>NC_134268.1:186858051-187458051 GCF_031893055.1 Leptodactylus fuscus
TCCCAGATTCTGGGTCCTGTTCTGCCATCCTGGTCGGCGCCAGGTATGTCCCGGATTCAACTCATGTGTCTGGAGAGGATGCAGATGAGTTAAATACAATGGTGAAGTAGGAGCCGTCCATCACTTGCATCACCACTGTGCCCCTCTGCATTCTCCGGCCTCGGGAACTGTAGGCGTCATATGATGACATCACACATTGCATCTGTAGATCCCGGAGAAGAGACAGCAGGGGTGCGAGGTGAGTTGAGTATCAGTGATTTTATTATGTTAAACTTTGAGGGGAATATTAGACTAATGGCACATGGAGGAGTGGACATTAAACTGGTGACAGATGGACATTAAACTGGAGGGGAAGATGGAGGGTGACATTAAACTGGGGCAACTGGAGGAGGACATTAAACCATGGGGGTAGATGTAGGGGGACATATCTGCCTCTAGTTGCTCCCAGTTTAATGTCCCCCTTCATCTGCCACAAGTTTAATGTCCCCCTTAATCTGCCATCAGCTTAATTCTTCCCTTCATCTGCCACCAGCTTAATGCCCACCTTCATCTGCCACCAGCTTAATACCTCCCTTTAGTTGCCCCAGTTTAATGTCCCACTTTAGTTGCCCCCATTTTAAACTTGGGCACAGTGAGAGGGACTTCTTCCTGTGAGGCAAGTGGAGGGGAACATTATAATGTGGGGGCGTATAATGTTATGGTGACTTTAGAAGCATTATACTGTGTGGGGTCACAAAGAAAAATGGGTGAGAATGGGGGAAGCTAAATTTGCTATTTTGTCCCTTTTTCTATCCTTTGAAAGTTGGGAGATATGGTACAGTGCCTGCAAAAGCTCCATACAGTATCACAGAATAATAAAATATGCCATTGGTAGCCATCCAGTCAGTGAAACTACACTTACTGTCATTTAAAGGGTGTTTTTCTGTTATGTGATCTTAAAAAGCAAGTTTCTATGTTTCATAATTCCTGAGATATAACTGTTTAAAGTACCGTAACCCTCCCCCACCTTCTTCTTTTTTCTCTGCATTTTACACAGCCCCGTACGCCAAGCCTGTACTCCATACACCGTGACATTCAGTGAGAGGCAGGGACAGCTCTCAATACAGCAGAAAGGGAAAGGATTTCACAGAAAGGAGAAAAAAATTGTTAATAAAGTATACTACAATAGACACAAATAGTGCCAGAAAATCAAAGGCTGTCTTGGAGTTTAGTTACACTTTAAGCCCTGGCACCCGTACCCATTTCACCTGCTGGGACGGTCTGTAAATTTTATCTGATCTCAGATAATCCCGTCCATGCCGTTTGTTAGAGCGAGGAAAACTGTGCCAAAGGAACATGGCTGATCTATTTTCCCTGCGACAGCACAGGCCAGAATATGTGCGGCAGGGCTCTCTATACATGATCCAGGCGACATAAAGTATTTATCTGTTTATTGCTCCAAAGTGCATAATCCGAAAATATTTTTAGCTTCCCAAACAAAGTCAGAATAAACAGCTACTTAGTTTGCTTATTTGCTTTTCGTTAAACTTTACTAAACACGGCTGTTTGACCACAATTTAGAATTAGATAAGGCGACTGGCAAGCGCAGAACGTTTTCATTAATTATGTACTATACAAGAAAAGTCATTATGTGGTGCAGAACAAAATTGTTAAAAATTAGACAGAGTATACGATTTCAAATACATTTTCTGGCAATGCATGAGGCTAAAATCTTAAGCCAGAGGAAATGTAGTTTGATTGCTCAATTAATTCTAAAATCTCAGAAGCAATCATTTATATTGCAGACAGGAGAATTCTTCATCCATAGTTCTTAAAGGGATAGATTACAGCAGGAAAGGATTCTATGAAAGTGTGTCTTGTTCTTGGTACATAGAAAATTGTGGAAAAATGCTTTGTTTTAAAAAAATTAATTGGCAAATTACATTAATATTTGGTGTGAGCTTTGCCCTTTGCCTTCCATCATTTCTTCTAAGTACACTTGCAGACAGTTTTTGAACAACTCAACAGGGAGGTTGTTCCCACCATCTTGGAGAACTAAGCACAGATCTTCTGTGGATGTAGGTTTGCTCCAATCCTTCTCTCTCTTCATGTAATCCCAGACAGACTGGATGACGAGATCAGGGCTCTATAGGGACCATATCTTCACTGCCAGCACTTGTCTTCCAAAAACCGGTCACGCTTAATATTGATTATCTCTAGAGATGAGCGAACAGTAAAATGTTCGAGGTTCGATATTCGTTTCGAGCAGCCCCTCAATATTCCACTACTCGAATCGAATATCGAACCCTATTATAGTCTATGGGGGGAAAATGCTCGTTTCAGGGGTAGGTAACAGTCGATCAAATTACACTTACCAAGTCCACGAGTGAGGGTCGGGCTGGATCCTCCGAGAAGTCTTCTCCGTGCATCGTCCCCGTGGCATCTTCCGGCTCTGAATTCACTCTGCCAGGCATCGGGCCTGGGCAGAGCCGACTGCGCATGTCCGCACTACAAGCAGACATGAGAAGTCGGCTCAGTCCAGGCCCGATGCCTGGCAGAGTGAATTCAGAGCCGGAAGACGCCACGGGGAAGCTGCATGGAGAAGACTTCTAAAGGTAGGAGAAGAACCAGCGTTGATTTGCCGACTGTATAGCATTCGGCCAATCAATGCTGGTTCTGCATCGAACTTTTCCATTCGAATAGCGAGTGGTACTCGATCGAGTACGAGTATTTTGAATACCGTAGTATTCGATCGAATACCTACTCGAACGAATACTACTTGCTCATCTCTAATTATGTCTTGTATTGTTCTGAACATATGACAGGTTTACAATAATACACAACACAGAAAATTGCACCCAAAAAAAAAGTTTTTTAGTTTCGTGATCTAAAACCCCATTTTACACAAGCAAATAATTTAACATTTTATACTCCTATCACCCAATAAAGTGGCTTTTCACATTGATTTTATAGGCATAAAGATGTTCATTGGCCAGCAGCATTCCTGCCCGCGTTACCAGTATCGGAACAAATAGTCATATTAATAATCTTATGATGATTGCTCAATGTAAGTCTGCCTAGATTACATTACTAAAGGGAAAGAATAAAAGAAATAAGCTTAAAGGTGCACTAAACCTAAAGATGAATGGTAAAATAGAACAGAAGAAATTCCAGCATGTTAGGTTATGTTCACACAGAGTTTTTTGGAGCGGACTTTGAGGCGGAATCTGGCTCCAAAAACGGCTCCCATTTACTTCAATGGGAGCAGCTCGCTTCTTTTTTTAGCTAGTAGCGGAAAAGAGAAGTGCCCTGTCCTATCTTGCCGCGGATTCCATTTTCCGGGCCTAATCTGTAACAGTCTTTTTATCTTACTGTAGATGGTACAGAGTTAGTAGGGGAAGGAGGCTCCTGGTGTAGCCAGTTGTCTTATATACATCCGCCGGATTCTGGGTAGGTGGATGATTTCCTGGGATCATTTGTTTCTCATGTTTCATTTGTGTAGTAAAATGGGAGCAAAGAGAGTAGGATATTAAAGGGGTTGTCTAGTGTGTATGTTCAGGGTAGGTCATCAATAAGAGATGAGTGGCAATTATACACCCAGGACCACCACTGAGCAGCTGTTTGAAGGGGTTTGTTGGTTTCATATTGACCATGCAATGTAATTACAGCCTCATCCCATTGACTTCTGTGGTATGAGACTGTAATACATTGCATGGCCACTATGAAACAGACTGCATACACTGTAACAAGTGACACGCTGCAGCCCCTTCAAAAAGCTGACCAGCGGGGGTCTGAGGGTCTGACCCCCAATAATTGCTTATTAATCATCAATAAAAAAAAAAAAAGACAACCCTTTTAATAAGAAATTGTTGGGATTGGTGATTATGTATGTTCTGTGTTTAGCGTTCCTTTAAGGCTAAGGCCCCATGGGACGACCAGCAGCTATAAAGCGGCAGGAACGTATTACGGTTCTTCCCGCAGCACTTTAAACAGAAAGTTCACAGAGTTTTCCTCCGCAGACTTTCTGTTACAACTATAACTTTGGGGAAAGCGTCGGCATTTCCGTAGATATAATTGACATGCTGCGATTTCCAAAACCACGCCAGTTTTAGAAATCGTGGTGTGTCCGCACTGCAGTTTTTACCGCAAAGTGGGCATAAAGCGGATTCACAAGAAACCCATCCACTTTACAGTTACTGTAAAACGCTGCGATTTTCCTCCTGCGGCGTTTCCAACTCGTGGGGCTCCAGCCTAAAGGAGAAAATACAGATATAGCTAACCAGATCTTCGATACATATACATAGATATTACAATGAATTTTCATGCTGTATACCCAAAACAGTGTTAGAAATAAATGAGTTGTTTTTTATCATGATTTCATATGCTTGCTGTAAAGCAAGTTCCTACAACTGCTGCTCATAGCTCAAGTAAGATGGCTATCCCCCATAGTAAAGAATAAAAAATATACCACTAAAAATTGGGGAAAAAAAACTAGTTAAGAATATCATTTGAATTGGTAAATAGACCAATAGAAAACATAGCAAATATTACATTTTATGTCTAAAAAAAAAAATAGAAATAAGAAAATCATATACTATATATATATATATATATATATATATATATATATATATATATATATATATATATATACAATATATATATATATATATATATATATACACTCACCGGCCACTTTATTAGGTACACCTGTCCAACTGCTCGTTAACACTTAATTTCTAATCAGCCAATCACATGGCGGCAACTCAGTGCATTTAGGCATGTAGACATGGCCAAGACAATCTCCTGCAGTTCAAACCGAGCATCAGTATGGGGAAGAAAGGTGATTTGAGTGCCTTTGAACGTGGCATGGTTGTTGGTGCCAGAAGGGCTGGTCTGAGTATTTCAGAAACTGCTGATCTACTGGGATTTTCACGCACAACCATCTCTAGGGTTTACAGAGAATGGTCCGAAAAAGAAAAAACATCCAGTGAGCGGCAGTTCTGTGGGCGGAAATGCGTTGTTGATGCAAGAGGTCAGAGGAGAATGGCCAGACTGGTTCGAGCTGATAGAAAGGCAACAGTGACTCAAATAGCCACCCGTTACAACCAAGGTAGCCAGAAGAGCATCTCTGAACGCACAGTACGTCGAACTTTGAGGCAGATGGGCTACAGCAGCAGAAGACCACACCGGGTGCCACTCCTTTCAGCTAAGAACAGGAAACTGAGGCTACAATTTGCACAAGCTCATCGAAATTGGACAATTGAGGATTGGAAAAATGTTGCCTGGTCTGATGAGTCTCGATTTCTGCTGCGACATTCGGATGGTAGGGTCAGAATTTGGCGTCAACAACATGAAAGCATGGATCCATCCTGCCTTGTATCAACGGTTCAGGCTGGTGGTGGTGGTGTCATGGTGTGGGGAATATTTTCTTGGCACTCTTTGGGCCCCTTGGTACCAATTGAGCATCGTTGCAACGCCAAAGCCTACCTGAGTATTGTTGCTGACCATGTCCATCCCTTTATGACCACAATGTACCCAACATCTGATGGCTACTTTCAGCAGGATAATGCGCCATGTCATAAAGCTGGAATCATCTCAGACTGGTTTCTTGAACATGACAATGAGTTCACTGTACTCCAATGGCCTCCACAGTCACCAGATCTCAATCCAATAGAGCATCTTTGGGATGTGGTGGAACGGGAGATTCGCATCATGGATGTGCAGCCGACAAATCTGCGGCAACTGTGTGATGCCATCATGTCAATATGGACCAAAATCTCTGAAGAATGCTTCCAGCACCTTGTTGAATCTATGCCACGAAGAATTGAGGCAGTTCTGAAGGCAAAAGGGGGTCCAACCCGTTACTAGCATGGTGTACCTAATAAAGTGGCCGGTGAGTGTGTATATATATATATATATATATATATATATATATATATATATATATATATATCTCAACATTATCCTAATTCTCCTTATAATGATATCTTATATATGGCCACGCCGCGCACCAGTAACGGTCTGGTTTGAGATATGTGTGTTCTCGTGCAACCTCTCTAAAGCTATTCACTTTCCCATGTGGCTATAGAGCTAAATCATTCGCTTTCATAGATCTCTCCCATTGTGTTCCATTTGAAGCCACTATAGTGCAGTTTCCACTACTCCCAATGTCTGATTTTTGTCAGAAATAAAGGAAAATGGGAAACAGCTCAGCTAAATCTCTGTACATAAGGCATTCTTGCAGCCGTTAGGCCTCGGCAGACTGAAAGCCTTGGCATTATTTTCAGTTTCATAAAAAATAAATGGTGTTTATGTTGCTACAATGTGGATAATTGAATAAAAAGTGACAATTTCCACATAGTAATGTAGCAAACAAATCATTTTGCCTCCTGGAGAGAAAAACAGTGTCTGCAAGATCTGGATTTTTCTGGCTCACCGTAAGGAACGCTTTGTATTATACTTTAGTATTTTGTACTAATTCTGTATGGTCCCATTTTCAACAATTGGATTAAATAATTAGCACATCTGCAGGGATTTCTCTCCGAGGAAAGCGGATAGAAATTTTAACAGTTTAGCAAGTCATTGAATTTCATATTTCTAAATGTTGGATTAAATATATTGTGTCTGTCAAAGAGATAATTAAACCTGTATTTTCTCTATTATAAAATGGAGGGGTGTTCCACCCCTAATTCGTGTTTCATACTGATTATGTAGCCAGAGGATAGGTCATAGCTGTTCCGGTAGCCCCCAGGCGTCGGGAGTTGCTGCAGTGGATGGGGAGTGGATACAGCCTATTCAAGTAGGCTGCAGCCCCGACCACTGTGTAGCGATGGCCCTGGGGAACCATAGGACCACCCCTATTTCTTAAACAGGAGCAGAGCAGCCTCCGGATCAGTTCAACGTCAGACCCCTACAGATCAGGTTATCAGTCTGAAATCTATATTAAGGGCTAGAAACCCTTCAAAGGCTATGTCCACCTATCCAACATGAATCTTCATTTGATACATTGAATTACCTGCATAATACGTAACTTTTGTAAATATATTGCATTGCTTGCCATGTACTGGCCCTTGGTTACAGCCAGTATTATAGGCCTTTGCACTTGCCATACTGATGGTTCTAACTGGAAACTGTCAACAAGTTGGGGTACTGTATAGTGACTGATGAATTGACTACACTTCCAAGAAGCTAAATTACCAGCACTGTGAAGATGCTAAATTTCAGCTGTGAAGCCTGGAGAATTGCAAATGAATATTTTTGACTGTTAGTTAGGTCTTCCCCTTCCCCAAGTATATTCAGCTGCCAGCACCATGTTGCAGACCATATTGCAGAGTTAAAGTTACTGTTGTAAGTTAGGGTTATGGTGACTAAAATTCGTCCGGAGCAAATCTGAAGAGATTCTAATTTGCAACAGTACCTAAAAAAATAAGAACTACCCTAAAAATAAGACCTAGCCCTTTTTTTTGGGACAAAAATATAATAGAAGACCCTTTCTTATTTTCAGAGAAACGCAGGTACTTTACACTACTCGTTTTCTATTCTGTTTTTCTTTTTTGTTCTTTAAATCAATATCTTTTGTAGGATTTTGTTGCATCTTCAGAACTGGACACCGTATAGCAGATGTGGTCTCACCAGTATTCTATACAGCGGGATCACAATCTCTCTTCTAGTTACACCTCCTACCTATACGGCCGACCTCTCCACTTGCTTTCCATGTTGTCTGCCCGCACTCTGCACTCATTCTGAAGCTGTCAGATATCCCTTCTGAAGTCCTGCCTAACACAGAACTGTCACTACAATACTCAGAGACTTCTTTCTCCTTAAGAGCATTATTCTACAATTGGAAATATTGAGCTGCCATTTCCATTGTTTTGGACCATTCATCCAGTGCATCCAGCTAGATCTTTTCATGTTACAAACTCCTCCAGGGATATCAATCATAGTACACACTTTTATGTCATCAGCAAACAGGCAATCCTTGCCCCCCAAGCCTTCTTCTATGTCACCTTCAAGAATATTAAAAATAATAAGTCCCAGGACAGTCCCTTGAGGTCACCACTTGTGGTCCATCTACCCACCATTAACAATAACACTTTGATATCTATTCATCAGCCAACCATGAATCCACTGGACTATCCAGAGTTTACGTCTAATCTTCAGTCATTTTTATGTTGCACTGTATCAAAGGCTTTGCTGAAATCCAGACAGGCGATAGTCATGGCACCCCTTCGTATAACACTTTTGGTCAAACCAATAAGATTAGTTTGATATGCATTGCCCTCAGTGTAGCCATGATGTGTTGGATCCAATAAGTTACTGGGGGTTTTGTTGGAGGTCAAAACGACCCTTTAAAGGGATTCTTCACTCAAAATTAAAGTTTCCATCTGAAAGTTTCTCATGTTTCCATCTGAATCAACACTGTAGGGTTATAAGTAGAACTTAATGGGCCTGTGTCTTCATCCCTCATCTATTACATAACTGAGCTGTTCTTTATGTTGCTGTTTCTACCCCTATATATAACATTGGGATGGTTGCGCAGGACCAACGTAAATCAATGCTTGGTGATGTTCTTTTTTCTACCTGAGTCTATTAAGAGATACAGGTACCTGAATTTCCTATATGATGAAATTACATGAACTGCACACCACAGGCTCCCCACAGGTAAGGATATAAACTCCTATCACAGCTACTGCTGATAGACAGCTCCTGCCACACAGTTATACCGAGGGAGAAGACAATGAAGTCTCCCTGACCGTATATTTATGGACTCTTAAATTATTTAGGAGATTATAGGGGATGGGATTATCACATTGCACTCCCAGCAGACAGTGTGGGTATTGTTTGTAGCTTCCTCTGAGAAGTTGAGCTGAAACATCATGGGATTAATAGTAAAGTACAGAGGGATAGAAAGTGGGGAACTCAAGAAAATACACCTGTGCTGGGGGACACGAACAACAGAGCCAGATCACTAAAACAGTGGATATCCATGGACCCCATGCGGGTGTCCGTCAGACTGAAACCATCAGACTCAACGCAGACTCCAGCACGGCTGGCCTGAAATCCGATTTTTGGAGTCTTGGTATTCTCAGTAAAGGCTTCTCAATGAAGTTGAAACTGATATTAAATTTGGCTTTTGTATACAGCATGTGGTAGACAAAAAAAAAGATGAATTCAGCAGTTATTATTTCTGCGCTTTCATTACCTTGAACATGGGATTATAGAATTCTCCGATGATACAGCGGTGATAGCCGAGTACTTGCTCGCCTTACATATCAATATTCTTCAAAGTCCAAGTTCAATATTTCATTTCAAAGTCCAGACCAAAAGAAGGAAAACATTTGTCAGAAATGATGCGCTTGAGGACTTCAAAGATAAAAACAATTACCAAAGTGATGTAGAAGAGAAGCTTTGATATTACTGTAAACTTTTTCATATCCCTGGCAAATGTTACAATTCAGAAAAAAACACAAAAGAAATGGGAATTTGCTGCCATTCAGTTGGATCTTTTTTACTTTTTGTCGGTGTGATGAGATAGTCCCAAGGAATTAGATATCACAAGTTGATGTTATCTTGTATGAAACTTGAAAGAAACAATTTGTTCCCCTGTCTGTGTTACTTATGGTATGTTCTCTAAATTTGACATGGCGTGAGGGGCAGCGAGAGAGGGAACCAGAGACAAAGGACTTTATTCTGTATAAATGGCCGAACACATACATGGCAGAAAGGATCGCATTGCATGAGAACGTCCAGGGTAAGAGAGACAAAGTGACTGCTGAGAGACTAGTGATATGAAAAAGCTGACTAGGCCATAAGGACAAGTGACTGGTGAGTGACGAGAGCTTGGTGTACCATGTTAGAATACTCTTGCTCCAGACATGGTGTAACATAGTGAGTGGCTGTATAGTTAAGGCGTAAAGCAGAAGACCTGAGAGTCAATGGAATGAATTGTTAATAGGATATGCACTAACCAGTTATCCATTTGCTTGTTTGCTCCTAGTTCTCAGCACTATGCAGTGGTTGATGTCGTATTTAGAGTCAAGAAGGTTTTTATTTCAACTAATATGGCATCTACTTCATAAGAGTTTTGGCTTCTAGATCAACACAGTATTATAGGTTGGACTTAGATTGTCCAGGTTGTAGGATTTTATGTCCTATTGTCCACCTGACAGTATACTTGTATTGTCTTTGACTGTGAAGAGTCATTTACTGGCCATAAACATCTGATCAGTAGGGGGTGGGGGGCAACAGCTGGCACCTATACTGTTCTGCTGTACAGTGTCACATCAAACGCCCGTACTGTACACATCGAGGGGCCGGAAACAGTTGACTTCCTGCCCTGTTTAGTGACCGGCTGCCGGTACTGCTGCAATATTGGTGCACGGCCACTATACAGGGACCAGTTACTGTATATCTTCTTAAGGCCTTCATTTGTATACAGGATGAGTGGCAGAAGCAGCCCTATACAGCTGATCAGTACAGAGGCTGGCTGTTGGCCTTCCCATTGATGACATATGTATGGCCTAAAGATGGGGCGTAACTTGAGGGGGTGCAGAGGGTGCAGTCCAGTGGCGTAACTAGGAATGGCGGGGCCCTGTGGCCCTGTGGGTCCACTGCTGTGGACTGATCTTAGACCCTGCCTCCTCCGGCAGAACCAGCGTTGATTGGCCGAGTGCTGTACTCTGTATGGCATTCGGCCAATCAACACTGGTCAATGCATTCCTATGCCGAGATGTAGCAGTGCTGGCCGTGCGCTCAGCACTGCTACACCGGAGATGAAGCAGGGCTGAGTGTGCGCTGAAACCTGCTACACTCAGCTCAGGCTGAGTCTAAGATCGGTCCACAGCAGTCTCCATTCTGGTCCGATATTAGACTCCGCCTCCTCACACACCAGCCTCCGGCAGAACCAGCGTTGATTGGCCGAATGCTGTACTCTGTATGCAATTCAGCCAATCAACGCTGGTCAATGCATTCCTATGGGAAAAAGTCAGCTCCTGCATATCACAAGCTGACAGGGATCCCGACATAATACAGTGACTTGGGCATGTTAGATGCCCCCAGACATGCTTCCCCTGCTGTCCCAGTTGCATTCCAGAGGTGTTGGCATCATTTCCTGGGGTGTCATAGTGGACTTGGTGACCCTCCTGAGTCGAACAGTGGTTTCCCCCTAAACGAGTATTTATTCCCCATAGACTATAATGGGGTTCAAAGTTCGAACAGTCGAGTATTGAGCAGCTACTCGAATCGAACTTCAAACATTTCACTGTTCGCTCATCTCTAGATATAACCAAAGCTAGTATTCGGTTTGGATACATTGATATATTGTATTGCATTGTCTCTGCTTTTACAAGTGAGTCACCACACACGTTACCCTGTTCCCCAGAGTGAGGTTATGCTAATACATCCTTATATCCTTTCCCTGTGAGACTGCAAGTGAAATAATTAAGACTTTACCAGGTAAAGCAGATAGCAGCAGCCTTGGATAAAGCCATTTGTCTTCTCTCCGGCTTGCACTGCATACAATATATAGTAATAGGGCTGAACACTCTGTTGAGCATTGCAAGATACTGAATAGTAGAACATTTCATAAAACAAAATCACGAACAATGACAAAGAAAATAATGCGTTCAGAGAGAAATGTAGGATTTCTGCAAAATTCTGCAGATATACAAATGAATACAGGTATGGTTTGTTTGACACTGGGTCTTACCACAAGGGGGCAACTGGTGTAACTAGGAATGGCATGGCGAACTTGGCGACTGCCCCCCTGCATTCCTGCATGCACTATTATGCCCCATAGTGGCCCTCGCACACAACATTATGTCACATTTGGGACACCCATGAGCAATTATTATACTCTGGGGTCTTTTTAGACCCCAGCGTATAATAATCTGAGACCCAGGGGGGATACAAACATAAAAAACACTTACTTATCTCTCCATGGCTCCGCTGCACTCCCCGCTGATGTTGACCATCTTCAATGACGCATGGGACATCATGTGACTTGGAGCCTGCGTTGCAACATATAAGGACTCAGGCCCCCGGTCATGTGCCATCAGGGATGTCACACAAATAGGCCTGAACCCTATCCGGAACCAGTAGAGATAAGTAAATAGGGCCCGTTACTCCAGTCGGTAACAGCAACAGCCTATTAAAAAAAAAAAAAAAAAAAAAAAATCACAGCAGTAGCAGTCGCCAGGCCCCCTAATGTCCTGGGCCCTGTGGCTGCCGCTACCGCTGCTACTCCAGTAGTTATGCCCTTGAAGAGGGCATAAAAGTGCTTACCCTGAGGTCTTATAAAAAGATCTCAGAGGCAATGTTTTGGTAGTATACCTCTTCATTAGCTGCTGGTTATGCCTCTTCACCTATCAAGTTGGAATATTCAGGTCGAAACCAGCTCGGTACGAGTTGGTTTGCCCATCTAATGATATTTTTTTTTCATTGTGTGTAGTTTGAGTTGTGTATTAGTGACTCAGTTACACATTGTTTGTTCATACATGATACTGGACATACATATATTTGTCTGTCTAGTCAAAGGGAGCAAACTTGGCAGGTGAAAAAAATTTTCTGGTTGATATGACAGGCATTTCAGCTTATCTAAGAATAATCTTTTTTATGTGTGTAATGAGTTAATACAAATACAGAAAGAAAGACATTTCCTAGAAAAACGTACCATAATGTAAGATGAAGAGCCTTCACTAGTGCTGTGTATAAGTGGCAATCAGTTGAGTGGCTGAATTTTTTTTCTCAGAGTAAAGACTGGCACCATGAATGGGAGATAAGATCTAATTCTGTTTTTTTTTTTACTTATACATAATGAAGAATCAGCTACCTGCTTCTACAATTCAACCTAGATTATGTGTCTAGAATAAAACTATAGAAAAATAACGTGGATGTAAAATGCACAATGCTGTATTTAGGATTATACAGATCCAGGGTATAGCAGCAGCAGTCACTACTAGGCACTGGAACCTGATGTGGCCCCAAGGGTCCGTCTGCCACATAAAATATACCACTATTCAAAATACCACAAATTAGGTAGGCGGCAGATTACAGAATTTGCATTTGGGTCCAGGAGCTTCGAGTTACACCATTGACACTGATCTCAATGTTTCATGGTGCTTTATGGAGACTTACTGTACCTCCAACCAGGGGCGTAACTACCGGGGTAGCAGCAGGAGCGGCTGCAACAGAGCCTGGAACACTAGGGGGCCCGGTGGCAGTTGCTACCACTGTGGATTTTTTTTGTTTTGTCTTTTAATAGGCCGTTACCTGCTGTAGTAACTCCAGCAGGTAACGGACCCTATTTACTTACTGATTCTTGCTCCTGCTTATGGCCACCTGCACTTCCCCTTCTGTGGAGGCTGTGAGCAAGAGCCGGGATCGGTAAGTAAGACTGCGGAACCGCAAACCCCATAAACACTATCATTATACTCGGATCTTTTCAGACCCCCGAGTGTAATGATCATTGGGTCATGGGAGGTGAGGGAAGATAAAACAAACTTTTACTTATCTCTCCTGGTTCGGCAGGTTCCTGGTTCCTCTCCTACTTGGGTAACGTCCCAGACATCACATTGGCCAGGCTTGAGTCCTTATGCGTCGCGATGCAAGCTCCAGCTCAAGTGACATCTGGTTCATCATTGAAGATGGCTGACATCAGCAGGGAGTGCGTTGGAGCCCAGAAGAGGTAAGTAACATTGTTTTTTATGTTTGTATCCTCTGCTGGCTCTCTGATTATTATACTCTGGGGTCTGAAAAGTTTGCCACGGGGCCCTGCCATTTCTAGTTACACCACTGCCTCCAACCTTGTATGTACGGAGAATACTTTACAGAGATGCAAAGAAACCATGGCTGTGGAGCCGGGACTCATGAAGTCAGAAAAGTCACCAGTTCAATAGAATGATTAATTTTAAATGACATCATATAATTATAGATATTATATAATTGATTATATGTATAACTTGTAACATATTTACTTTCATAGGAATTCAATCACTAGGTTATGAGTGAATTAGAGGATCTTTACTTCTGCTGACTCACCCTGCCTGTCAGCCATTTATGGAAGAGTCGGAACACAAGTCATAGTTGAACTGTTGAAAAATGGAGGAGCCGAAGTCAGTGGTTTGGCCGACCAACTCCAGAACCACTTAGGCCATAAGGCCATTATGGACCTGTATTGCAGACTATATACACCATAGGTCTACATGGACTATGAATGTGATGCTTTGAGCTGCATTGTTTATGGCAGTGCCATGGGGCCAACACTATGCCCTCTTTAGGTGGGTGGGATTTATAAATAGCTTGTTAATTGTGTGACTAATTAGGAACCAGGCCTGCCACTTTGGGTAATGTTTTTATCACATGAGGCTGCCATTTCATAAGAAATGTACCGTAAAACCCCCTACACACAACCGAGCATGCAACCGAGTTGGGGCTGAGTTTATCATGGAAAGTAACCGGATGGCAATCAGATGTCACTCCAAGTGTCATCCGGCTGCATTCTGTAATAAACTCAGCCCCAATCTGCATGCACACTTGGTCATGAGTGCATTCTGCAATGCATTCATGTCTATGGGGCTTCTGGATTCATTCCATTCAGATAACTTGGATGATTATAGATCTGGCCCTATTCTACTCTGTGTTATTGTAATGGATTTGGAAGCCCCATATGCAGGAATGCATCCTGGTATGCACTGTATGTCACTCCGACTGTATTCTGAAATAACTCAGCCCCAAATTGGATGCACACTTGATCGTGTGCATGGCTGCTAACATGAAAGTGCATGCTATTGTAGTAAAGCAGGGAAGTGAACAGCTGGCACACACCTCTGGCACTGCCAATCGCTACATAAAACAAAAGTTTGGCAGATTAAAAACCAGTCTGTTGAATGATTGTTGATTTGCAAATTGCCAAAAGACAAAAAAACGTGTTTCCTGCCAATTATATCCAATGGTTTTTTAGGTATTCTGTAATAAGATTTTAAATGAAAGAATTTGACACAATAACCACAATAAAACAATGTATATTTCAACTAGTGAATTGTCCCACATGGCGTCACGTCAGTTCTGTCACTTTATGACTATTTTCCACCGATCTGCAGAAGACGTGCAATTTAACTTCTACTAATCTACCTCGATTGAGTCCGCTGACTCTGATTCTGATGTCCTGATCCCTTAGTCACACCAATTCCCAGTCCTGACACCTAAGCCCAAGCGCCTGTGCTTATTATATAGTAATGGTTTTGTTCTGCTGACTAGCTGCAGACTAGTCACACTACTGTAACATCTGGCGTCTCTATTAAAAACCATCTAATAGCCTCCCTTATTACAAAGTACATCCATTTGTTGTGTATAAATCTTTTAGGAGAATATCTAATGAAGCATACATTTCAATATACTTAATTGGTGGAAAATGACAAGGGTTAATTTGCCTTTTGGCAATTTATAAGTGAATGCTTACCATCCTGTTCCTATCAAAAGGAGACTGGTGGTGATGTGTTAAATGACTGTATTACTCAATGGCTGACATTAAAGTACTTTCTGTAAAGTTAGCCATACAAATTATGTTTTAAGGGATTGTCACTGATTGAAATGCACACAGTTCTGGAGGGTAACAGATTAAAAATGCTTTGAAAATTGCCTGACTCCTGACTTCTGCCACCCCTTCACCTCTGTTGCTCTGTGTATATACAGAAATGTTGCAACAGTGACATCACATCAACGAGACTGCTGCAGCCAATCACCACTCTTGGCTGTATCAGGACAGGATGATGTGACTAGGTGCCGCTCCACTAATTCCAGCACAGTTGGAATTATTTCTCTAGACCCCACCGTTCCAGAACAGTGCAGTTAATTTTGGTGCCTGATGTGCTATTTAATCTCTGTAGTGTCAGAAGGGTGGTGTTAGGCAGGGGGTGTGATTCAGAGCTCCAATCAGATTCAGACAATGTCAGAGCTCAGGATCACACCTCTTGTCTGCTCCTGGCTGACACCACCTCATGACAGTAAACATAACAGAACTGATTGCTCAGGAATGGTGGGGGCTAGAAAGAAAAAAATCCAACTGTGCTGGAATCAGTGGAGCAGTAACTATTAACAGATGCTAAGAACTGGAGTAGGTGGAGGTAGTGAAAAGTCTTTGAAGTGTATAGCCAGAGACATGGACAGGGGCCAAAGAAGCCAAAGAGCTACTAAAAAAATCTGATGTCAATGGTCAGTTGTAGAAAGTGTTTGCCGGAGTATCTAGCCCTATTTTACCACTGCAAGTGAACCATTTCTGAGTGAGATTTCCATTCCTTCAATACCCTTTTTCAAATGACCCCTTACATTGCATACAGTATCTCAGACCCCTCCCCATCAATTGCTGAAACAAAGGGGCAGAAGCACTTACCCCAGTACGGTACCCCTTTGGCTGTTATTGCCTGTTCTATACATCCCTCACCCATTGGGGCAGATTTATTGTGCCTTGTATGTACAATTCAGCTAACTAACATGAGTTAAAGAGTTGCAGGGTGACATGACAATCTTTGGTTGCATGACGACCGTAGCCTTATAACTCTGCTCCGTAGACTTCTATGAAACTGTACATCACTAACCCTGTAATCCTGAGGAGAGCACAATAAATTCAATTACAGTAATAGGGACACAACACTGGGATGAAAGATTCTGCCCCTATTTCAGCAGTCTCATTCCCCAGATTCCCATCTATCAAACATGTCCGTTATTCTTTAGGTTAAAGCATATTTACCAAAATTTTCATAGAGATCACACCTATGTGATGCCGACACAAAAAAGTTGTTAGTAAAGACTTAACATGTATAGACTATAGGGCATGTACTGTATATACTCGAGTATAAGCCGACCCAAATATAAGCCGAGGCCCCTAATTTTACCACAAAAAACTGGGAAAACTTATTGACTCGAGGATAAGCCGGTGGGGGGGGGGGGGGGGAGAGGAAATGCAGCAGCTACTGGAAAATTTCCAAAATTAAAATGGTCGGAGTTTTTGGGTGCAGTAGTTGCTGGGTGCTGGGGAGGGGGTGTTTTGGGTGTCTGTCTGCCCCTTCCCTGAGCTTGAGGACTGAGGTTTTTTTTCCCCCACTTGGAACTCAGCCTGGCTAAATATAGGGTATCTGCAGTGCTCCTATTAACCCCTTCCCGACGGACCAGGAACACTGCAGATCCCCTATATTCAGTAGACCGGACACTTTCAGATACAGGGATACCTAATGTGTATGTGTTTCATTTTCTACTTTTATATGTATTCTAGGGAAAGGAGGGATTTAGAACTTTTATTTACTTTATTTTTTTATTATATATATTTTTTTTAAAGCTTCTTTTTTTTCACTATTTTATGGGAGAGTCTATACATTACTATTGCAGCTGGTCATAGACCCCCCCCCCTCTCCAAAAAAAAAAAAAAAAATTTCTTTTGCTTGACTCGAGTATAAGCCGAGGGGGGCTTTTTCAGCATAAAAACTGTGCTGGAAAAATTCGGCTTATACTTGAGTAAATACTATATTAGCACAATTTATTACAATTTATTGCTATTAACATATAATTATAATATACCTACAGCTGCTTTCAGCAAGAAGTTTTTTCTTATCATACACACGTTATTACATGACACTTATGATGTAATATTGTAAATCTTCTGACTACCGGTTATGATAGTCTTTATCCTAAGCTAAATGGTATAAGCTAAGTATGATACAGGGATTTTTTTTTTAAAATCTTTTCTTCTCACCGTCCTTGGAGGAAATGCTGTAGCATCTCTTCCCCTCTTCACGAAACAATAAGAAAACCCTGTGTGAGTTTCATTGTAAAATCACTAGCTAGGATGCTTCAGGTCCCTTCATGAGCAGAACCAGGGGAAAACACTGGCATTTTTAGATGATGTTTCCATAGCGATGAATGATGTACGGCTTTTCATGTTCTATTTTTATATGATTGCATTTTATTTATTAATAGGAAGATTAAAAAAAGGAATAAGCTATTGACATGATTTGTGAAGGCCGGGTGGTGCTAGGTGGCGCTGTTCAGCTAAACAATGATGTGACAAATGCTTTTTGGCAGAGAATTCTACAAGGTTATCATAGTTGTCCCTTGAACTTACAGTCTTCTTCTACTGTATGTATTTTTATTTTATATAAATGTATGTTTTATTATACACACTGTTTATATAGCTATAAAATACATTGTTGAATATCTGCTTGTGCTTTTTCAGCATACGTGTGTACATTATGATTCTACTTCCATAATATTATACACAATAAGTCATCCTAACTTTTCTATGTTGTATTTAATGGCACAAATGTAAGTTTAAAAAATGAAGATATGGTGAAAAAGTGACCTATGATTGTATTACATGTCTATATGAAAAGTCTGGAGAAGCTGCAGGCAACCATAAGCCACAGCAAGGACATGACATGCTGACCATTAAATGGAACGCTTTTCCATGTAATACAAGGAGGTGATGGATCTGACACAGTGGCTTTCCGTTGTGATGCATGTAGGAAAAGTGGTGGCTTAGTAATTAGCACTGTTGCCTTTCAGCATCGGGGTCCTGGGTGTAGATATGACATCTGCATGAAGTTTGTATGTTTTGCATATTTTTTACCCAGAATCCCTAGCGGAGCAGGAATGACTTGTAAGTCTCTGTACTGCCTATGTAGGCACATACTCTCCCTAATGTGTACGATTATCCCCTGACCCTGGTCTATAGTCTCTCACTCTGCCAAATCAGTATCTCTGCGCTATGCTGAGGAGGCCCAATAGGCCGATACAGCGCTGTCTATAGCTGGGAATCTGTTCCTTTTGGAATAGAAATACTAATTTGGCAATTAAATCCGCATCATGATAGTAGGCTTATTAACTGAGTCATGCATGATGTTAAGGATGCTGCCCTCTAGAGGGAGGCATACAGAGTGCACTGTTCTCCTAATTACATCCTGGAGAATAGATTTGCATATTTTTTACCCTTCATTCCAAGGACATACATACCTCCCAACTTTCAAAGGACAGAAAGAGGGATAAAATGTGCAGGTCGCTATGTGGGCCACAGCAAATTTAGCCACACCCAATTCTACGTTGACACTGCCCATTCTCGTCCATTTTTCTAGGTGCCTCCACACTGTATAATGCTCCTACAGTCACCCTACTTTATATGCCCCAACATTATAATATTCACTACAACTGCACATAGTATTAATTCCTTCTCCTCGTGCCCAAGTTTAAACTAGTGGAAACTAGAGGGGGGCATTAAACTGGGGCAGCTGAAGTGTGACATTAAACATTGGGGGTAGTTGGAAGGGGAAATTAAACTGAGGGCAACTAGAGGCAGATATGTCCCCCTCCAGCTACCCCCCACAGTTTAATGTCCTCCAGTTGCCCACAGTTTAATGTCCCCTTCATCTGCCACCAATTTAATGTCCCCCCTTCATCTGTCAGTAGCTTAATGTCCCCTTCATCTGCCCCCAGTTTAATTGCCCCCTTCATCTGCCTTCAGTTTAATTGCCTCTACATCTGCCCCCAGTTCCCCCCTCTTGCTCACACATGCTGTCACTTCTCTCTTCCTTACCTTCCATCAGCCTCCATTCCCAGCACCTTACTCTTTCTGTGTAACACCGCTGCCCTGTACAATCCAGAATAGCATCATCCACACAAGAGTCTGATCACAGGGTCATGATATCATCAAAGGTCCTTTAACCCACTAGGATTTAGCATCTACCATTTAGCCTTTATTCTACCCTGAGATAAGAGCCGGTGGATGGGGCAATGTTTAACAGCAAAACACTTTAGGGGCATAGTCGGAGAAAACGTAAGTTATCCAGGATGGCGTGCAGTGCAAAATTGGGATTGTCCTGCAGGATCCGGGACGGTTGGGAGCTATGGACATATCATACTAAGAACTAAGATTGTGAACACTGTAAGTAATGCCAATGGAGAGAATGTATAAAGACTGGTGTTATGTATGCTAGTCTTAATTCATTCCTCCACTGACACTAACTTATCCTTCAGTCTTAGGCTCCAGTTTCTTAATTATTCAGATGCACCCCTATAAAATAAGATAAGATAATTCTTTAATAGTCCCACAATGGGAAAATTTCAGTGATACAGTTTCATGGATGGTACAGTAGTATATAACAAGAGAGAAAAACACATACAAGCTCATGGCAGATAGAGAAATACTAGGAATCATAGCAACTAAAAAGAAAGAAACACAGACACACTGTAGGATCATTTAGTTCTCTGTGTGAAGTAATGTTGATAATACAGCCCGACCGTGGTTGGAGGACATGAGGAGGGGGTCACAGCATGTAGATATAACAGGCAGAAACATTTTTGTTTTTTTGCAGAGGTGGGGGACATATGCAGCTATCATGATAACATGTGGCAGTTCCTTTGGTAGGTAGTGAGATCTCATGCTCACAGCTGATAGTTCAGTATCTTGCATCAGCACTATTTTCCTTAATCACAAAAAATGCCCCAAATATCCTTCATCACAAGCCCTCCTCCTCCTTACTTCTTACCACTGTGTTCTACTGCCCAAAGAAGTCTGAAGCCATCCAGGTAGACAGGGTGCTGCTCTGTTGCCCAGCTTCCATAAACTCATGGGGTAGGTGGGTGATGGTAGGTTCCCAGGCTGTAACAGAGTCCCTATGAGCCAGATGTGAAGTCTATAGATTTCAGATATAATTCACACCAGTTATGGTAAATTTATTGTGCGAGGTATCCCTCCCCAGGCCTGCCTTAGTCTCTTCCTGCTCTGCCCATTTCTGTAAAAACTGGCAAACGGTGCAGAACGAACTTTGTGGCGCATTGTGTGCACTACTTTTAAATATACGTATGCTAGAAAAACCCATGTATGCTAATGGATTAGTAAATTCACCACACTATCTAGATAAGCAATAGGGAATGTGTTGATGATATAAAAGAAAGAGAAATAATTAAATAGAGGTCCTAATAGGACATTTGCATGGAGGTTGTCCTGCTAGGAGGACTCCTTTAAAGAGGACCTTTCATGGTTTAGGGCACAGGCAGTTCTATATACTGCTGGAAAGCTGACAGTGCGCTGAATTCAGTGCACTGTCGGCTTTCCCGATCTGTGCCCCGGGTAAAGCGCTATCAGTCCCAGTACCGTAGCTCTTTACAGTCAGAAGAACGTTCCTGACAGTCTGTCAGGTACATCCTTCTCCACAGTAGCGCCTATCGCGCTGTACAGTGTGAGCGGGGAGGAACGCCCCCTCCTTCTGCTCACAGTGCTCGTCCATAGACGAGTATTATCAGGAGAGGAGGCGTTCCTTCCCGCTCACACTTTACAGCGCGATAGGCGCTGCTGTGAAGAAGGATGTACCTGACTGACTTTCAGGAACGTCCTTCTGATTGTAAAGAGCTACGGTACCGGAACCGAAAGCTCTTTACCCGGGGCACAGATCGGGAAAGCTGACAGTGCACTGAATTCAGCACACTGTCGGCTTTCCAGCAGTATATAGAACTGCCTGTGCCCAAACCATGAAAGGTCCTCTTTAAGGCTACATGCACCCAATCATGTGCAGTCTGTGGGTCATTGAAAATGGTACAGATGACACTCAGATTGGAATCCGGATTTAATTGGCCGAGCTGCAAATGCAGTCAGTTATATAATCTGCTCCATAATTTGCAACTCTTAAATGTGATCCGGCCACACAGCTGCAAAAACTACAGCTATGTGTATGAGCACATTGAAATGTACTTGTATTTGTAATAACTGATAAAATGTTTGTCCTGTGCATGAAGCCATAGAAGTTACAACTAGCCCCAACTATTATCTATAGTATAGTATAGTTTTTCAAGTAACCTAAATTTTCAACCTGTTTTCATAAATGTATAGTACATGCTGGAATAAGTAACTTTGTGATATATTTTATTGAAAAAAAAAAATTGCCCTTTCCCAATGTCTTTGCCTCTTTCTGTCCCTGTACACATGTAGAAGATATATACCCCATTCAAGTCTATTGAGAGGGGCAGGAGGATGTTGCTAGAGGGAGACGAGAGATACATTTCTTTAAGATCTAGGATACTTTTTTTTTAAAAAAAATAAAATAATAATAAATTGCAGCAATGAGTAGCACATTTTACTATGTATTTTATCTGAATGGCACATTTCACTATGCCAGTAGACCAGAGATTTTCAAGTTACTGGCAATTAGCTTTCACGTGATATTGATAGTAATATGTGAGATTAGATCGGCATGGAATTCTTAATTTATAAAAAACAATGTGTGAATCCAACCAAAGCTCTTTAGATAACCCAAGCATGGATGGTATCTCCTGTCTTTGTCCAGCGGTTTCCCCCTGTACCTCTCTCCATAGGCTTGAATAGTGCACAGATCTTCAGAGAGCAGTGCAGTGTAGGCGCAGAGAGAGGAGAATCATTTGGGAATTTTACGTTGAGAAAATTCAAATTTTCTTTCACTATGTACTATGAAATGACAAAAAATAAGTTGAAAATTAAAATAAGATTTAAGTCATTTTGCAAATAGTCTTCACACAAAAATTCTACTATAGTGTTTCATAGCCCCTACAACTGTCTGTTTCACCATGGTTACAGACTACAAACAAACCCTATGTAGTCGGAGTCTGAAGTATATGTTATGCATCTATATGCATCTATACTGTATACAATAATAAACTGGGTAGATGGATAATATATCATCCTGGTTTATTATATGGATGCAGATGCTGAATCCTATCTGTACAGTGAATATATTTTGCTATGCACCCCTCATGCAGGAACTGGTGGGGGTTGGAGGGTCACCTTATCTCGGGGGCCTCACCTACTCACATGTGGGCCAGCCCAAGTCTGTATATGTTCCATCTAAATGAATGCCCATGGGGTGATTCTATATTTATATCATAGTGTATTGAGTTTATGATGACCTCATAGATTTTGCTGTAATCCTTTAAATAACCTTATAAGCTAACAGGAGCAAAAGATGAAGACTAAATACAATAAGGGTCTTTGCGACTTGCTAGCTTCACCTTAGATAATATGCTAAAAAATATTCTGGTGTTCAATATTGCATTCATAATGCATTACTCACAATACACACACTCAAATCAATAAGGTGCTGTATTAGATAAATGTACTATGTACATCTAAATCTAAATTCATATATTCACAGAAAGGTGATACACAAGGTACTAGGTCATCCTATAGCCTGACTGTCAATAGATATTATTGAGAAAAGGTTCCAGATTGCATTGACCTCTGAAAATTAAAATTGTAAAGGTGTGAATGCTGAAATTTTGCTGATATAATATACGCTTTATTACATGTTGAATGCACAAACTGAATATTATACAAAGAAAGAAATGACATATTAAAGTGACTCCACGTTTTTTCACCATAATGATTTTCAATCCTATAGTCTGTGCTGATACAGAGGTCCAAAATCTCCACACAGACAAATTGTTAGAGAACCTTTCACCGTTCCCACCTGCTCAAGTTCTTTGTGCTTGTCACAATTGTCTTGAATGGCGGTTGTGTAGCGATTTACATAGAAATCATAGGACCCCTAACAAAAGTCAGAATTGGGACACCCTTCCAAAAAAAAAAAAAGGCAGAGTGAAAAAAAAAAAATTGGTGAAATATCGACAATTACAACAATGGTGTGCTTACCTCTGCCTACAGGGTCCATAAGTCCCGCTGACGGCAGTAACCCTTCCAGTTCCATTTTTCTCCGGAGCTTCCCCTTATTTCACTACATACTGACCTACTGCTGCTTTTTAATGTAAGGGTTAATGATCTCCTGACACTAAGGGGCATGCTAGACAAACTGTATAATAAGTCTCAATAAGCAGAGCAGTGGGGAAGGGTTTGTGATACTCGGACTGACAGACATATAAAGGGAACAGTGTTGTGAAAGGAACCATCCGTTCCCCTGCCTCCATGGGTCCAATGACATTTACGCACCCCAGCTCCATAGTACACTATTGCAGCCAAGTGTCAGTCCCACCACACAGTTACTACACTTGACCGCTAATCGGTAGGGGTACTGGGAATTCGACCCTCCTTGATCTGACATTGATAACTACAAAAATTGCAGGAGGGTGTAAAGGATACTAAGGGTCCATTCACACAGAGTAAACACACGCAAAATACACGTGTAAAAATAAGACTCCCATTGACTTCAATTACATTTTACACGTGTATCAATTCCTCAGAGTTTTCTAGATCTCTGCTTGCTGTCATTCATTCTATTACTTCTAGAGGATAAAACTCTGACCATGGTCATGTGATTTATGGTCCATGGTCATGTGATTTACGGTCCATGGTCATGTGATGAGCACACAGGTGCACAGCTGATTACCGGGCAGATATCTGATTACTGTGCTGTGACTATAACGAGCGGCACCTGTGTGCTCATCACATGACCATGGACCGTAAATCACATGACCACGGTCAGAGTTTTATCCTTTAGAAGTAACAGAATGAATGACAGCAAGCCGAAATCTAGAAAACTGTGAGGAATTGATACAGAAAGTATATTGGAAAATTGTATATCTTTTTATTGTACATTTGTTTTTCAATATTGGTCTGAAAGTGGCCAACCCCTTTAAGTCTTGAAAACCCCTTTAGGCTGAGGCCCCACATTGTAAACGCAGCTTTTTTTGTTGCATATTTTGTTGTGTTTTTTTGAGCCAAGGCCAGGAGTGGATGGAGCAGAAATGGAGAAGTATAAGAACTTGCTATAGATTTCCCATTCTTTTTATAGCCATTCTTGACTTTGGCTCAAAAAACTGCAACAGAATCTGCAATAAAAAAAAGATGCGTTTCGGGAACGTGGTGCCTCAGTCTTAAAGGGAGTCTATCACTGCCCCCAGCTACTTTTAACCACTCCCATAATGTTGTATATACTGTTAGAGTAAAATTGACACCTGTCTTATGTTTCAGAGCCCCATGGATGCATGAAAATAGCACCTCTATTCTTTATTCAAATGAGGATCTTGGCACAAAGGGGGTTTTCTTCTATTACTGAGCTCGGCTGTATCATCACTAAATACGCAGGATTTTTCTGTCTGTGTTTTTTGGATGGAAACCTATGGTGTCTATGGGTTTCCATGAGTAACTGCTTTTTAAGCGGATTGGACTCCTGTTTTTTGGGTCACCAAGCAGACACAGCTCTCAGATTTGAGGCGTTGAATGCAGGATGGAAATGTTTAGTGATGATGCAGCAGTGCTCAGTAACAAAAGAACCCCCCCCCCCGTGTTCCAAGATCCTCATTTGAATAAAGTATAAAAGTGCTTTTTCTCTGCATCCCTGGGGCTCTGAAACATATGAAAGGTATCATTTTTTATTCTGTTAATAGCATCTACAGCTCTGGTTTAAAGTAGCTGGGGGCAGTGATAGACTCCCTTTAAAGAAAACCATTTTCTTATGGTAATAAGGGAATTCAAAGTTGCTAGGGTAGGGTTTTCTATTCGGGATCCTCATTTTTGTAGAAACCAATTACAAAGAACATCTCTTTCTTTGGAGGATCAAGTGTGTCCATGAACACTGAATTCAGTGGACATCATGCTATGCTTCACTTATCCCGTGGTGGTGCTGCAGAATAATTGAAAACTTGCTGTCAGGTTTCATCTTGGATTACATCTGGTCACCAGTCACCAAATCTTGTGATCAACCAAGTGTTGAATAAACCTTTTTAACTAAAAATGGGACAATTCCATAAAGGTTTTGGTGTAAATACTTTATATTCCTTGACACTTGGTAAAGAAACCAAATATTGCTTAGTAGGAGATTCCTGAACAGAAAAAGGCTTCGAATATATTCTTAGTGATATATCTAAGTTACTGTCTTAGTATGTCAACTCATGGTGGCTTCGCTGATGCAATGAAACTGAGAAAATAAATTGGTAAATCAAAGATTGATGTGCATAGTCACAATTTGTTTGACGCTCGGTTCCTTTTCTGCTTACCATAAAACGTTCTTTATATCATCTACTATGGCAAATAATAAAAAGGAAGCATACTGTTCAAAATCCATCCATATGCTCAATGTAAGATATATGTCACATGTATGACTCTCTTAGGAATTTAATAAAAAAGCAATGTACACAGCATTTCTTTGTTAAATAAACAGGCTTGCAGCTTCAGATACGGCTACAGCTGCTTGATTGATGCTCTTTGTGCCAATGGAACGTTGTTTTCTCAGGAGTCAAAACATAGACACAGACTGTACATTGTAAAATCTCCAATGAGCAAATTTTCCTTCTGTCTCCAGATGGATTGGATCTTGCAGGCTGAGTTGGTAAGAGATAGCAAGTGTTTGATAGATATTACATTCACACAAGCACAATGATAGATTTAAATATTATAACAAAGACAAACAAACAATATTTTTTGTGCACTAGCATTTTCCTTTGCATTCTCCTCCCGTCTGGCATTTTCAGGGGAAAACATATTTCTCTATTAGAGCGAGTGAGAGTTAGCCCTCTTGCACATGACTGTATAAATGGTCAGTGTGCTCATCTCTATGGGCCCGTAAACATGACCGTGAATTACATGGTCACATGTGTGGGCCAACAGTCCAGGCTGCAAAATAAGGAACAGGTCCTATTCCTGTCCGATTTTGTGGCCCTAGTTCTGCAGCTCCTATTCATTGAGTGAAAGGGTCTGTGGAAACATGGCCGATGCATGATAATATCGCCCACACATTGTACGTTTCATTCATTCACAGCTGCCGATTACAGCAGCGGATCTCAACCTGTGGGTCATGACCAATATTTCCTGTTCACAGAAATCACCTAAGAACTTTGGAAAACACATGTTGCAGGCAGCAGATCGCTCTCCACAGTGTCTCCAGAGGTGAGAGAGTCTGCAGACGCAGTGGAGGGCGATCTGCTGCCTGCTACATCCTTTAGCATGACCAGTTTGGCAGTGGGTCAGTAATGGTGTGGGGTGGCATTTCTTTAGAGGGCCGCACACCCTCCATATGCTTGCCAGAGATAGCCTGACTGCCATTAGGTACCGAGATTAGTTCCTCAGACTCCTTGTGAGACCATATGCTGCTGTGGTTGGCCCTGGGTTCCTCCTAATGCAGGACAATGCCAGACCTCATGTGGCTGGAGTGTGTCAGCAGTTCCTGCAAGATGAAGACATTGAAGCTATGGACTGGCCCGCCCGTTCCCGAGACCTGAATTCGACTGAACACATCTGGGACATCATGTCTCGCTCCATCCACCAACATCACGTTGCACCACAGACTGTCCAAGAGTTGGCAGATGGGAGGTCATACAGGCACGTGGAAGCCACACACACTACTGAGCCTCATTTTGACATGTTTTAAGGATATTACATCAAAGTTGGATCAGCCTGTAGTGTGTTTTTCCACTTTAATTTTGGGGGTGACTCCAAATCCAGGCCTCCATTGGTTAATAAATTTGATTTCCATTGATGATTTTTGTGTGATTTTGTTGTCATCACATTCAACTTTGTACAGAACAAAGTATTCAATGAGAATATTTCATTCATTCAGATCTAGGATGTGTTATCTGAGTGTTCCCTTTATTTTTTGAGCAGTATATACACACACACACACACACACACACACACACACACACACACACACACACACACACACACTCAATCTACTGAACAGTCTCTCAACTACCATGTACAACCTCAGAATGCAATGAATTTTGAAATCTCATATAACCATCTTTTATTCACAATAGAACATAGAACACATATCAGAAGTTTCAATTTCATTCCATTTTATTGAAAAAATTAACTTTTCTTATCTTTTTTTTGACTTGGGGTTGTACTGTGTAAATGTTTTGATGCCTTTACTTTTTTTTTTAGCAATATTTCCTGTTCAGAATAAACAACTCAGTATTTTATTAGTTCAAGCTTTTCTGGACTTGACAAGTTATGTTTCTATTTTGTTTATTTTTCATGTGAATAATTGGAAGGTTTTTGTTTTTACTTAATTATATATTTTTTAATAATTTTATTCTCAGTCTTGCAAAAGGATTTAATAATGCGATTTCTTTATCACTTGTACAATACACTGCTTTTTCTCTTTATTGCACAGTATAGAGCTTTTAAGGAGATGTCTCTTAGCCCTATAGATCACAGCATCTTGGGGGTTAATCTGCTGAAATTAGAGCGATCTCCTGCAGGGAGAGCCAGGCGCCTGTGATAGTATTGGCACCGCTCCTGAGCACGAACTATTATTACCATAACAACCTCCTCAGCGCTGAGAGGGAAGGGGTTAAAAGGTTTCTTCCAATAAAGTTATTAGAATATGCCATTAGTTACAGGTCGCTAGGATTCGACTGACTGGATTCCCACTATTCCTTAGAATCAAGGGGTCATACTCAGGGGTGTAACTAGACGCTCACAGGCCCTGGTGCAAAAGATCAGCTTGTTCCTCCTTTGGCAACTTCTGACAATCATCAGCCGTATCCTCTTTGTATGTATTTACAGCATTTACATTTCCCTTTCCTTCTCTATCTGGGCACCACCGCATTGAATTCTTTACAACATGTTTGTACATACAAGCTTTGCATAATTCCCATTACCCTGTTGGTGCCCCCACACAATACTTGTGCCCATTTTGTGCCACAGCCTCCCCCACAGAATCCCTCTTTGACTGTAAGCTGCTAACTGCTATTTGTTTCCAATAAAGGGTACTTCTGACAGTGGAAGTCTGTGTATCATAAATCTTCTCGCTCAAGTGCACCAGATGGCAGGGGTAATAAATTTACAATGCACAGACTATTCTAGTCATCGGGGTGATCAGAAACAATATCAAAGAACTTTATCCAGCCTTAATGTGTTGAGGGCAATCCCGGACTCAGCTGCCATCACTGTGACCCCTATAGTTACACCAGTGGTCATAATGCCTGTACAGTTATAGCCTGATTATGGGGATGTTGACACTCCTTAGGGAGAGACCACCATGTAGGTGTGTGGAGTCTTACTAAGCCATTGTCGATCCACTGTGGGGGATCATGGGAAGAATATGCAAATCTGTCTCCCAAGATTTAAATAGGGAGACAGTGTCTCAGTTATGCTGCCCACTAGGGGGAGCTCCCTTTAACATCATGCCTGACCTTCCCAAAGGTCTTTGCTGCAATGATGTGGGATTTTACCAAGTCAGTGTCTCAGCTGAGGACAGTGTTTTTTTTGATCTGATTGGATCTCTTCAGCCCAGCGTAGAGAAGACTGACTTGGCAGAGGTGAGAGGCTTCTAGACCAGATTATGGGGATATTGTCACCCCTTAGGGAGAGACCACCATGTAGGTGTGTGGAGTCTTACTAAGCCATTGTCTCTCCACTGTGGGGGATCATGGGAAGATATATCCTAGGCATTGATTGACATTATGCAGGCAAAATGCAGAATTGCTGAATCCACCTAAATTCCTTTGTTGTGTGAAATGGCAAGGGCTCAGACAACAGAGGCTCACTGATTCTAATGCCATGTCATATCTTAGTGATATGCCATGACACTATTAGATATAAATAGATGAGAATACACTTTTAAAGGGACAACCACTGCACAGTTAAGGTTTTCCACTCCTCTGGAATAAGTTAACACTGTAAGCAATGTTGATACATTAGGGAACAATGTTGCATACCTTTTTAAATAGACATCTCCACATGCACTGACATCAGAATTAGGAATTCATTTGTGTGGGATGTGTAACCTGCTGTCTTGTTTTGTAGACTTGACCTCAAGCCTAATTTTGGTCTAATTACACTGCTCAAAAAAAATAAAAGGAACATTTAAACAACACAATGTAATTCCAAGTCAATGACACTTGTGTGAAATCCTCATGTCCAGTTATGAAGCAACACTGAATGTGAATGAATTTCTCCTGCAAATAGAAGAGACAACAAGTAGAAATGATAGTCAATAAGCAAGACCATCCCTATAAAGGAGGGTTCTGCAGGTGGTGACCACAGACCACTTCTCTGTTTTCATCCTTTAGGTTCTTGTTTTGGTCTCTTTTGCATTTTGTCATTGCTCAAACCCCTAAAGGTAGCATGAGATGGTGTCTACAACCCACAGAAGTTGCTCAGGTAGTGCAGCTCATCCGGGATAGTACACTAGGAGATGTGGAGGGGCCATAGGAGGTCAACAACCCAGCATCAGGCCCGCTACTTCCTCCTTTGTGCAAGTAAGAGAACTGCCAGAGCTCTGCAAAATGACCTCCAGCAGGCCACCAACATCCATGTGTCTGCCCAAACTGTCAGAAACCGACTCCATGAGGATGGCATGAGGCCCCGACGTCCACAAATGGGTGTTGTACTTACAGCCCAACACCATGCAGGGCGATTGACATTTGCCAGAGAACATCAAGATTGGCACATTCGACACTGGCGCCCCGTGCTCTTCACGGATGAGAGCAGGTTCACAATGAGCACATATGACAGACGTGACAGAGTCTGGAGACACCATGGAGAATGTTCTGCTGCCTGGAGCGTCCTCCAGCATGACCGCTTTGGCCAGTGGGACATTAATGTTGTGGAGAGGCATTTCTTTGGAGGGCCACACAGGCATCCATGGGCTAACCAGAGGTACCTTGACTACCGGCATGAGATCCTCAGACCCATTGTGAGACCATATGCAGGTGTAGTGGGCTCTGGTTTCCTTCTGATGCATGACAATGCTAGACTTCATGTGGTTGAAGTGTTTCAGCAGTTTCTGCATGATGAAGGAATTGATTCTATGCACCGGCCTGCTCTCTCTCCAGACCTGAATCCAATAGAGCACATCTGGGACATCATGTCTCGTTCCTTCCACCAATCACCAATGTCATGTTGCACCACCCACTGTCCAGGAGTTGACTAATGCTTTAATCCAGGTTTGAGAGGAGATCCCTCAGGAGAACATCCACTGCCTCATCAGGAGCATGCCCAGGCATTGTAGGGAGGTCATACAGGCGTGTGAAGGCCACACACACTACTCAGCCTCATTTCCTTGTTCTTGAGGCATTTCCACTGAAGTTGGATCTGCCTGTAATTCAATTTTCCACATTTGATTATCATTCCAAACCCCCGACCTCCATGGGATATTCATTTAGATCTACACTGATCATTTTTATGTTTTATGGTTCTCAACACACTACACTATGTAATGAATGAAGATTTGCAACTGGAATATCTAATTCATTGATATCTAGGATATGGTCTTTCTGTGAAATATGCTGCAGAAAACGTTTCCGTTGCAGTCTTTTCCACATTGTTTTTTGGCTGCGGCTTGCTACGTGGAGCCTCATATGCAAGTTGCATTGTCATTTAGTGTCTCGCAACTGATACAGCTCAGATATACCCCTTTGGTATATCTGATTAATATTAATATATTTTAACTAGAGATGAGCGAGTACTGTTCGGCTCAGCCGATCCGAACAGCACGCTCGCATAGAAATGAATGGATGTAGCCGGCACGCGGGGGGGTTAAGCGGCCGGCCGCCATCAAAGCGGAAGTACCAGGTGTATCCATTCATTTCTATGGAGCGTGCTGTTCGGATCGGCTGATCCGAACAGTACTCGCTCATCTCTCATTTTAACCCCACAAAATGCATACTTTCCTGTATACTGCTGCTCTGTGACAAGGTCATTCCGGCTGCTATTAATGATGTTCGTGTGCAGCTGCTGAAGTTATTGGACAATGAGCAGTGTGATGACAATTGACAAATGATGTCTGCTCTGTTTATTTCTACATTTTCCCTTTCATTATCACAATATTTTCCGGATGGGTCTTTTAACACCACATTTCATTTAGTAATGTAGTGATGACAGAAAGCCCAGCATGGGACATCTGCATCATTACAATGGAACACAGATAAGGGCAGGGCTTCAAGGACATGACAAGCCGAATACCACTATACTGGGGCTAGGGAAAAGCCATTCTATATAGCAACTTTGGTCATGGAAGTTCAAGTGCTATACAAGATGGCCAACCTAAAAAGTTGTGAATTTATCTGCAACTTACTGCAGCATTGAAGTCTGTGTGATTTGGTTGTGAGTTAATAGATAACCCCCCCCCCCAAAAAAAACGAGTTGCAGTCTCATCTTACATTGAACTTGTAAAGGTCCATTCACATGGAGGAAAATGGTGAGGAATTTGGTGTGGAATTTTCTACATGGAAAAAAAAAGCCTCCCATTAATTTAAATGGGTTCTGCTAGCTTTTTTTTCCTACTAGTAGAAAAAAAAGCTAGCAGTACCCATTGAAATCAATGGGAGGCTTTTTTTTCAGCGTGGAAAATTCCACACCAAATTCCTCACCATTTTTCTCCGTGTGAATAGACCCTAAGGGTTCATCTATGACAGTACAGAGAGAATTACTTGTTTCATGGGAAACCTCTTTAAAAAACTACTTACTGTATATACTCGAGTAAAAGCCGAATTTTTCAGCCCAGTTTTTGAGCTGAAAAAGCCCCCCTCGGCTTATACTCGAGTCAGCTATGACTAGCCACAATATTAATGTATAGAATCTCCCATAAAACAGTGCAAAAAAAAAAAAAAGATTTTAAAAAAATAAATAAAAGTTCAAAATCCCTCCTTTCCCTAGAATACATACAAAAGTAGAAAATTACTGTGAAACACATACACATTAGGTATCCTGTGTCTGACAGTGCCCGGTCTACTGAATATAGGGTATCCGCAGTGCTCCTGTTCCGTCGGGAAGGGGTTAATAGGAGCACTACAGATACCCTATATTCAGCCAGACTGAATTCCAAGTGGGGGGAAAAAAAAAACAGTTCTCAAGCTCAGGGAAGGGGCAGACAGACAACCAAAACACCCCCTCCCCTTCCCCATCACCCAGCAACTACTGCACCCAAAAACTCCCACCATTTTAATTTTTGAAATTTTCCAGTAGCTGCTGCATTTCCCCCCCTCGGCTTATACTCGAGTCAATAAGTTTTCCCAGTTTTTTGTGGTAAAATTAGGGGCCTCGTCTTATATTCGGGTCGGCTTATACTCGAGTATATACAGGTAGTTTATTTTTTTATACTGTGAACTCCTTAGGCAACAGAGAAGACATCTTGGTGCTGTGTCCATTTTGTCCATTTTTCATGGCAGTTTTCTTTTTTTTTTTTTTTACAATGTTTGTATCAAAGTAACTTAACTATTGAATTAATATTATTTCTATGTCAGACTTGGGGAACTTTGGACTGCTCCCAGCTGCCATAGAAAATGAATGGCGCCTGAGATTATGTCATGTAGGTCTAGAAATTACAAGTGAAAGTATTTGAAATTCCTCAGATGCCATGGTTGTATCTGACCATAGAATCTGAGGGGATAAGTGCCCGTGATTGGTGATGTCTACGATCACAGGCACTACCACCAGTTCTCTGCTGTGTAATGTTCTGACGCTATGGTACCTGCTCAGGTCCTAGGCTGCGCAATATTAAAAGTCCTGATATTCACCATACTATTACATCAAATATGACTTGGTTATTATTATAAATAGGGGGTGATTTTATTTTTGTAATTTTTTTTAAAGGTTCAGTAAACGCTGTTAATTTATTATTAATTAATTAATTAATTAAGTGTCATTTGCTGTCATTTCTTATGACCTCCATTATGGAAAAGTTTCATGCAATTCAAAAATATGCGTAGCTTCATGACCACATTCAAAAACTTTACTTGTGATGTCATAACCAGACCTTGTAACATGCGAGTAAAGTTGCTTTACAGGCCCAGTATTTACCTAAAAAAATAATATATATATTTTTGGTTAAATCTTTATTTATAATATTTGTTCTTAATATTAATATTTATAAAGTTCCAACACCAAACCTAAACCCCTTTGTGTTTTTTTTATAGCAAGGATACAAAGGCCCCGCATTATGTTCTATAGTATGTTATCTTCAGAATTTCTTTTATCTTTTTGTCCTGACAATCTCTCCCATCACGTCTCAGGATGGACCCCATTGACCATACTCTTTACCCTGTGTGAAGCCTCTCTTGTGCTCTTTGTTCCTCCCTGCTGGGTAATGCATCTGATAATCTGCTAAAATGACTAAAGGAAAGAAGTTACCAATGGCTCTAAAAATACTTTCTTCATAGAAAATTGGTTGTCAGCTCTGCTTATCTTTTGGACTGATGACATGAGTGCACTAATCTATAGTATAAAAGCACTGGCTACCATTCATGGGCAGCAGGATGTTCCGGATAGAATATTGTACTTTATCCATCAAGGTAATCTTTAAAGAGGTCTGGACATTTGTATCAACCTTTGTTGCATGTCCAATGAGATGCCAAATTATAGAAGTATCTCTGTGTTATCACCATAATATTGTTCCATAGAGAGTGACACTGAATGTCTACCGATGATTCTGTTGTCTAAAGCTGCAATTATTAGTCATATAATATATAGTATGTATAGACCACACGTCATTGTCAATGTACTAGAGAATCAGAGATCATGATCTTGTATGATGCTTGACAGCTGCTATATCACTTAGGCCCGGTTCACATCTGTGTTCCGTTTGGGGAGTCCACTTGGGGACACCCCAAATGGAATACTGAACGCATTAAAAAGTGGTTCGCTAAGGGGTTTTTTGGATCGGAACCTGAGGCGGAGGCGTTTTATGCTCTCTGCCGCGAAACCGTTTTTTTAAAAATCGGACACAGAGTCGTACATGCAGTACTCTGTGTCTGGTTTAAAAAAAACGGTTTCATGGCGGAGAGCATAAAACGCTCACCGCCGCTCATGGCTGGACCCGGTCTGACAGCTTTCCGTCTTCTACATGCAGAAGATGGAAAGCTCAGAACGGACTCCGGGCGCTAGTGTGAACCTAGAGTATGCAAGATTTCATTAACTTTTGTGGAGCTAATGGTCATCGCTTCAGCAGAAGGTCAGAATATTTCCTAACAATTCATTATTGAAACAAGTCTTTCGAAGTTACATTGCCTTTGTAAGGTCAGGCAGTTCTGACTGTCCCTCTCAGATACCGTCTGCTCCTTTCATGTTTCTGTTGAAATTTCCTTAGTTGTACATTGTACTGTTCTCCGATCTGCATTGTCTTCTTGACCTTACAGTTACATTTTGGAAGACATTCCATTGTACTTTATTTTATAACTTTCTGTTCTGAAAGAAACTAAAAGCACATGTTAAAAAAATGATATGTAATATAGCAAAGTTTAACTTGACACTAAACTTGTTATCTATGCTAAGAACATTAAGCGACCATTTCAATGGCTGTGATAAAATATTAGGCAAATAGACAATATAGATATCGGCTTCATTGGTTTTGTTCATGATGAGTGTTTGATGAGATTTTAATATCAGAGAATAGAGTGTAGGCTTCTTTTAGGCTGGGTCCCCACGAGGCGTAAACAGCACAGTTTGACTACGGCGGAAACACAACAAAGAAAAATGCAAAATTTTACAGTTTTTCATTGTCACTTTAATAGGTATCTGCCCCTTAAATTCCCGTTTAAATCTCTAATCCACCATCTTGGGCCCCACTGTTTATATAACTCCTTTATAGCTTAAAGATGTTATGTTATCCTTTCTTCTCCAGACAGTGGCCTCGTGGCCTCATATTTGGTGGGTACGTGTAGAATGGGGAAACAGAAGACTAACTGGAGCCTTTGCAGTTTCTCTAAAATTAAATAAACAGGTCACATTAATTGAATTATTATTACCGGTAGGATTATTGTTAAGGTTTTATGTTCTGACTATTAGATAGGAGAGATGGGGGAGGGGGCTTAGGTTTGGGTAGGAGCTCTTCAAGACTCATTCAGAGAGAGTTATATAATAGAAAACAACCAATCACAGAGCAAAACGAAAGCTGCGATTTGCTTGGTAGCTATGGATGACAAAGACAAAGTTTTTGTTTTGGACAGTATTCAGACAGTACTCTTCAAACGCTTTAGGAGAGTAGGTAAAAATTTAGCAACGTGAGAATAGTGCTAATAGTTAACTTTTTTGCCAAATCACATAACTAGGTGAACGAACAAAAGAGAAATCTAAATCCTATCAATGGAGCCCTGATCTCATCATCATCCAGTCTGTCTGGAATTACATGAAGAGACAGAAGGATTGGAACAAGCCTACATCCACAGAAGATCTGGGCTTAGTTCTCCAACATGGCGGGAACATCCTCCCTGCCAAATTCCTCCAAAAACTGTCTGCAAGTACCGAGAAGAACTGATGGAAGGAAAGGGGCAAAGGTCACCCCAAATATTAACGGGATGTAGATTTCTCTTAATTGACAAAACTAAACTATTAAGATAGGTTTGGAAACCCAAATATTAAAACTAAAAGGTACTATAGTATCACCTCACCAAGTGTAGGTAGTAGTGTGGTGGCAGGAGTAGATGTGCATAGGACAGGATCTCTGGGCTGCAACCAGATGATGAGAGTCCAAATCGAGGGAGGTGTCCAGGATATAACAGGAAAGGTTAGGGTGCGTGCTCACATAGCAGAAACCTCACCCATATGAGACCATAATGATGTACCATTATACTCTATAATCATGCATTTAGTTATTACTAGATCTCAATGTTGATTGGGCCCCTTAGTTGTTGGGCCCCATAGCAGCTGCAATGTCTGCTACTGTGTTAGTTACATCCATGACTGTGCCTTCTAAGAGAGTTGCTTAGGTTGGAGGACCTACACAAAATACACTCCTATGTTCTGGGAGTCCCATGTCAATTGAAAGCCTGAGCAAATGCCCAGTTTACAACCTCATACTCTAGTCCAGCCAAAATAAGTGTAAAAGCAGTCATTCCCTATGGCCCTAGATAGAAAATAGCTCACGTAGCTTATTATTTCAGTGTCCTTCTCCAGTTTCTACTTCCTATTGGGAGGCAGAATGGGGACAGAATGTGCCACTAATTTTTTGTGAACATAGCTTTATGCTTTTGACTTCTCTTCCCAAAGTAGATTTTGTTATAATTGGGGAAAACAATTGCACTGATATATAAAGTAGGCTACAATGGAAAGCTCTAGTGTCGCCCAAGAAATCCATGAAGTCATCTCTTCTGAACTGGAATTAGTGATGGAATCTGATCTGCTGTTTATATGCTGCAAACCCAAGTTTACTGTTTTTTTTTTTATAACATACAGCGAGCTCCATGGCCTGTTAAGCTGCCTTCACACTACGTTCAGGAGATTTGGTCTTTCATGCTTCTTTTATCATCATAAATGAGAATGGATCATAGTACAAAGGAGTAAGGAAACATTCGCCAACATTTCCTTAGAGAATCTTCTCCTTCTCCTTTGTACTAAGATCCGTTCTCTCTTTTGATGAGAGATAACTTACAGAAGGATGGATCTACTGAACGTGGAATAAAAGCAGCCTTATTATTAAATATATATGTACAAGGGTTAATGTTATAGTATGGCTTTCCCTGTCATGTCAATACTTGTATTACCCATAATATAAGTATTCCAGTGCATTGATTCTAAGGACTTTGTGTTGTGCTGTTCCTCTCTTATTCAACTTAGAAATAGATTAACAAATTGACAATTAAGGCTAGGTTCACCCTGGCACTTGGATTCCATTCAGGGATTCTGTCCCTGAATCCGCTTAAAAAATGCAGAGAAAATAGTCCTGCAAGTGGAAACCCATCAGATCCCATTATAGTCTATGGGGTCTGCGGTTTTCTGCAGGTAACCGCTTTTTAAGCAGATTGGGTTTCCATTTTTTTGAGTCCTCAAGCAGGTATGAACCTAAGGTCAGTGTTACTAGATAAGGGTGTATTTGGTGCATGTCTGTTTTTTTCCTGTCCATCAATATAATGGACATGTGAATGCATTCACTCTCATTGTTGCATGGCTGTATGAATATTGGCTTACAGATAACTCTCTCTGTGACAGCTTCACATTGTGAGCAGTGTGAGAAGGTGACAGGCAGAGTGCTGGAGTCCCGATATATCAACCCCAGATTCCTGACCTATGTGTGGTTCAGTGCAGGTCTTGAGTAGGCCTCAGCCCCAGATGTGGGTCCTGGGCTCGTTACTGGACCCTAAAAGTCTGCAGAGCTAGCACTTCAGGGCAGATTCTGGGAGTGAGAGGAGGTGTCTGGGTCTGTCCTGACTGTATTGCACATCTTTGTTTACTCGTGTGGTTGGTAGTAAGCCACAAGTACAGTTAGTACTTATTTTTTTGTCACAGCTCGGACGAGCAGGATTTTGTTTCATGTTCTTTTGCCTGAAGTTAAAGCTGTATTTTATTTTGCTCATTTTGTGCCTGAAGTCAAGGTTTATTTATTTTGCTGGTTTTTTTCCTAAATGAACCTGTTTGCTACAGATTTTGTGACCCTGTCTCTGACTGGTTGAATCCGCACCATTGATGCTACCAAGCTGCCTTCCCCAAAGCGGTTGTTTGGTTTAATACATATGCACGTGATATAGAGGTAAGACGAACACTCTCTCTCAGTTATATTAACATAAGTGTCATCCTGTAAACTGAACAAGGAGATGCTCTGCTGCATGTATGATGAGAGCATTCAGGTCAAACGCATATACTGTATGCAATAAATTCTTAATGTCCATTAACCAACTTACATCAGCCTATAAGAATGCTAGTTACATGTATAATTTAATGGCAATGCATGTCTATCTGAAGCCTTAATACAAGTGTCATTGTAGGATCTTATATTCCAGTTTACTAGCATATGAATAAGATATTTGCAAAAATAATAATGATTATATTGGTATTAGAGATGAGCGAACAGTGTTCTATCGAACTCATGTTCGATCGGATATTAGGCTGTTCGGCATGTTCGAATCGAATCGAACACCGCGTGGTAAAGTGCGCCATTACTCGATTCCCCTCCCACCTTCCCTGGCGCCTTTTTTGCTCCAATAACAGCGCAGGGTAGGTGGGACAGGAACTACGACACCGGTGACGTTGAAAAAAGTAGGCAAAACCCATTGGCTGCCGAAAACATGTGACCTCTAATTTAAAAGAACAGCGACGCCCAGCTTCGCGTCATTCTGAGCTTGCAATTCACCGAGGACGGAGGTTTCCGTCCAGCTAGCTAGGGCTTAGATTCTGGGTAGGCAGGGACAGGCTAGGATAGGAAGGAGAAGACAACCAACAGCTCTTGTAAGAGCTAAATTCCAGGGAGAAGCTTGTCAGTGTAACGTGGCACTGACGGGCTCAATCGCCGCAACCCAGCTTTCCCAGGATCCTGAATGGAATACACTGTCAGTGTATTCCCGTATACCCGATATATACCCCGATACCCGTTCCAACGGTGTGCCCCCCCACCTTCACCCCAGAAATACCCTGCAAGTCCCCTAGCAATAGAATTGGGGCTATATACACCCACAATTTTTACTACTGGTATACAGTGCCATTGTCTGACTGGGAATTCAAAGAATATATTGGGAATACAAATACCCTCATTTCTTGCTACTGCCATATAGTGCCAGTTTCTGACTGGTAATTCAAAGAATATATTGGGGTTACGTGCACCCACAATTTTTACTACTGGTATACAGTGCCATTGTCTGACTGGGAATTCAAAGAATATATTGGGAATACAAATACCCTCATTTCTTGCTACTGCCATATAGTGCCAGTGTCTGACTGGTAATTCAAAGAATATATTGGGGTTACGTGCACCCACAATTTTTACTACTGGTATACAGTGCCATTGTCTGACTGGGAATTCAAAGAATATATTGGGAATACAAATACCCTCATTTCTTGCTACTGCCATATAGTGCCAGTGTCTGACTGGGAATTCAAAGAATATATTGGGGTTACGTGCACCCACAATTTTTACTACTGGTATACAGTGCCATTGTCTGACTGGGAATTCAAAGAATATATTGGGAATACAAATACCCTCATTTCTTGCTACTGCCATATAGTGCCAGTGTCTGACTGGGAATTCAAAGAATATATTGGGGTTACGTGCACCCACAATTTTTACTACTGGTATACAGTGCAATTGTCTGACTGGGAATTCAAAGAATATATTGGGAATACAAATACCCTCATTTCTTGCTACTGCCATATAGTGCCAGTGTCTGACTGGGAATTCAAAGAATATATTGGGGTTACGTGCACCCACAATTTTTACTACTGGTATACAGTGCCATTGTCTGACTGGGAATTCAAAGAATATATTGGGAATACAAATACCCTCATTTCTTGCTACTGCCATATAGTGCCAGTGTCTGACTGGTAATTCAAAGAATATATTGGGGTTACGTGCACCCACAATTTTTACTACTGGTATACAGTGCCATTGTCTGACTGGGAATTCAAAGAATATATTGGGAATACAAATACCCTCATTTCTTGCTACTGCCATATAGTGCCAGTGTCTGACTGGGAATTCAAAGAATATATTGGGGTTACGTGCACCCACAATTTTTACTACTGGTATACAGTGCCATTGTCTGACTGGGAATTCAAAGAATATATTGGGAATACAAATACCCTCATTTCTTGCTACTGCCATATAGTGCCAGTGTCTGACTGGTAATTCAAAGAATATATTGGGGTTACGTGCACCCACAATTTTTACTACTGGTATACAGTGCCATTGTCTGACTGGGAATTCAAAGAATATATTGGGAATACAAATACCCTCATTTCTTGCTACTGCCATATAGTGCCAGTTTCTGACTGGGAATTCAAAGAATATATTGGGGTTACGAGCACCCACAATTTTTACTACTGGTATACAGTGCCATTGTCTGACTGGGAATTCAAAGAGTATATTGGGAATACAAATACCCTCATTTCTTGCTACTGCCATATAGTGCCAGTTTCTGACTGGTAATTCAAAGAATATATTGGGGTTACGTGCACCCACAATTTTTACTACTGGTATACAGTGCCATTGTCTGACTGGGAATTCAAAGAATATATTGGGGTTATAAATACCCTCATTTCTTGCTACTGCCATATAGTGCCAGTTTCTGACTGGTAATTCAAAGAATATATTGGGGTTACGTGCACCCACAATTTTTACTACTGGTATACAGTGCCATTGTCTGACTGGGAATTCAAAGAATATATTGGGAATACAAATACCCTCATTTCTTGCTACTGCCATATAGTGCCAGTTTCTGACTGGGAATTCAAAGAATATATTGGGGTTACGTGCACCCACAATTTTTACTACTGGTATACAGTGCCATTGTCTGACTGGGAATTCAAAGAATATATTGGGAATACAAATACCCTCATTTCTTGCTACTGCCATATAGTGCCAGTTTCTGACTGGGAATTCAAAGAATATATTGGGGTTACGTGCACCCACAATTTTTACTACTGGTATACAGTGCCATTGTCTGACTGGGAATTCAAAGAATATATTGGGAATACAAATACCCTCATTTCTTGCTACTGCCATATAGTGCCAGTGTCTGACTGGGAATTCAAAGAATATATTGGGGTTACGTGCACCCACAATTTTTACTACTGGTATACAGTGCCATTGTCTGACTGGGAATTCAAAGAATATATTGGGGTTATAAATACCCTCATTTCTTGCTACTGCCATATAGTGCCAGTTTCTGACTGGTAATTCAAAGAATATATTGGGGTTACGTGCACCCACAATTTTTACTACTGGTATACAGTGCCATTGTCTGACTGGGAATTCAAAGAGTATATTGGGAATACAAATACCCTCATTTCTTGCTACTGCCATATAGTGCCAGTTTCTGACTGGTAATTCAAAGAATATATTGGGGTTACGTGCACCCACAATTTTTACTACTGGTATACAGTGCCATTGTCTGACTGGGAATTCAAAGAATATATTGGGAATACAAATACCCTCATTTCTTGCTACTGCCATATAGTGCCAGTGTCTGACTGGTAATTCAAAGAATATATTGGGGTTACGTGCACCCACAATTTTTACTACTGGTATACAGTGCCATTGTCTGACTGGGAATTCAAAGAATATATTGGGGTTATAAATACCCTCATTTCTTGCTACTGCCATATAGTGCCAGTTTCTGACTGGTAATTCAAAGAATATATTGGGGTTACGTGCACCCACAATTTTTACTACTGGTATACAGTGCCATTGTCTGACTGGGAATTCAAAGAGTATATTGGGAATACAAATACCCTCATTTCTTGCTACTGCCATATAGTGCCAGTTTCTGACTGGTAATTCAAAGAATATATTGGGGTTACGTGCACCCACAATTTTTACTACTGGTATACAGTGCCATTGTCTGACTGGGAATTCAAAGAATATATTGGGAATACAAATACCCTCATTTCTTGCTACTGCCATATAGTGCCAGTTTCTGACTGGGAATTCAAAGAATATATTGGGGTTACGTGCACCCACAATTTTTACTACTGGTATACAGTGCCATTGTCTGACTGGGAATTCAAAGAATATATTGGGAATACAAATACCCTCATTTCTTGCTACTGCCATATAGTGCCAGTGTCTGACTGGGAATTCAAAGAATATATTGGGGTTACGTGCACCCACAATTTTTACTACTGGTATACAGTGCCAATTTCTAACTAGGAATTCAAAATGCGCAAGGCTCCCGGAAAGGGACGTGGACGAGGCCGTGGGCGAGGTCGGGGGAATGGTTCTGGGGAGCAAGGTAGCAGTGAAGCCACAGGGCGTCCCGTGCCTACTCCTGTGGGGCAGCAAGCATTGCGCCACTCCACAGTGCCAGGGTTGCTTGCCACATTAACTAAACTGCAGGGTACAAACCTTAGTAGGCCCGAGAACCAGGAACAGGTCTTGCAATGGCTGTCAGAGAACGCTTACAGCACATTGTCCAGCAGCCAGTCAGACTCTGCCTCCTCTCCTCCTATTACCCAACAGTCTTGTCTTCCTTCCTCCCAAAATTCCGAAGCTTTACAGAACAATAACCCAAACTGTCCCTGCTCCCCAGAGCTGTTCTCCGCTCCTTTCATTGTCCCTCAACCTGCCTCTCCACGTCACGATTCCACGAACCTAACAGAGGAGCATCTGTGTCCAGATGCTCAAACACTAGAGTCTCCTCCATCTCCGTTCGATTTGGTGGTGGATGACCAGCAACCCACCCTCATCGACGATGATGTGACGCAGTTGCCGTCAGGGCATCCAGTTGACTGGCGCATTGTGCGGGAGGAGGAGATGAGACAGGAGTTGGAAGAGGAAGTGGTGGATGATGAGGACACTGACCCGACCTGGACAGGGGGGATGTCAAGCGGGGAAAGTAGTGTGGATGTTGAGGCAGGTGCAGCACCAAAAAGGGTAGCTAGAGGCAGAGGCAGAGGTCAGCAGCTTAGGCGAAGCCAGGCCACACCCGGAATCTCCCAAGATGTTCCAGTTCGTACCCAGCCCCGAAAAACTCCCACCTCGAGGGCACGTTTCTCGAAGGTGTGGAGTTTTTTCAAGGAATGCGCCGAGGACAGATATAGTGTTGTCTGCACAATTTGCCTCTCGAAATTGATTAGGGGCTCTGAGAAGAGCAACCTGTCCACCACTTCAATGCGCCGTCATTTGGAATCCAAGCACTGGAATCAGTGGCAGGCAGCAACGGCAGGACAAAGGCCGCCTGCCGTTCACGCCACTGCCACTGCCTCTGCCTCTGCCTCTGCCACTGCCACTGCTGACTGTGCTGGCGATGCACTCCAGAGGACGAGCCAGGACACCACTTCATCTGCCTCCGCCACTTTGTTGACTTCTACCTCATCCTCCCCTGGTCCTGTCTTATCTCCTTCTCCTGCACCATCAAAGGCACCATCAGGCGTTTCTTTACAACAACCCACCATCTCTCAGACATTGGAGCGGCGGCAGAAATACACTGCTAACCACCCACACGCGCAAGCCTTGAACGCCAACATCGCTAAACTGCTGGCCCAGGAGATGTTGGCGTTCCGGCTTGTTGAAACTCCCGCCTTCCTGGACCTGATGGCAACTGCGGCACCTCGCTATGCCGTCCCTAGCCGTCACTACTTCTCCCGGTGTGCCGTCCCCGCCTTGCACCAGCACGTGTCACTCAACATCAGGCGGGCCCTTAGTTCCGCGCTTTGCACAAAGGTCCACTTGACCACCGACGCGTGGACAAGTGCATGCGGACAGGGACGCTACATTTCACTGACGGCACACTGGGTGAATGTAGTTGAGGCTGGGACTGCTTCCCAAACTGGCCCGGTGTACCTCGTCTCCCCGCCTAACATTCCTGGCAGGGACACGAGAAGAACACCCCCCTCCTCCTCCTCCTCTACCGCCTCCTCCTCCGCCACCGCCTCCTCCTCCGCCACCGCCTCCTCCTCCGCTGTTAGATTGACCCCAGCTACGAGTTGGAAACGTTGCAGCACTGGCGTTGGTAGACGTCAGCAGGCTGTGCTGAAGCTGATCAGCTTGGGGGACAGACAGCACACTGCCTCCGAGGTGAGGGATGCCCTCCTCGATGAGACGGCAATATGGTTTGAGCCGCTGCACCTGGGCCCAGGCATGGTCGTTTGTGATAACGGCCGGAACCTGGTAGCAGCTCTGGAGCTTGCCGGACTCCAACATGTTCCATGCCTGGCCCACGTCTTCAACCTAGTGGTGCAACGTTTCCTAAAGAGCTACCCCAATGTTCCAGAGCTACTGGTGAAAGTGCGGCGCATGTGCGCCCACTTTCGCAAGTCGACAGTAGCCGCTGCTAGCTTAAAATCTCTCCAGCAACGCCTGCATGTGCCACAACACCGGCTTTTGTGCGACGTCCCCACACGCTGGAACTCAACGTTTCAGATGTTGAATAGAGTGGTTGAGCAGCAGAGACCTTTGATGGAATACCAGCTACAAAACCCTAGGGTGCCACAAAGTCAGCTGCCTCAGTTTCACATCCATGAGTGGCCATGGATGAGAGACCTTTGTGACATCCTACGGGTCTTTGAGGAGTCCACAAGGAGGGTGAGCTCTGAGGATGCGATGGTGAGCCTTACAATCCCGCTCTTGTGTGTTCTGAGAGAATCCCTGATTGACATCAGGGATAACTCAGATCACACAGAGGAGTTAGGGATAGCATCCGATCCGTCACAGCTGGAGAGTAGGTCCACACATCTGTCCGCTTCACTGCGTTTAATGGAGGAGGAGGAGGAGGAGGAGGAGGAGGAAGAAGAGTTGTCCGATGATGTGATGGTGATACAGGAGGCTTCCGGGCAACTTCGAATCGTCCCATTGTTGCAGCGCGGATGGGTAGACATGGAGGATGAGGAGGAAATGGAGATTGAACTTTCCGGTGGGGCCAGAGGAGTCATGCCAACTAACACTGTGGCAGACATGGCTGAGTTCATGTTGGGGTGCTTTACAACCGACAAGCGTATTGTCAAAATCATGGAGGACAACCAGTACTGGATCTTTGCTATCCTTGACCCCCGGTATAAAAACAACATCTCGTCTTTTATTCCGGTAGAGGGGAGGGCCAATCGCATCAATGCTTGCCACAGGCAATTGGTGCAGAATATGATGGAGATGTTTCCAGCATGTGACAGTGGCGGCAGGGAGGGCAGTTCCTCCAGTAGGCAACCAAGTTCTCACCGGTCCACACAAACGAGGGGCACACTGTCTAAGGTCTGGGACACCTTGATGGCACCCCCTCGCCAAAGTGCCGCCACGGAGGGTCCTAGTGTCACCAGGCGTGAGAAGTATAGGCGCATGTTGCGGGAATACCTTTCCGACCACAGCCCTGTCCTCTCCGACCCCTCTGCGCCCTACACGTATTGGGTGTCGAAGTTGGACCTGTGGCTTGAACTTGCCCTATATGCCTTGGAGGTGCTGTCCTGTCCTGCCGCCAGCGTCCTATCTGAGAGGGTGTTCAGTGCAGCCGGTGGCATCATCACTGACAAGCGCACCCGTCTGTCAGCTGAGAGTGCCGACCGGCTCACTTTGATAAAAATGAACCACCACTGGATAGAGCCTTCATTTTTGTGCCCACCTGTGTAAAGCACCCCAACATGAAACTCCATGTCTGTACTCAACCTCTCCAATTCCTCCGCATCCTCATACTCATCCACCATAAGCGTTGCACAATTCTGCTAATACTAGGCTCCCTCCAACATGATTTCCCCCAACTCTGCTGGTTAGAGGCTCCCTCCACCCTGATTTCCACCAACTCTGCTGGTTAGAGGCTCCCTCCACCCTGCTTTCCCACAACTCTGCTGGTTAGAGGCTCCTTCCACCATGAATTTGCCCAAACTGGGCTGTTTAGAGGCTCCCTCCACCATGAATTGGTCCAAACTGGGCTGGTTAGAGGCTCCCTCCACCATTAATTGGTCCAAACTGGGCTGGTTAGAGGCTCCCTCCACCATGAATTTGCCCAAACTGGGCTGTTTAGAGGCTCCCTCCACCATGAATTTGCCCAAACTGGGCTGTTTAGAGGCTCCCTCCACCATGAATTGGTCCAAACTGGGTTTTTTAGAGGCTCCCTCCACCATGAATTGGTCCAAACTGGGGTGGTTAGAGGCTCCCTCCACCATTAATTGGTCCAAACTGGGCTGGTTAGAGGCTCCCTCCACCATTAATTGGTCCAAACTGGGCTGGTTAGAGGCTCCCTCCACCATTAATTGGTCCAAACTGGGCTGGTTAGAGGCTCCCTCCACCATGAATTTGCCCAAACTGGGCTGTTTAGAGGCTCCCTCCACCATGAATTTGCCCAAACTGGGCTGGTTAGAGGCTCCCTCCACCATGAATTGGTCCAAACTGGGGTTTTTAGAGGCTCCCTCCACCATGAATTGGTCCAAACTTGGCTGTTTAGAGGCTCCCTCCACCATGAATTGGTCCAAACTGGGGTGGTTAGAGGCTCCCTCCACCATTAATTGGTCCAAACTGGGCTGGTTAGAGGCTCCCTCCACCATTAATTGGTCCAAACTGGGCTGGTTAGAGGCTCCCTCCACCATGAATTTGCCCAAACTGGGCTGTTTAGAGGCTCCCTCCACCATGAATTTGCCCAAACTGGGCTGGTTAGAGGCTCCCTCCACCATGAATTGGTCCAAACTGGGGTTTTTAGAGGCTCCCTCCACCATGAATTGGTCCAAACTGGGGTGGTTAGAGGCTCCCTCCACCATTAATTGGTCCAAACTGGGCTGGTTAGAGGCTCCCTCCACCATTAATTGGTCCAAACTGGGCTGGTTAGAGGCTCCCTCCACCATGAATTTGCCCAAACTGGGCTGTTTAGAGGCTCCCTCCACCATGAATTTGCCCAAACTGGGCTGGTTAGAGGCTCCCTCCACCATGAATTGGTCCAAACTGGGGTTTTTAGAGGCTCCCTCCACCATGAATTGGTCCAAACTTGGCTGTTTAGAGGCTCCCTCCACCATGAATTGGTCCAAACTGGGGTGGTTAGAGGCTCCCTCCACCATTAATTGGTCCAAACTGGGCTGGTTAGAGGCTCCCTCCACCATTAATTGGTCCAAACTGGGCTGGTTAGAGGCTCCCTCCACCATGAATTTGCCCAAACTGGGCTGTTTAGAGGCTCCCTCCACCATGAATTTGCCCAAACTGGGCTGGTTAGAGGCTCCCTCCACCATTAATTGGTCCAAACTGGGGTTTTTAGAGGCTCCCTCCACCATGACTTGGTCCAAACTGGGGTGGTTAGAGGCTCCCTCCACCATTAATTGGTCCAAACTGGGCTGGTTAGAGGCTCCCTCCACCATTAATTGGTCCAAACTGGGCTGGTTAGAGGCTCCCTCCACCATGAATTTGCCCAAACTGGGCTGTTTAGAGGCTCCCTCCACCATGAATTTGCCCAAACTGGGCTGGTTAGAGGCTCCCTCCACCATGAATTGGTCCAAACTGGGGTTTTTAGAGGCTCCCTCCACCATGAATTGGTCCAAACTTGGCTGTTTAGAGGCTCCCTCCACCATGAATTGGTCCAAACTGGGGTGGTTAGAGGCTCCCTCCACCATTAATTGGTCCAAACTGGGCTGGTTAGAGGCTCCCTCCACCATTAATTGGTCCAAACTGGGCTGGTTAGAGGCTCCCTCCACCATGAATTTGCCCAAACTGGGCTGTTTAGAGGCTCCCTCCACCATGAATTTGCCCAAACTGGGCTGGTTAGAGGCTCCCTCCACCATGAATTGGTCCAAACTGGGGTTTTTAGAGGCTCCCTCCACCATGAATTGGTCCAAACTGGGGTGGTTAGAGGCTCCCTCCACCATTAATTGGTCCAAACTGGGCTGGTTAGAGGCTCCCTCCACCATTAATTGGTCCAAACTGGGCTGGTTAGAGGCTCCCTCCACCATGAATTTGCCCAAACTGGGCTGTTTAGAGGCTCCCTCCACCATGAATTTGCCCAAACTGGGCTGGTTAGAGGCTCCCTCCACCATGAATTGGTCCAAACTGGGGTTTTTAGAGGCTCCCTCCACCATGAATTGGTCCAAACTTGGCTGTTTAGAGGCTCCCTCCACCATGAATTGGTCCAAACTGGGGTGGTTAGAGGCTCCCTCCACCATTAATTGGTCCAAACTGGGCTGGTTAGAGGCTCCCTCCACCATTAATTGGTCCAAACTGGGCTGGTTAGAGGCTCCCTCCACCATGAATTTGCCCAAACTGGGCTGTTTAGAGGCTCCCTCCACCATGAATTTGCCCAAACTGGGCTGGTTAGAGGCTCCCTCCACCATGAATTGGTCCAAACTGGGGTTTTTAGAGGCTCCCTCCACCATGAATTGGTCCAAACTGGGGTGGTTAGAGGCTCCCTCCACCATTAATTGGTCCAAACTGGGCTGGTTAGAGGCTCCCTCCACCATTAATTGGTCCAAACTGGGCTGGTTAGAGGCTCCCTCCACCATGAATTTGCCCAAACTGGGCTGTTTAGAGGCTCCCTCCACCATGAATTTGCCCAAACTGGGCTGGTTAGAGGCTCCCTCCACCATGAATTGGTCCAAACTGGGGTTTTTAGAGGCTCCCTCCACCATGAATTGGTCCAAACTTGGCTGTTTAGAGGCTCCCTCCACCATGAATTGGTCCAAACTGGGGTGGTTAGAGGCTCCCTCCACCATTAATTGGTCCAAACTGGGCTGGTTAGAGGCTCCCTCCACCATTAATTGGTCCAAACTGGGCTGGTTAGAGGCTCCCTCCACCATGAATTTGCCCAAACTGGGCTGTTTAGAGGCTCCCTCCACCATGAATTTGCCCAAACTGGGCTGGTTAGAGGCTCCCTCCACCATGAATTGGTCCAAACTGGGGTTTTTAGAGGCTCCCTCCACCATGAATTGGTCCAAACTGGGGTGGTTAGAGGCTCCCTCCACCATTAATTGGTCCAAACTGGGCTGGTTAGAGGCTCCCTCCACCATTAATTGGTCCAAACTGGGCTGGTTAGAGGCTCCCTCCACCATGAATTTGCCCAAACTGGGCTGTTTAGAGGCTCCCTCCACCATGAATTTGCCCAAACTGGGCTGGTTAGAGGCTCCCTCCACCATGAATTGGTCCAAACTGGGGTTTTTAGAGGCTCCCTCCACCATGAATTGGTCCAAACTGGGGTTTTTAGAGGCTCCCTCCACCATGAATTGGTCCAAACTGGGGTGGTTAGAGGCTCCCTCCACCATTAATTGGTCCAAACTGGGCTGGTTAGAGGCTCCCTCCACCATTAATTGGTCCAAACTGGGCTGGTTAGAGGCTCCCTCCACCATGAATTTGCCCAAACTGGGCTGTTTAGAGGCTCCCTCCACCATGAATTTGCCCAAACTGGGCTGGTTAGAGGCTCCCTCCACCATGAATTGGTCCAAACTGGGGTTTTTAGAGGCTCCCTCCACCATGACTTGGTCCAAACTGGGGTGGTTAGAGGCTCCCTCCACCATTAATTGGTCCAAACTGGGCTGGTTAGAGGCTCCCTCCACCATTAATTGGTCCAAACTGGGCTGGTTAGAGGCTCCCTCCACCATGAATTGGTCCAAACTTGGCTGTTTAGAGGCTCCCTCCACCGTTAATTGGTCCAAACTGGGCTGGTTAGAGGCTCCCTCCACCATGAATTGGTCCAAACTGGGTTTTTTAGAGGCTCCCTCCACCATGAATTTGCCCAAACTGGGCTGTTTAGAGGCTCCCTCCACCATGAATTGGTCCAAACTGGGTTTTTTAGAGGCTCCCTCCACCATGAATTGGTCCAAACTTGGCTGTTTAGAGGCTCCCTCCACCATTAATTGGTCCAAACTGGGCTGGTTAGAGGCTCCCTCCACCATGAATTGGTCCAAACTGGGTTTTTTAGAGGCTCCCTCCACCATGAATTTGCCCAAACTGGGCTGTGTAGAGGCTCCCTCCACCATGAATTGGTCCAAACTGGGTTTTTTAGAGGCTCCCTCCACCATGAATTGGTCCAAACTGGGCTGGTTAGAGGCTCCCTCCACCATGAATTGGTCCAAACTGGGGTGGTTAGAGGCTCCCTCCACCATTAATTGGTCCAAACTGGGCTGGTTAGAGGCTCCCTCCACCATTAATTGGTCCAAACTGGGCTGGTTAGAGGCTCCCTCCACCATGAATTTGCCCAAACTGGGCTGGTTAGAGGCTCCCTCCACCATGAATTGGTCCAAACTGGGTTTTTTAGAGGCTCCCTCCACCATGAATTTGCCCAAACTGGGCTGGTTAGAGGCTCCCTCCACCATGAATTGGTCCAAACTGGGGTTTTTAGAGGCTCCCTCCACCATGAATTTGCCCAAACTCTGCTGGTTAGAGGCTCAATCCACCCTGATTTTCAAAACAAATGTTGGTGCCAACCTCAACTTACTACAAGGGCCAAATTCACTGCTGGTGACAAGCTCTCCTCACTGCAAGTGCCAAATACACATGTTTCAAGGTGTTTTCCTACTGTCAGAGAGGTGGTATTGAGTGTGTAAAGTGTGTAGTTGTTAGGCTGTGATGTTGGGGTAATAGAGGGTCTTTGGTGTGTTAGATGCCCCCAGACATGCTTCCCCTGCTGTCCCAGTGTCATTCCAGAGGTGTTGGCATCATTTCCTGGGGTGTCATAGTGGACTTGGTGACCCTCCAGACACGGATTTGGGTTTCCCCCTTAACGAGTATCTGTTCCCCATAGACTATAATGGGGTTCGAAACCCGTTCGAACACACGAACATTGAGCGGCTGTTCGAATCGAATTTCGAACCTCGAACATTTTAGTGTTCGCTCATCTCTAATTGGTATTTGTAGTATATTCCTGGAATTGTTTCATAGCAGTGATGTCTGACCAAATACTGTAAAAGTAGACTTGGTTGATGTACAGTATACCTAGCAGAGGCAGCTCCCATAGAGAATTGAATAGCTAGCAGCTGGCTGGTTTTCTTGCACTCATCTCTTTCTGTCTAGGATGGAGGAGATGAATGTGATCAGCCTACATGAATGTGACACATTACAGGGTGACTGTATACAGATTACTGTCACATCAGATGGAGAGATTGTATTCTGAAAGCTTTGTATAAAGGCTGGAGACTTCAAATCGGACCACATAGGATGACCATTAAACCACTCCATTACTACTGATATACAGGCTGTAGCTATAGGGGGTGGCAGTCAAAGCCTGATATAGATTTTGCTTTCAAAGGCAATAATATACTGGATCAGTGCCTAAAGACAATAAACCACCATGAAGTTCTGGAAGCCAAACCATGGAGTCATCAAGGATTACGAACCACAAGGGTTTAGCGGTACTGTGTCCAATCTCTATGGTGAGGATCACTAACTGTGTGGATAATGGGGAAAAAAAAAAGAGAGACAGTAGGAGATCGGTCCTCTTTGGTCAAAACAACAGTCAACTCTTTCTTACCACTATGTGTGTTTGGATAACATATAACCGGCTTTATAGCAACCAGTTGGAATTGTTCTCCAGCTTTCCAAATTTCTACATTATATATAAATTATGATAATACTTCATTTATATTTTTTCATGGTTTTTCTACTTTTGCACAATAAAAATACTTTATTTTTGAAACCTGATTTTGTGTCGTTGCCTTCAAAGATCTACAACATTTTGACTTTTTAATCTACAGGGCTTTGTATTTGCAGGATGACTTTTAGTGTACATTGGCAGCATGGTGGGTACATGGGGCTTTATATCTGTTTATTGTGACATTTGTAAGGCAGAAATTTTTTTTAAGGATGTTCCCTTGAAGACTAGGTCATATGTGGTCTTCAAAACCAGACCAAATTCTTAAAGTTTTCACTAATAACTTTTTTTTCCCGCAGGAACTTGATTTTTTTTTATGTAGATTGTGAGCCCCATATAGGAGTCAGAATGTACTTTTTTTTTTTTTCCCTATCAGTATGCCTTTATAGAATGGGAGGAAATCCATGCAAACATTGGAAGAACATACAAACTCCTTGCAGATGTTGTTCCTGGTGGGATTTGAACCCAGGACTCCAGCCCTGCAAGGCAGCAGTGCTAACCACTGAGCCACCATGTTGCCCCAGAACTTGGTTTTTGCAGGGCAAGGTATAATTTGCACACATATCATTTTAGGATGCATGCAAATGTAAACCCAAACTACTGCAAAGTGATATCACTGAAGACAACCAAAACCAAAGAATAGTCATTGAAAAATATATTTTCAGCAAGTTTCATTGTTTTTTTGTACTCTTCTGTGATAAGATATCACGCTGCCACAATCCAACCCATTGCAGAAGTTTGGGTTTACTCATCTAAATCTGTATATGTTAGAATTGATTTTTATTATTTTAATTGATGCAAGAAATTTTTATTTTTCCTTTTCTTATTACATTGTTCATTGCTGATCCACCATATCTATACATGTTGCAACGTTATGGGGATACCATGTGGGAATCATATTATTATCCAAATATTTTAGAAAATAAGAACTTAGTTTTTCATATATGTTGTCACACAAGAACTGCATAACATCAGCTTGTTAATTCATGTAGACCTTCAGTAACCCTGTTTCTGAAGGTAATATTAATATTCCTCATATGTGGTTTATGAGACAGATGGCTGTTGTAAACTTACTGTAATGCAGATAAGCTTTAAATTAAAATCAATAGGACGCAGGAAATTAGGGTGATAAGGTTAAATGAGCCTGATATATATTACATATTTTATATACCTAATAAACATGTTACTAGATAACTGTGGTAGGCGTATGCTCCGGAGCGACACAATTTTTCTTATTTATTTCCTCTTAAAGTCTTTAAAAGGGTTGTATGTCTTATAAATCTTCATCATTGTTAAACGAACTGAAAAATTTGATCATAGTGTGTGTTGTCCAAGTTCTCTGTGGTAAGTGAATGTGAATCTTATTATTCACATATAGAAGCTGAAACACCACACCCGTGTTACATAATAATGTAGTTATGGAATGCTTAGTAAATGTGTCCGATTCCCTCCTTTTAAAGGCTTGTGTTGCAGACCTCCAATTCCTGGATCCCTTAACCTATGTACAGTGCACACTGGTAGCCTGAGACACTGCCCTGAGCGCCCTCTATTGGTTTGCAACACTTAGGCACCTGACTTCTTAATTACATCATGGAAGACAGATTTGCATATTCTTCCCATGGTCCCTTGCAAAGTGGAGTGAAAAAGGCTTAATAAGTCTCCACACACCTATATGGTGGTCTCTCCCCAAGGAGTGACAATATCCCCCAACCCTGTCTAAGCCTCTCACCTCTACCAGGTTAGTCTTCTCTACATCTGGCTAACGAGATGCAATAACATCGAAACGGCCGTCCTCAGTTGAGAGACTATACCTGGTAATAATCCCAGCATCATTGCAAAACAAAGGCCTCTCGGAAGGTCGAGCATGATGTTAAAGGCAGCAGCCTTTATTGGGCCATATCACTGAGATTCTGTCTTCCTAATTACATCACGGAAGACAGGCTTGCACATTCCAGTGAGCGCCCTCTATTGGTTTGCAACACTGAGGCACCTGACTTCCCAATTACATCATAGAAGACAGATTTGCATATTCTTCCCATGGTCCCTTGCAAAGTGGAGTGCTGAAGGCTTAATAAGTCTCCACACACCTATATGGTGGTCTCTCCCCATGGAGTGACGATATCGCCCTAACCCTGCTCTGATGATGTCAGCGTTGTGGCCATCCTGTTTATATCTTCTGCATGTTCCATGATCAGGATCATCATCTTCGAGAAGTGTCACAAACTAGTAGGGTTGAGTGATCAGGATTGGGAAAGATCGGATCCGGATTGGAAAAGATTGGATCCCGATTGGTGATGGAGCAAATTTCATGATTGCGATCTGGATCGGCTGGAAAATGATCGAAAATCAGATTTTTAAAAATGATCCTGAATCTCAAGATCGACAACCCTATTCCGTAAACATAAAGTAACTAGGGTTGAGCGATCAGGATCGGGAAAGATCAGATCCCGATCAGTGATCGGGCAAATTTCATGATTGCAATCAGGATCGGCTGGAAAATGATCAGAAATCAGATTTTAAAAATGATCCTGAAATCTCAACCCTACAAACTACGCTTGAGAAGCTGAGAAGCTGGTGGCTATTTTAGAGTCTGGAAATTGGCAGATGCTGAGCACCAAACTTCAAAAGCTACTGTTAATGGATCCATTACCTTTGAACAAATGCGGATCACATAGGAAGACAGTTTTGCATAAAACACCAATAGTATAGAAAAGAATACTTTATTGGTCCATGGGGGAAATTCATTGTCTGACGGCTCATTACTATCATTACATGGAATAGTAACAATATAGGCATTGAAATGTAAGTTTAAAGAGGATTGTGGGGAGATTGGGTCATTGGTGCCCCCAAGGCCTAGGAACAGATTTAATCTTTTGAAGCTTACTATGGTGGAAGGAATGAATGACCTCCTCTGCCTCTCGCTATGGCAGTGTAACTGGATAAACCTCCTACTAAACTTGCTTCATTGACCGATCACTGGACCACAGAAGAGGTGCATTAAGTTTGCCACTATTGATTGTGATCCTCTCAACCTCTTGCACTGCTATGTTTGGGGGAAAGATTGGTACTCTTCTTGCTGACGTCTATCACCATTTCCTTCATTTTACTTATGTTTAGTTGTAGTTTGACTCCAGGTGGAGAATTACTCCTGTACTTGTTGTCATCACCATCAGAGATTATGCCAAAGTCAACAGTTGTTGGAGAACTTTTGGAGGAAGCAGAAACTATGATTCTGCCTTGACACACACCATGGGATGATAGGCAAATTGTAGTCTGTCAAATTCAGACCTTTAACTTTTAACCCACTGGGGAAGCTAGTAAGTCGAATGTGCATTAGAGAATACTGGCTATATGGGTGTGGCTCAAATCCATATGATCATCAGAGGCATAGCTTGAAGCTTTTGGGCCCCAGTACAAAATTTGTAATGGGACCCTATTCCTACATCATGTCATTTAGAATAGTGATATATTTTATGTGGCAAGGGGACCTTTGGGGTCCACCAGGGTTCAGGGCCAGTACCCCAGACTGCTACCTGTGTATCCCCTATAGCTACTCCCCTGTAAATGTGAAAAGAGATAAAAGACGTTTACTCAGTATTAGTGTGGCGAGGATACGCTGTGAGTCCCCTTAGCTTATGGGGTAGGTCATAGCCTTGACCACTGTGACCCAAATAATGATGCCAGTGCTTATGGGCCCCCTAAGGCTCCTGGGTCCAGGTGTGACTGCACCCTCTCAGGTTACACCCCTGGTGGTCATAGTTGAGTTTGATATACAGGCGAACCTCTCCAAAAGATCATCTCTTTGAGAAGATCAGCCCCAGATTTCCTGTGATCGATTTTCAGTTCTACCATATATTATAAACGGGCTATATTCTTAGAGAAACGCACTTCTCTAGACAAGCACTTTTGTGCACATTCTTGGGTGGTTGCCTTTAAGCAGTTTCACCATATCTATTTACACTCATTGACAAAACTATAATGAACCGAGATAGAATTGCTTCTATGCTCATTTCTATCTTATCTTGTATCCTGGATGGAGGTTGCTTAACAGGGTACTAAAGCCTTTCAATTGTACAATTTTGCCAACAAACTTGTGTTCAGGGGCTGGCATTTCTATAGTCTGCCAACCTGCATGGTACAGGTAACTTCTTGTGAACATTGAAGATGAGGGAGAAGATGGAGCAACTCGTGGGTCAGGTGCTGGTTCCGATCAGATAACTTAGGGTCGGTATTAGCCTGGAACCCTTTGGTTCAACGCATAAAAAACCCTTTACAGATCAGTGGAGGTCTCACTTCTAGGACCATTGAAATGAATGGAGCAATAGGTGCTCCTGTTTGGTCACTACTCCTTTTCGAATGAGGAACAAAACACTGTTATTGTTAAGATTGTTGGGCGTCCGAATGGGTTGGACCCCCACCATAATGTAACGTATTTACTATGAAGTTGATGAGATGGAAAATACCAATAATGACTGCTATATCTGTAACTTTCTGTGGGTATATAGGCAATCTAGAAATCGCGACGTGACATATTAGTGCACCGGAATTCTTGCTATGTAAAACATAAGGAGTACTTTATGCAATCAATGCTAATAAATCATCAGCTGCAGGTGGAATCTATACATGGACGGAAATGGAAATTATGTTCATTATTCATCATTGATTCAGAAAGGGCACTTACAGGTGAGAGGACCTTTATTTTGATTTGCATGAATAATAATGGTCCTGCTACTGGTTCTCTCTGCTAAAAGGATCATTTGTATATTAAGTGACCAGCAGCCGAATAATATGCTACAGGTGTATACTGCGCCGGCGAGAGCCTACCACTGAGTTTATCTAGGGATGTGGATAACATTACATTTTCCCTATTATTCTTAATTGTGGTTAAAAGCACATTCACATGATAACATATAAAATGATATGCAATAGTCTAAGTGGTGCCCGTCACAACAATATAGATGTGTAAAAATACTGCAAAGGATACTTTCACAAATAAGAGTGTTAATTATTTTTAATGTTTTTATTTTTGTCAATGAATAAAAGAAATCTAAAGCCTATATTTAGCCAATATTATATAATATTTTATATTAAGCCAATATTTGGTGTGACCTCCCTTTACCTTCCATGAATTCTTCATGGTACACTTGCAGACAGTTTTTGAAGGAACTTGGCAGGGAGCGCCATGTTCCTTCAAAAACTGTCTCAAAGTGTATATAGAAGGCAAAGAGTTGGCTCACTAAGTATTGATGTACTGTTATGGTCAGCAGGGTTTATTAAAAAAACAAAAAAACAAAACCCTACGGAGCCCTCTGGGCTACTGACTGCTAAGCAACCTGGTGTGAACGCTGTCAACAGTTACTGTCACTGCTAGCTAAATAAAAGTACCAGGTGTGCTCTGTTACCGTTCACAGAGCCCTGTGCAGTCAGAGCAGCTGCACAAATAAACTAACTGGCTAGCCAGCACTCCTGGACTAGCCAGAGACCAACAAACCCTGTGTGCTTCCAGCCACCCAACCCCCAATGCAGCTATAGCCTAACAACTGGTCAGTATGAATACTGACTGACACACTCACACACACCAGGCAGCATGCTGCCCAACTATAAATGGCATTGTGGACTCAGGGGATATTTCTAACTAGGGCCACTAAGTGTTGACAGGCTAGAACCCAAGCACACACACATCAATTCAGGTTAGAATTTGAATTTGGATTCAATCTTAGAGCGCCGGGCGTCCAGACCAGCCCCCTTATATAGGCAAGGGGCAGTCACCAGCAAATAGCCCAGCTGCCAATCCGAGCCTCCATTGGTCGACACACCAGTCCATCAATGAGTCAACCACACCCGGCTGTTGCAAGGCAGGTTAACCCCTGCAACACTGGATTGTGCAGAGGAACAGACAGCGACGCCCATATCATTGCTGCAGTTACTGCACAATCCTAACAGGTACCCCTTGTTTAATGAAAGAAAAACTCACAATGGTCACAGAAGTAACTTGAATCTGACAAAAGTAATATTAGCTAAATATTGTAGACAAGCCACAAAACTTCTGGAAGAATGTCCTATGGACAGATGAGACAAAAATTGAACTTTTGACAAGACACATCAGCTCTATGTTCACAGACAGAAAATGAAGCATAGCTTGAAAAGAACACTGTCTCTACTGTGAAACATGGAGGAAGCACTGTTATGTTCTGTGCTGCTTTACTGCATCTGGTACAGGGTGTCTTGAATCTGTGCAGGGTACAATGAAATCTCAAGACTATCAAGGGATTCTAGAGAGAAATGTGCTGCCCAGTGTCAGAAAGCTTGGCCTCAGTCGCAGGTCATGGGTCTTGCAACAGGATAATGACCCAAACACACTGCTAAAAACACTCAAGAATGGCTAAGAGGAAAACATTGGACTATTCTGAAGTGGCCTTCTATGAGCCCTGACCTAAATCCTATTGAGCATCTTTGGAAGGAGCTGAAACTTGTCGTCTGGAAAAGACACCCTTCAAACCTACGATAACTGGAGCAGTTTGCTCATGAGGAGGGGGCCACAATCCCTGCTGAGAGGGGCAGAAGTCTCATTGACAGTGACAGGAATTGTGTGATTGCAGCGATTGCCTGAAAAGGTTGTGCAACAAAATATTAAGTTACTGAACCATCATTTCTGTCCAGGTCTGTTTTATTAGGTTTATGTTTTTTTAAAAAAAATTCTGTTGAAGCGAAAAGCAATGTCTGACTTTCATTTGTTCATTTTCATAGACTTTATATTTATTATTACTTTTGTCAGATTCAAGTTATTTCTGTGACCATTGTGGGATTTTCTTTCATTAAACAAGGGAAACAGTAATTTTGTCCATGTGTGTAGATTTCTCTTTTGTTCTATCACTTTCTATTTTATTAATTGACAAAATTAAACTATTATCCCTTCTATATTTGAAAGCACTCTTACTTTGCAGCATTCCCCCCCCCCACACACACACTTCTTTTACATAGTACTGTATATGGGCAAGATTTCCCATGCTTTGTAGAAGTGCACAGACAGGATACTGGCTAAGAGCCCACAAACATTGTAACATATAAAATTATATAGTAGGAAAGGGCAAAGGTCTAAGTGGTGCCTTCCTGGTGCTGTTCACAACACCATCATTCCACCAACATATGTCATCGACATTTCACACCCTTTCTAGGAGAGCATAGAGTGGATACTTTCTGAGAGTAGATTGGAGATGATCAAAAAATCCATAACTGGTTGTGAACAGGTTGTAAACATAGTTATATCATTTAAGGATGTTTTCCATTTAAGGAACAATCAAGGCAAATTATACTAACTGGAGCAGATTTTTTTTCTCTAATACTGCATAGTACAAACTTAAAGGGATTCTATCATTAGAATCCCTTTTTTAACTAATATCACATAGGAATAGCCTTAAGAAAGGCTATACTTCCACTACCTTTAGAATTCTTCTCCGCGCCGCCGTTCCGTACATATCCCATTTTTTCTTGGTATGCTAATGAGTCTCCGGACCGCACAGGGGGAATCCCATGTGCTCCTTGTAAACTCTCCAGGTCCGCCTCCATCTTCTATAGCCGCACCTCTCCGCCATGTCCTCTGCATCCTCTTTTTCCAGCAATCTTGTCTTCAGGATGTAAATCAGGCGCATGCACAGTCAGGTCTGCCATCAAAATGAGCCAATTGGACATGTTTGTTTGGTCATTTTTAATGTACCCGAGCATACTGTTCCTATAAGCGGCCGCAGTAAAATGGCCAAACAGACATGCGCAGTTGATTCTGTTAAAAAAGGGATTCTAATGATAGAATCTCTTTAAAATGTGTCAGATTTATCAGTGTCTGATCCCGGAATATGGTTTAACTTTAGACTGTATAGTATAAGTTTATAGAACACACTTAGAGCATGCTTTTTTCAGTAAGGCCTGGTTCACATCTTCATTTGGGTTTCCATTCGGGGAGTCCGCTTGGGGACACCTTGAGTCGAAAACGATACGTATAAAAAAAGCGGTTACCTAAGGAAACCCAAGGATCCCATAGGCTATAATGGGATCTGTGTGGTTTTCGCATAAAACGTGTAGAGAAGTAATTATATATATCATGATCATACATACACACACACACACATATATGTGTGTGTGTGTGTATATATTACAACGTATCAGTACTTGCAGTATCTCACATGCTTTTGGAATTGCACTTCCATGTACAGTAGGTGTAGCTGCCTTGTTCACGGCTCTCATTCCTCGCAGGACAGAGTAAAAACTCCTCCATGTTGTCAGTGAGGATTGTTAGGTTGTAAATGTCTATCAAACTATGGTTCATTGGTGTTCTCCAAAATAGTTCAATGTAAATGGACCTTTACTTGCGTCAGAATCCGCACGGAAATAAAGCCTCCCATTGAATTAAATGGGTTCCGTTTTCCGCACGGAATGCATTGAACTCAATGGGAGGCTTTTTCCCTTTGAGTTCAATGGGTTTCACTCGGAAAATGGAACGCATTGAAGTCAATGGGAGACTTGCGGATTCTGATGTGAGTTATCATGTCAGAATCAGCGCCAACTTCCTCCATGTGAATGCCCCCTTATTCTACAAGGAACTAATGTCCTGCAATACCTTTTGTCATGTGTAAAAACTATTCATCCAAGACATTTGATATAATAGTAGTCATGGGATTATACTCTGCTCCATCCATGGCCTCAATCCCTTTGCACACATTTGTAATATTAAACTGCATATGGACAGATAGACACAGAAAGCCTAAGGTCATGGATAAAGCAACCACATGATAATATCAAGTGACCTCTATCACATTACGTCACAAGGAAAAGTCATCTGTGGTCATACTGCTTACTTACAGATGTTGGGAATGACAAACTGCCTGCAAAATTAAAATAGTAACTTCCTTGAGTATATGTGCTTAATAGAAAATATTTCTATGTCCAGAAAACCCTTGAATGCATTGAGAGCATTGAGAACAGTCATTTCAGTCTAAATCTGATATGACTAAATGAAGTAGCTGGAATATAAATCTATCAATTGAAACGAATACATTTTATAAAGTGAATGCACTTCAGGAATTAGATGTGATGCTCTGGCTGATAACAATAAAGTGCTTAGACCTCCGCTTAACTGATTGCAACCTTACTTAACAATATTACATATTGTTCCAGCTGATAAATGTGTATTGTGGGTTGTGACCCTTATTTGTATCCATCCTGAAAAAACATAGAAGGTTCTTATCAAACATAGCACACAGCGTTCCTACTTTTTTAGTTGATAACACCTACTTAAGCATGGCCATATACCTTCTGTGGCTCATTTGGTAACCAATTATGCCTGGCTTGGTTCGACTGAGGGTTCTTAAGGCTGAGGCCTGGTTCACATCTGTATTGGTAATCCATTCAGAGGAGTCTGCATGGGGACCCCCCCCAAATGGACTACCGAATGCATTCGCAAGCAGTGTGCAGTGAAAGCACATGGAACTAATAGACTATAATGGGGTCCATGTGCTTTCTGCATGGTCTCTGCATGAGTCATGCGGACAGCAAAGTAGATTGTGAACTACTTTTCTGTCTGCATGTTCCATGCGGAGACTGTGCGGAAAGCACACAGACCCCATTATAGTCTATGGGGTCCGTGTGCTTTCACTGCACACTACTTACCAATGCGTTCGCTAGTCCGTTCGGGGGTCTCCATGCAGACTGCTCCGAACAGATTACTGATGCAGATGTGAACCAGGCCTAAGACCCCACGTAGCAAGCTGCAGCCAGAAAACACATCTGAAAAGACCATGACAGAAATGCATCAAGTTTTTTTCCAAAGTGTTTTTCACAGAAAGTCTGTAGCGTTTTCTTCTGTAGACTTTCTGCCTCTATTATACCTATATGAAAAACCGCCAGCGTTTACGTAGATATAATTGATGTGCTGCAATTTACAAAATCGCAATGTGTGGATGGGATTAGCCAGAATCCCATCCACTTTGCAGGTAATGTGACATGCAGAGTTTTTTGCTGCAGTGTTTCGGTCACAGCCAAAACGCTTTGTTTTCGCAATGTGGAGCCCTGGCCTAAAGGGGATTTGTAATTCAAGAAACTTATACACTGCTCAAGCGTCAGATCATGGGGGACTGACCACTGAGACCCCGAGTGATCAGAAGACAGGGCCCAAAATTCCCTCAAATCTATGTGAATAAATTGCTAGTTCACTTGCATGACCAGCAATACGTTTACTTTCTGGGGCCTCCAGGGATTTCTGTCTTGGAGTTCATAGAAGTGATTGGAGCACCGGTCATGAAACAGTTTGAGTTTCATCAACATGGAGGAGGAATGGGGATGTTTAGGGCCACTGTTCTCCTGATCGCTGGGGGTCCCAGCATCAGATCCCCAGTGATATGACACTTGAAATTCAACATGCCCAGTCCCTCTTTGTGCCAACACCATCTGCTGAGAAAAAAAGTTTGGAAGCAAAGATTTTGTAGAGCCTCTTGCTCTTGAGGACCTGGCTTGCGTGTACGTTACATGCCATGCACATTGATTTATTTTAGAGTTTTGTAAGTTCCCCTGTCGTTCTGCTGCAAAGTTTATTAACACTATCTGGTAGGGTTCCTCCATATTTTATAGTCAGTGACTGGGGAGTCTTAGCACTGAGATATCTTGTGATCATGTAATCCTTTCAACATAAGTCATTGTCCAAAAAGAACAACCCCTTTATTATAAAGAGCATTATCAACCAGAAACATAACTTGAAGTTCCTGGACCCAAATGCCAAATTTTGTAACAGGGTCTCATCTACCAAGAGTTATTTGAAGTGCTTTCTTATGTGGCAAAGGAGCCTTTGTATCAAGGTACTAAAGTACTAAGGCTCAGGTGCACTTGTACCGTTTGCACTTCCTATAGTTATGCATGGGAGGAATATGCAAATCTGTCTCCCAAGATGTAAACAGGGAGACAGTGCCTCTGTTATGCTGCCCTCTATGGGAAGCACCCTGAACATCATGCCCGACTTTCCCAGAAGTCTTTACTGCATAATGCGAGGTTATAACCAAATCAATTTCTCAGCTATGGACGGCACCGTTTCTGTCTGGTTGGACTTCATTAGCGCAGCCTAGAGAAAATTGATTTGGTAGAAGTGAGAGGCTGAGAGACCAGATTATTGGGATAACGTCCATCCTTAGGGAGAGACCACCTTCTCAGGTGTGTGGAGACTTATACAGCCATAGTTGCTCCATTCTCTCTAGGCTGCGCTGATGAAGTCCAACCAGACAGAAACGGTTCCGTCTACATATTAGACTAAGCTTGGCTAAATCCGCTGATATCAGTGAGACCAATGGACAAAGGTGTCATTGTAAGTTCCTGATCCCCTACCTTGTGCCCTATAGAGTAGTGGCAGATTTTATATATCAGAGGGTACGTTAGGGGCGCTCTCAAGGTCCATGGCCTGGTAGTGACTGCTAGCACTGAACCCCTTATAGCTATGCCCATGCCCACTGACCATCTAATGTTTATTATATGCTTCATTCATGTTCATAGACTTGGACATAGTGAATTTCAGCATGATACAGGCAAAGTTGCTCGAAGTGCCTGGTGGCACCTTACACTTCCAATGAGCACGCGTGTGTATGTGCATGTAAGCAAACAAATGCCCAATTGTCTGACAGCTATTAGATGAGTATGGCCGGTGTTAAAAATAGAGGAATGGAATTAAATAACACTTATTAATATGACATTACATTGTACAGATCTTGTACATGACGCTGGAGTGAGTCCCTTCATCAACTGACACTACAGCAACCATAAGCTGTTATATACGTACAACAGGAAATATCTTGGGTGATATATCTTATTACAGACAGGTAATAAAATGTCATCCATTACATTTCACAGGGTAATGTTATAAGATAAAATGTAATTTACAGATTGGTTTGTGTAATCCTACAAATTATTGGACACAAGAGGATTGTAAGTACAATGATCTAATCTGCATTAACTGTGAATGTACCATTCATATATAGAAGGGTAATACATACATAAAGATAGATAGATAGATAGATAGATAGATAGATAGATAGATAGGAGATAGATAGATAGATAGATAGATAGATAGATAGATAGATAGGAGATAGATAGATAGATAGATAGATAGATAGATAGATAGATAGACAGACGAAGACACAGTAGGGAAAGATTTCAAATGTGTATGGTGGTCATATATTGAAAGTCTACGTATGTTCATTTAAGGTGCACTGAAACAATAAGGTGGTTACAAGGTTATATACCAAATAAAGGGGTTGTCTGGATTACATATAACATATGTGAATATACTAAATTTAAAACAATACTTAATACCTGTTAAATGGTTACTGTAAGGACTAGTTTACACAGAGTTATTTGGCAGCGGATTTTGACGCAGAATCCGCCTCAGAATCAGCTGCCAAAAATGTCTCCCATTGACTTCAATGGGAGCCGCTTGCTTGTTTTTTCCGCTAGCTGGTATCATAAAAAAAGAAGCGACATGCCCCTTCTTCCATTCATTCGGGCCTAATCCGGAGCAGAATGCCGTGACGCAATGCCGATGCACTGCACTGGCATTCTGTCGCAGCTAGCCATGGGGTATGTTCCATTTTCCGCTGTGTGAACATACCCTAAATTCAACTAGGTTGCTTAGGCTGCTGATAGGCCTCAGAGGTCATGTGCCTTAGTGACTTCTGCCGGAAGAAAACAATGAAGAGGCATAATTAAATATAAAATTTTAGCCTGGACAACCCAAACTGAAGATCAGTGTGGCCACAGACATGCCCTGATGTCAGATCTCTCACACTCTGGTCACTCCCCCGAGGATCAGAGAGGACTAGTAGAGGGTTCAATAAGATTGGAGCTCTTTGAGGTTGGAAATGAGGTCTGCACAAATAAATGGCTATAAATGGTATGAGTAGCAAGCAACCAAAAACCTATGAATCTTTCAGATTTGAGCAATATGTCAGGTATATGTTATCAATTCCCTGCCGCCCCAACCCCGGTGACGTCACAGACATACATTGCAGTGAAGAATAGCAAAGTAATAAAAATCTGGTAGGTGCCATGAGAGTAATATATGTGTCATATGTCTAAGTATTTCAACTGACTACTCATTTTTGTGTAGTGTAATAGACACATTTTGCATATGAGGATCGGACATAAATTCAATGCTTCTGGTCACTTCTCTTAAACAAATCATTCATGAATACCAAAATAAGAAAGGAAATAAGATTAATCAAGACAAGTTTGGCTTTGATATAGGGAGGCTTGATTTCCCCCGAGGATGCAAAGATTAAGAGTACAACTAATGACTTGGAAAATGCATATCAGCATTCTGCAGCAGTGTGTGGGGTGCATTTAAAGTTATCTACGTAAGATGCAAGACTTATAGCATTCAATAGGCCCCTGTGGGGAAACTATACTTAAAGGAGCAGTACAGTTTCAGTAAATGAAGGTTAGTCCGTTTGTATTGGAAAGTTATTTCATTTTCTAAAAACTTTCTGCATCACTTTTTCACACATTTTTTTGAAAATCTCTGCTTACTTTCATTCATTGTGAACCTTCATTGTGAACTCAAACGGCATACAAATGTTTCCATGTCATATGATGGATACAGAGGTTCAAGACTTAGACTGATGACACAAGATCCAGATACTGCACCATGTGAGCTTACTCAAAGTGTAAGTGTGAGAAGGAGCGCCATCGCAAGTCCTTCCTTCCAACCGTGACCAGGCTGTATAATGTACATCAGACCAAGCAAAGATCACTCCGCACAGAGAACTAATGAATATGACTATGAAGTCTTCCTTCTTTCTTCTTCTGTTCCTTAGCTGCTATGGACTCCTAGTATATCTTCTCTTCTCAGCATATGTGTGTCTACGTCTGTATTATATTACTGTGTACTATCCTGTATCTGTATTACTATGCTGCTGTAACATGGTAAAATTTCCCCACTGTGGGACTATTAAAGGATTATCTTATCTTATTTTAGCTTAATTCCAGACAGACTGGATGATAATGAGATCAGGGTTCTGTGAGGCTGTATTATCACTTCAAGGACTTCTCTTCCAAATATTGATGAGATTTAAATTTCTATTCACTTAATTTTACTGTTAATTGACAAAAATAAACTAAACTGTCAATAAACTGTTGACGGTTTATACTTCTAGCAATCTTACTTACAGCATTTTTATCACACTTTCCCAAAAATTTTGCATATATATACTGTATATACATATATAGATAGATAGATAGAGAGAGAGAGAGAGAGAGAGAGAGAGAGAGAGAGAAAAATATCATAGCACCAGCTAACAAAGGGTGTCAGAAGAAGTTGGGTACTTTATTGACCCATACCAGCAGTTCCTATGGCTTTATAAAGTAGATAAAGATTATATATTTAAAAAGATAGATAAAGATTATATAGAGATAAATATATATATATATATATATATATATATATATATATATATATGTAATTTTTCACCCTGACGTTTGGAAGACATACTGGGGCACATTTAAGCTACTTGTCAGTGGCGTGACTAAAATCTTATGGGCCCTAGTGCAAACTTTGTCTGCGGCCCTCTTCCTCCTCCCTACAGCGTATTTTTCATAGTGACACTTATGGGTGCTGCAGTGATATCTCAGATATTTGAAAGAGATACAACTATAGTAGCCACAGCCACAGTTATCAAGAATATGTGAAGTGAGCAGCGCAGTGTCCAGCATGCTAACAATACTGGGATCTGCATGCTGTGGGAAATGACTGATCTGAAGGATCCTAATAATCTAAGAGATCAATGGGGGTCTAGCACCCAGGGCTCCTGATGATCAACTCTTTGAAGATACTGTGATGCTTTTGTGAGTGCCATGACTCCTTTGCTATTTACATTGCCTCAGTGTCTGTTTTAAAATTACCATGCAATGTCATTACAGCTTGTAATAATAGTACATGGCTGCTATAAAACAGATGGCATGTGATGTGAATAGTGAAAGGGTCCCACACAGTATAATATGCTCCACTGTGTCCCCCCACACAGTATAATATGTTCCACAGTGGCCCACACACAGTTTCATATACTACACAGTGGCCCCAACACCATATAATATTTTTCACAGTGGCTGACCCACAGTATAATATGCTCTACAGTGCCCCCCACACAGTATATTTGCTGCACAATGGCCCCCACACAGTATAATATGCTGAGAAGTGGCTCACATTCGGTATAATATGCTGAACAGTGGCCCCCACATGGTATAATATGCTCCATAGTGGCCCCCACACAGTATAATATGCTCCACAGTAGCCCCACACATTATATGTTTCCCACAATGACCTCACACAGTATAAAATGCTCCCAAGAGCCCCCTAGAGCTGCTTCAGGTGAACCCTATGAAATTCGATGAATATTTGTGAAGTCCGTCCCTCTGCTTTGTTGCTATTATTATAAAGTATAATATTTAGAGGCTCAGAGGAGGTGATTAAAAATAACAAACTCCATCTCTCTTCAGCATTTTTTCGGTCTTCTTCACGCACCACAAACATTACTGCTGGGGTTTGTGATTGATGACCTCAGTCAAAGGAGCCCCAAAGAGGATGCTGGGGACTGTCAGAAGCCCAGGAGAGGTGGATATAAGTATTTTAACTCATAGCAGGTGTAAATTTCAGGCATCATCATGAATATGGTACAGTTGATTGACCTACCCACAGTACAACCTTGCTATGTCCTCTTTTTAGAAAGTGTTGAGGGTGGTGGAAAAAACAGCAATTGCAACAAAAGTTGTAACTTTTGTAACTGCTGTTTAAAAAGTTGCAAACCTGAGGTTTGATACTATTTTATGGCACAAATGTTGCATAGGGGGCTTAATGAATCAGCCCCATTGTCTTCAGTAGTGGAATGATTGTGATCTATACAGAGGACATTGTGCAGAGAGAGAAGGAGAAATGTGACCATCACTTTCTGTGAACAATGTGATTCCCTGTTATCTCTATATACAGGTATAACATTGTATATGCTGTAAGTTGTATATACAGTATGTTTTATATATATATATATATATATATATATATATATATATATACACATATATATATATACAGTCCTATGAAAAAGTTTGGGCACCCCTATTAATCTTAATCATTTTTAGTTCTAAATATTTTGGTATTTGCTACAGCCATTTCAGTTTGATATATCTAATAACTGATGGACACAGTAATATTTCAGGATTGAAATGAGGTTTATTGTACTAACAGAAAATGCGCAATATGCATTAAACCAAAATTTGACCGGTGCAAAAGTATGGGCACCTCAACAGAAAAGTGACAAACACCAAAATATTTAGAACTAAAAATGATTAAGATTAATAGGGGTGCCCAAACTTTTTCATAGGACTGTATATATATATATATATATATATATATATATATATATATATATATATATATAATGCGATGACTACTTAGTGATTTCTACAGAACAGGAAGCCTCCACTTATTATAAGTTGTTGATGACTGTATTTCAATATATATATATATATATATATATATATATATATATATATTGACATGGAGATGACAAGCACATGTGTAGAAATATAGGTTTAAATTGAAAACACTCAGTGTTTTTCTGATGACATATTCCATTTAGGGTGGCGTGGCATAAGGTTTTCCATTGCTCTCAAAAATAAAATGAGATTAGTCAAAGCTACATATGGAGAAGACTGTGATTTCAGATGTACTGAGATATACAGTGTTATCATGTCTGGCAAACAGTGTGAAATGGCTTCTCATTATAGAACATATTGAAGTAGCTAATGATTAATTGTGCACGGAACGGATTCAGAATCGCTTTGTTTGCTCTAATACCCGAGTATACTTTATCATGAAAAGCATACAAGATTACTAGTAATGCAAGGCCCTGGGGCAAAAATAATCTGCATGTGTTAACTAATGTTAAATGATGTGTCCTAGCCATTATTCGGGAAGATTACAGAGCTTAATTGTCAGTCAATATCATTTACTCCTTCATGTTTTTGATCATCGCTGCATGTTATGGGGTGGGGGGTGGGGGTGGGGGGGATGCTGGCAATGGTTACCATTTGGAAAATCTCTTATTCATCCATGTGTAAAGAATGGAGCGCTATTTTCTTGTGGATGATGTTAATGTATATTTTCGGACTGTCTGAAAAGGTTATGCTGCATTATGAGATAAAGTAATGTGGACGGTACGCGCTATACAAACATTTTACAATGCACCGGCGATAGAAAGGGTTAATTGCCTATGAAGGGATGTTAACATTTCTAAAAAATTTTCTTTTTTAATGTTGAGATTTGCTGCAGCCGGATATCTTATCACAGAAGAGGCAAAGCCTTAAAAAGCCAATAAAAGATCAGAGCTAACACTCTGCTATGTTCACACAGTTAAAGGGATCTTTAGGGCCAGTTCACATAGAACAGCAGTTCTCAACCTGTGGGTCGCGACCCCGGCGGGGGTGGAACGACCAAAACACAGGGGTCACCTAAAGCATACCTCCCAACTGTCCCAGTCGGTGGGAGGTATGTCCCGGTTTCAACTTATCGGTGCCTGTCAGACACCGATGAGTTGAACACACAGGTGATTAAAGCAGGAGCTGTCAGAGCCAGCTCCTGCTTTAACGCTGTGCTGCGGCTTCTGCATGTGTAGCCGCGATGTGATGACGTCACATCGCGTCTACAACAATACAAGTGAGCCAGACTTGGAGAGAGCGGCGGGGGAGTGTTGGAAGGTGAGTATAAGAGGTTTTTTTTTTGTTTTAAACATTAAGGTGGAACATAATGAAGGGGCAGATGAAGGGGGGGACAGCATGACACTGATGACACAGATGGAGGGGACATGAAACTGTGGGCAGACATGGGGGGACATGAAACTGGGGGAAGAGATGGGGGGACATGAAACTGGGGGCAGATGAAGGGGGGAACGGCATGACACTGGGGGCAGAGATGGGGGACATGAAACTGGGGGAAGAGATGGGGGAACATGAAACTGGGGCAGAGATGGAGGGGGGACATGAAACTGGGGGCAGAGATGGGGGGACATGAAACTGGGGGCAGAGATGGGGGGGACATGAAACTGGGGGCAGAGATGGGGGGGACATGAAACTGGGGGCAGAGATGGGGGGGACATGAAACTGGGGGCAGAGATGGGGGGACATGAAACTGGGGGCAGAGATGGGGGGGACATGAAACTGGGGGCAGAGATGGGGGGACATGAAACTTGGGGCAGAGATGGGGGGACATGAAACTGGGGCAGATGAAGGGGTTATATGAAACTGAGGGAGAGATGGCAAGGGGGACATATAATGTACGAGTGACTGTAGGAGGATTATACTGTGTGCGAGCACATGAAAAATAAATGAGAATGGGCGGAGTCAACATAAAAGTGGGCGGAGCTAAAACGCCCCGCATATTTTATCCCTCTTTCTAATCTTCAAAAGTTGGGAGGTATGCCTAAAGCCATCAGAAAATATATATTTCCGATGGCTTTAGCCACTCAGAAGCCGCACTACTGTCTGCAGCAGCGCTATTCAGCTGGAACACATGCCGTTATGGACGCACATTCCAAACTGAATTGGGTCACCGCAACATGAGGAACTGTATTGTGGGGTCACGGCATTAGAAAGGTTGAGAACCACTGACAACTCAAAATGATGACGCACCCCCGCGTCATCATCCTGGACCTGCATCGCTGTCCCCTTCTTGTTATTCACATGACTATAATTTTGGTGGTTGATAGGTCATGTCCTATTTTTGCCCCTCGGGTGCAAGATGGCCATGAAAAATGGACATTTTTCATGGCCATTTTGCACCGCATTTGTTGAAATATTGCCTTAGGCTGAGCTGCCATCAGACCAGAACAACCAATATTAATGTCAGATTAAAAATATAGATGGAGCTTCTTAATTCCTTGGGTGACTTCACATATGGAGGAGTGGCAATAATTTCTGACATTGTTCCATTCATGGATCCTGGGCACTTCCACTTAATTGAAATGACTGGGTTGTATAGCATGGCCATTTCTTAAGACAGGATCTACACATTACATGGGACCCATAAATATCTCAGGTGTATGGCCAACTCAAAGGGGTTTTCTGCAACTGCCATCCTCAGTATAGGACTTCAATATGGAATTATGGGGTTTCAAATTTGGGACGTTCTCAGTAGGTTGATGAGGTTGCAGCATTTGGGTGAGAGTTACAGCCTCTTCACTGAATACTAAGGATGAGCGAACTCTATAAGATTCATTTCATCCTGTGCTCAGACAAAGTGAACCTCTGGTTCAGTCCGAACTTGTTCAGATAGAATCGGAAGAGAATTTGTTATACTTTTCTTCATGGGGTCTCTTCAATTTGGAATATTCTGGTCAACCCCAGATTGGTACGAGTTGATTTGTCTATCTCTACTGAATACCAAGCATGGCAATGTACATAGCACAGGGGCTTTGCTTGGTTTAAGAGCTGCTGCTGTAGCATGATCTCATTGGCACTGAGAAGAGGCCACAGACCTTTTGAGCACTGTGGACTCTTCAAGCAGTTGATCCTAAATATAGGTCATCAATATTGAAGTCCTGAAAAAAGCTTTAAGTTCTTTGTTGCTCTAGACACCATGATCCTCATGCAATCCTCGAAGAGCCTGTGGGGGAGGGCAGGTACAGCTTTAATATTTTAAATTAGCAATACTTAAAGGGGTTGTCCCATCACAAGGATCCTATCTATACTGCTAGTTTATGTGGATTTAAGACTTTTCCTAAATGCATTGCTTTATCAAAACTGCTTTGTTTGGCCGCTATCTTAATTTATTCATTTCATTGTTTACACTCCGTTTCTATGGCCCTTGGGATGCTGAAATAAGGAGTCCATTACCTCTGTATGTAATGCAAACTGACTCAAATCCAGCTTTGCTACATCAGCTTCAAACTGTGGTAATTTATTTACAACCAATCCCATGCAAGTGAAACCCCGCCCACCTATGTGCCAAGAGAAGCAGGAAGTGAACAGAGCACAACAGCCTGCAGGTTAGTGGACAAGCGTCATGGGAATACCCCTTTAAATCTGTTTGCATAGCTCACAAAAATGTCAAAACGCAGCCATGTCTTTAGGCATAAAAGGCTAATATAGATTACAAGTACGGAACTGTGTAAATTTGATCTACCTGAGTAGGTATCACAGAAGTGCTCTACAGTGATCAACTCACACCTGCTGAATCAGCCGTTTACATCTAGTCTCTGTTATGATAATCCAATTAAAATAGATTGGTTTAAATAAAGATACAAAATACTGGATATTGTGACGCCATCACAATATAACACAGTATATCAATAAAGGTTAACAGATGTAACATGGAACTGCTGCTCCTCTTTGCAAAATCTGTATTAGACCCTCAATTACAATGCATCTTCCATACTACTGGTCTCCTGATTTTGGGAAGAGACATCTTATGGATACCATAAGCTTCCTGGGCCAGGATTCTCTATAATCAGCACCTTATAGGTTACTCCCCTGAAAGTAAGATTTGCTGCAATACAGTATTACAGCAACAGTACACAACTGAGGGGTTGAGACACAGAATAGGCAAAGCCTTGGAATAAACTTGAATACTTTTGAGATAATATATAACACAGCATAGAAATAAAGACTAATATAATTATGACAATTAGGAATTAAGACAAAAGCTATTTTGACGTCATCACAATAAAACAACCTTGGAAAACACAATTAAATTGTTACATTTTCACAATAGAACATGGCTTATCAATGAAGAAATAAGCTTTTATAACATAAAATATGTGCAAGCTCGGTAGCTGCACAGAATCCCTATAGGCAAGGAGGGGGCACCACAAACATTAAAAAGCAGTTCTATCCTGTGTAAGGGATTGTGTTCATCACTCTCTTGTAATTTACTTGACAATGAAACACTGGTGAATTATTTATCTAGGAGAGTAAAAAAAAAATAATCTTGGTCTTGGGATGAACCACCATAGTAATCCAGGTCCAAAATGAGTGATACAGTAAATTAAATGTTTATTGGACTACACAATATAGGGTAAAATTAAAGAAGACCTTTCATGTCCTTGTAGATGTGCAGTTCCCATTATGAGTCCCCGTTCTGGAGATATTGATGGTGTTAATTTTGTCACCGATATCTCCCCACTGTCAGAAGGTCGGGCCTTACAGTTCAGCGTCATTGCTGGAACACCCCCCTGACTGTACTTTTCCATACACTTTTACAGTCTGGGGGGGGAAGGGGGGGAAAGGCGTTCATCACAGCCAAGCGATGACGCTGAGCTGGAAGACCCGTCTTTCTGACAGTGAGTAGATATTGGTGTCAAAATTAACAGTACTGATATCTCCAGGCATGGGTTGTATACTGTGAAAGTCGGTAGTGTGCTGAATTCAGTTCACTGTTGGCTTTCTAGAAGTATATAATACCACATACCTATGAGAATGTTAAAGGTCCTCTGTATCTCCAACAAACATGTGACCAGACGTTGTGGTTAATTCTACCCTGTAAAGTGTCATCCAAGAAGAATTTGCTTTACTGTATCATCCTCTCTGCACCTGGATTACTTTGGTGCCTTGTCCTTAGACTGAGACTTTTCCCTTGGTTCACAGAATTACCTACACAGGACTGAAGTATGTACTACGGACAGCAGCAACCTAGTCCTACATGTCTACAATAGATTGGTGTCTTTCTTCGCTCATCTCTAGAAGGTGAACACCTACTGATTTTTCTTGGAGATATTTCTGACAGTTCAGACCATACTGTCCATGGCACGCTTATGTTTCCTCTCTCTCTGTCCGCCAAATAGACTTTCTATGTTCATAACCTGGTTCTCCATAAATACTATTTATTCCGCCTATGTCCACCACTAACTATAATACCTTATAGCCAGATTAACAATATAATGTGGTTATCGATTCCTACTTTTCTGATTCCCTGAGTACATCACCGAACAATTCACGAGTTGCTAGAGTTCACGTAGGGTGAAAAATTATCTTATTTCTATATATAATGGTACATACATGAGAAAATTGCACCATCTGTTCACCATCTGATAATTCAATGTTTCCCGTTAGCTTTTTAAAGAACCTCTAGTGGTAGAATATTGTATCTACAACTCTAAAGAGGATTCACTTTAGAAATCTTTTATGACTTAAAAATGATGACATAGAAGCTCCAGAGAATAAGGCAATTTGTGTTAGATCAATAAAATACAGCAAGCATATGTTGTGGGATTTATAATCCCAAGGTTTGGGATAAACTAGCTGATAATTTCTGAATATACTGTATCATTGTTTGAAACGCAAAAAAGACACTTTATTATACATTATTGTAATCAATTATTTGGGCTGATTCTAACTTTGTAATCTAAAATTAAGATTATATACAATATTTTCCATCCAGTTTACACACCCATAGATTAACATAATCAGAACTATAAAACACCAGAAACTTGATGAGAATATGAGCTCTGGGATTTAATTTCCTTGTAAGCCGAGTTGGGTATTTTAAGGGATCAAAGGGGCTTTGTGCTTTGTGCATGATCTATGATAACACAGGGAGAGATTATGATCCCCGTCACTCATTTGTGTTCCTAGGCAATATCCACTTCTAAAAATACTACATACAGCACTTGAAGCAGAATTAACACATAAATGGAAATCTCTGTACATTATACATTTTATGCTTATGCAAAATGTACAGCACCTGTGCAGATTATTCTACAATTTATGAAGGGGTCCTAAATATTAAAGGGGAACTGACGGCTTCTTTTAACCCTCCTCCAAAACAAATACCCTTGAGGTCTCATCTCATAGTGACTCTCTCGTATTCTCCTGCCATCAATGGAAAATAACTTTTATTGTGTTAGCAAATGAAGTCCTTCAAGTCAAGGGAGTGGAGAGCTAATGGAAAAGTTATGTTCTCCATGCCCCAACCCATTCCTTCCACTGTGATTGACATCCCCAGTCCTGCTGGCTGTCAAAATCAGCAGATTATGGATCCACTGTGTCAGCAAACACATTTGGCTGTCTACCATTTCTAAAGAGAATGTCTAAGCGGCCTCTCTTGTCTTCACCCTTTAACCCCTGTACAGTTATTTGGACTTGCTGCAGGAAGACCACCCGGTCTTGGCTTAGGGACAAGAGACACCAGTGTAAAGCACCAAAAGCTCATGCAGAAGAGTGTTCAGGTATGAGCTTAAGGTCAGGAACAAGATGAGGTCAGACATGGTAAGCAAAGCAAGAACAAGTAGGAGGGACAAGGTGAGATAACATGACTAGGTCAGACATGAGCAACTAGCAGAGCAAGAATAGGTAGCAGGGTTGATGTGAGATAGCAAGCCGAGGTTAAACCCACGTAAACAGATAATGCAGCAACAGCAGAGAAATACCATCTCAGCATAACAAACTAGGAACCTGTGCGGGAAGATGCCATAGTTTTTGCCTTCTCCTGGATCAACACTGTAGGGATTGTAGGGTTATAGGTTGGACTTGATGGACTGATGTCTTCATGCAACCTCATCTACTATGTAAGTATGTATAGTACATTACAGGGTACAGGAGATTGGCTGAGAACAGACTACAATGTTTACAGCTCCCTTGATGCAAGATCTGAATGACAGCATTCCTGGCCTGGGCGAGCAGGACAGTGGACATAGAGAGCCACAGCTAGGTAGTACTACACTAATTTCACTAAAATTGCTGGACTAGGTCTGATGGGCATTAATCACAGCAGGTCTGGCTTAGGATTCTTGAAAATCAAGGCTACCTTCCAAAAGGTGTCACAGTTTTCCTTTTCCATCTAGGATAATTTATTTGCATATTCTTCCCCAGAATTCCATTCAGAGCATAAATTATATTTAAAGAAGTTGTGCTGGACTATGAAACTGGTCTGTTATCTCTCTATGCAAACACTCATCTAACCCTCAGTGGATTGTGTACACCCATTTGCATATTATCTGATCTGCTCCAGGCAGTGCTGACACACTGGATGGGAAAACACCTTTAATCCAAATTGGCAGTTTGCTACTTTTAAACATGATGGGGGAAAAAAGAAAACCTAATTTGTTGCAAAATTTTAAAACAAAGACGGCTATGAAGGTAACCAGCAGTCACAGAGTTCTCCTCAAGTGGAGCTGAGGGGGGATCATCGGTGCCAGCAACACACTCAATATATGGTGTCCCAGCGAGCTGCTGAGATGCCAGAACAATCACGGGCACAGTGCAAGGAATGAGTTCAGCGGCAGGCCAGCTTGACAGCTGCCAAAACGCCAGAGCAGGCTGGATCATCAACGCCAACAACACGGTCATTATATGGCATCCCAGCGAGCTGCTGAGAAGCTGGAACAATCACAGCACAGGCACAGCGTGAGGAACAAGTTCAGCAGCAGGGCAGCTTAAGAGCTGCTGAAATGCTGGAGCAGGAAAACCATCGATGGCAGCAATTTGCTGAATATAGGCGGATCATCGATGCCAACAACACTCAGACGAAGTCGCGGGTAGAGGCTAGTATGGCCATATTGTAGCTCAGTCACTTTCAATTGCATTGGGATGAGTTGTAGTATGGCTTTGTGACCATCAAACATAATGTCACTTTCCGAGAAGAGTAAGTGGAGCTCTGTTTCATAGTTCTGGATAACCCTTCAATAATCTATATGTCTGTAAAGATGTTCAACAAAGTCAGTCTGACCAAGGACATATAGATAATAGACAGATAAATAATGTATTATTAAACCTGTTACTAAATTTTCTTTATTCTGTGGTTTAGAGAGATTATGGAGATGCCAAGCATGTATAGTTATTTTTATAGGTTACTACTACTGTGCAATGTCACTTTCTTCACATATAGGTTTTTTTGCAGGGAGAAAGTAAAGGACTATAGTAATGAAGATCTCCTTCTCTGCCCTGTATAGAAAGTGTGACACCTGTAAGTGAATCTAGCTCCGTGATGGCGAACCTATGTCATGCGTGCCAGAGGTGGCACTCAGAGTCCTCTGTGGAACAGATTATGCTGTGTGGGGACTACTTTGCAGCAGATTGTACTGTGTGTGGGGCCAACTGTGGAGCAAATTGTACTGTGTATGGGTCACTGTGCAGCAGATTATTGTTACGATACTGGTGATACAGCTGGAATCCGATAGCCAGGAAGGACGGCAGACACAGCGGAGTAAGAGACTTGATCGATGGATAGCCAGAAGTCGGTGCACAGAGCGGGTAGTCGGGTGAAGCCAGGAGTCGGTACACGGAGCGGGTAGTCAGATGAAGCCAGGAGTCGGTACACAGAGCGGGTAGTCGGGTGAAGCCAGGAGTCGGTACACGGAGCGGGTAGTCAGGTGAAGCCAGGAGTCGAAACACGGAGCGGGTAATCAGATGAAGCCAGGAGTCGATACACGGAGCGGGTAAGCAGGAGAAGCCAAGGTATACTGAGCAAGAATACCTCAGAGCTAGAGGACTGGGAACAAACACAATACTCAAGCATTGGTTATAATATGCTCTGGGTATATATAGGCCTAAACAGGAAACAAGATGGCCGCAAACAGGAAACAAGATGGCCATGGTCATGAAGCAATACTCGCCACATTAACTGTGGGCAAGAGTCAAGGAACAGCAGCCTCCAGTGGTAGGAGTAATAATGACACCTGAATAGCGGCCACTAGTGGAGATCCTTGGAACAGTATCTTCACATGATGAAACAGAGGTTATAACACATAGATTCTGACATTACTCCCTCCTTTAACAGCGGCCTCTGGACGCTGCTTGACCTGGCTTGTCTGGATATCTTTGGTGGAATTCTCTAATCAAACGAGGAGCATTGATGTTGCTGATGGGCTCCCATGAATTTTCCGAAGGACCATATCCCTGCCACTGTATTAAATATTGCAGACGGTTTCTGAAGATCCTAGAATCCAGAATTCTCTCAACCACGTAGTGTTCTTCTCCAGCAACTTTAATGGGACCCGGAGGAGGCAACAGACGGCCTGGAAACGGATTGGGAACAACTGGTTTCAATAGTGCCACATGAAATACTGGATGTATCTTCATTGTCTTGGGGAGTTGGAGACGGAAAGCCACAGAGCCTACTTGTGCTGTTATCTTAAAAGGACCAATAAACTTCTGTCCTAGTTTTACTGACGGTACATTGAGCTTTAAGTTTTTAGTAGACAGCCAAACTTCGTCCCCTATCTGAAAGGTCGGTGAAGGTCTGCGTAACCTATCAGCTGTCTTCTTATACTTTTCCTGAGCAAGTTTCAGAGTCTCTTTTAACATCTTGACATTTTGCTGTAATGCTTGGATTCTATCGGTGACTGCAGGAATTAAGGTCTCAATCGGAAAGTTAGGAAGAATATTGGGGTGGTAACCTAGATTTGCAAAAAATGGAGTCTGTTTCGTTGATGCGTGCTGTGAGTTGTTATAAGAGAATTCTGCCACAGGAAGTAAGTCGAACCAATCGTCCTGCAGATGACATGTATAACATCGTAGGTATTGTTCCAAGGTCTGATTGGTGCGCTCTGTTTGTCCATTCGACTGAGGGTGGAAGGCAGATGATAGATTAATATCGATATTTAATGCAGTACAAAAACTTCGCCAGAATCTTGAGGTAAATTGTACTCCACGATCTGAGACAACCTCATCAGGCACTCCATGAAGACGAAAAATGTTGTGAATGACAAGATCAGCTGTCTCCTCAGCTGAAGGTAATCCAGAACAAGGGACAAAATGTGCGGCTTTAGTGAGACGATCCACCACCACCAGAATGGTATTCTTCCCCTTAGAAACTGGCAGATCTACGATAAAGTCCATAGAAATTGATCCCCAGGGGCGAGATGGAATTGGTAAGGGCTGTAACAATCCCATAGGTGAAGAGCGCGGAATCTTATTCCTTGCACAGGTACTGCAAGATGTCACATATTTCTTCACATCCTTGAGATGATCAGGCCACCAAAAGAAGCGGGATAGGAATTCTTGTGTCTTCTGCACTCCCTTATGACCCCCTATTTTGGAGTCGTGAATTAGTTTTAAGACTTCTAGTCGTACTGCTTCAGGAACATAGAGACGGTCCTCATGGATCCACACCTTGTTCTTGAAGACTAATGATAAATCATTGGGGGGATGTGCCAAGACTGGGTCACTTGTATAGGCTTCTCTTATCTTCCCCAGCAGGTCTGTGTTATGGATCACCCCAAAGAATCTTGATTCATGGAGGATAGTCTTTGGTGGCTCTGCAGGAGAGGATTCAGTGGAAAACATTCGAGATAAGGCATCGGCCTTACCATTCCGAGAACCAGGCCTGTAGGAAATTAAGAAATTAAATTGATTTAGGAACAAGCTCCATCGGGCTTGACGAGGACACAGACATTTGGCAGATCTAACAAATTCTAAATTGCGATGGTCAGTTAAGACCACTATTTGCTGTGTTGCGCCCTGTAAATGATGTCTCCATTCTTTGAAAGCGGCTACGATCGCTAGGAGCTCCTTGTTTCCTACATCATAATTCTTTTCTGATGAGGTCAGGCGTCTTGAGAAGTAGGCACAAGGGTGTAGCATGTCTTTTTCCCCAACTCTTTGTGACAAAATGGCTCCGATTGCACAATCCGAGGCATCCACTTCAACAATAAATGCACGTTCCGGATCAGGATGTATCAATATGGGAGCTGTTGTAAACTTAGTCTTTAGTTGAGAGAAAGCTTCTTGTGCCTGCGTGGACCAGACGAAGGCTGCTCCCTTCTTTGTTAATCGGGTAATTGGTGCAATTATCTCCGAAAAATGTTTGATGAAACGTCTATAAAAATAGGCAAATCCCACAAAGCGTTGCACCTCCTTCACATTTTTGGGAATGGGCCAGTCCATGATTGCTTGAACTTTACTAGTATCCATGCATAGTCCTGAAGGAGAGATTACATAACCCAGAAACTGTATTTCTCTTTGATGGAATTCGCACTTCTCCAGCTTGATGCAGAGTTGGTTGTCCCTCAAACGTTTCAGCACGGTCTTCACGTGATATTGATGTTCTTCTAATGTGTTGGAAAAAATTAGAATATCATCAAAGTAGATGACAACAAATAAGTCTAATAAGTCTCTGAAAAGATCATTAACAAAGTGTTGGAAGGTTGCCGGTGCATTACAAAGACCAAAGGGCATGACCATGTATTCAAAATGCCCATATCGTGATCTAAACGCTGTCTTCCATTCATCCCCTGGTCTAATACGAATAAGATTATAGGCTCCTCGGAGGTCTAGCTTTGTGAATACTTTTGCTTGATGGACTCTCTCCAGCAATTCAGGAATTAATGGCAGGGGATAACGGTTCTTAATGGTAACCTTATTCAGTTCCCTGTAGTCGATGCATGGTCTAAGTGAACCATCCTTCTTTTTAACAAAAAATATGGGTGCACCTGCTGGTGATGAAGATGGACGAATAAATCCCTTTGCCAAATTCTCTTCAATGTAGTCCTTGAGAGACTTCAGTTCGGGCTTTGCTAAAGGATAGATGGTTCCAAAAGGTATAGCCGCACCTGGTAACAACTCCACCGGACAGTCATAATCGCGGTGTGGCGGGAGTTTGTCAGCATTCTTCTTATCGCAGACATCAGCGAATTCTGCATATATGGATGGCAATCCTGTAGTTGATTGAGGATTCTCCTCTGGCTTGCTCTGGGGTTGTTCAGAAAAACACTCTTGTTGTAAAGACTCGGATGGAAAGGATATTTTCTTAGTCTCCCAATCAATTATAGGGTTCTGTGTACGCAGCCATGGCAATCCCAAAATAATAGGGAAGTGTGGGGATGAAATTAGAAGGAAAGATAGGACCTCATGGTGATTAAGCTCCATGACCATCTCCAGGGGTTCGGTCTCATGATCAACTGGTCCTGAGTTCAGTGGAGACCCGTCCACAGTTTCCATAACGATAGGAGACCGCCTTTTTTGCAGTTTCACCCCATGTCTTCTGGCAAAGTCAATGTCCATAAAGTTACCGTTAGCTCCAGAATCGACCATAGCTTGTGTGGATATCCACTGGGAGTTGGCTAGGAATTTTACAGACATAACACAGTGGGAGTCCTTGTTCTCCTTTCCTATACCAGGTGCAATGGAGCGAGTAACTGCAACCACAGGTGAAACATGTTCAGAGCACACAGATTCCTCATCTGAAAATTCTGGTTCGACCATAGCGGCAACAGTCTTGCGCCCCCGGTGGGGACAATTAATGAGGAAGTGATCATTCTTTCCACAATAGAAACATTGATTCTCTCGAAGCCTACGTTCTCTTCTTTCAGCATTTTCACGTCTCTGCATGCTGTCTACTTGCATCAGCTCTACTCCGGATTCCTGGTACCCTTTCTCCTGGGAGTCTCTGGTAGCCGGAGCTGAAACAGAAGTATAGCTGTTATTATTACGGAACCACAAGGAGCCCCATCTCTCCTGTTTACATTCAGCCAATCTAGTGTCAATCCGGATACAGTGTTGTACGAATTTATCCACCTCAGTGGGAGCTTCAGCACGTGCCAACTCATCCTTTATTGTCCCAGAAAGACCATTTCTGAAGATTGTAAGCTTAGCAGCATCATTCCATTTAGTGTCAATTACCCACCTCCTGAATTCCAAGGCATATTCAGCTACTGAGCGTTTGCCCTGGCGTAGTGCTAGTAAAGTCGCCTCCGCTGTAGCCACTCGGTTGGGGTCGTCAAACACTTCACTCATAGCTGCCAGGAAGTCTTTTAAATTATTCAGCCGAACATCGTTTGTCTCGATGAAAGGGCTAGCCCAGGCTAATGCCTTATGTGTCAGGAGCATGATGACGCACAAAACCTTGGATCGGTATGTGGGGTAATGCATGGGATGAGCTTCAAAAAAGAGTTGGCACTGATTGAGGAATCCTCGAAATTTATCTCGGTCCCCACCAAACCTAAAGGGTGGAAGTGGCAGAGTGGGAAGGGCAGATGCTGTTCCACCACGCTCTTGGGACTCCAGTTTGACCATGCGGTCAGTTAGATCACGTACCAATTCCTGCAAGTTTTGGATGGCTTGTCCATAAACTTGAATGTGGTGTGTAGTCTGATTTTCCAAGGCCGTATGTTTAGTCTTGAAGTCACGCACCTCACTATGAAGCTTGGACAGTGTACCGTGCATCTGGTTCACACGATCCTCCAGACTCTTAATCCCGGCGGATTCCATTATTAAGGCTTGAGTATCCTGTTACGATACTGGTGATACAGCTGGAATCCGATAGCCAGGAAGGACGGCAGACACAGCGGAGTAAGAGACTTGATCGATGGATAGCCAGAAGTCGGTGCACAGAGCGGGTAGTCGGGTGAAGCCAGGAGTCGGTACACGGAGCGGGTAGTCAGATGAAGCCAGGAGTCGGTACACAGAGCGGGTAGTCGGGTGAAGCCAGGAGTCGGTACACGGAGCGGGTAGTCAGGTGAAGCCAGGAGTCGAAACACGGAGCGGGTAATCAGATGAAGCCAGGAGTCGATACACGGAGCGGGTAAGCAGGAGAAGCCAAGGTATACTGAGCAAGAATACCTCAGAGCTAGAGGACTGGGAACAAACACAATACTCAAGCATTGGTTATAATATGCTCTGGGTATATATAGGCCTAAACAGGAAACAAGATGGCCGCAAACAGGAAACAAGATGGCCATGGTCATGAAGCAATACTCGCCACATTAACTGTGGGCAAGAGTCAAGGAACAGCAGCCTCCAGTGGTAGGAGTAATAATGACACCTGAATAGCGGCCACTAGTGGAGATCCTTGGAACAGTATCTTCACATGATGAAACAGAGGTTCTAACACATAGATTCTGACAATTATACTGTGTGGGGTCCACTGTGGAGCAAATTGTACTGTGTATGGGTCACTGTGCAGCAGATTATACTGTGTGGGGACTAGTTTGCAGCAGATTGTACTGTTTGGGGTCCACTGTGGAGCACATTGTACTGTGTATGGGCCACTGTGGAGCAAATTGTACTGTGTGGGGTCCCTTCACTATTTTTATCATACAGTATCTGTTTTATAGCTGACAAGTGATATTATTACAGACCGTCTGTAACTGTCCCCACTTGTCCCCACTTGTGGATTCGCACAGTATTAAAGTCAAATTGCCATTTTGGCACATTGTGATAAATTAGTGGGTTTTCTGTTGCAGTTTTTGGCACTCGTCTCTAAAAGGTTCGCTATCACTGATCTAGCTAATAAACAGTATGGATCTATTATTTTATAATTCTAGAAATTTCACTTTACATACTGATACACATATCCTATGTAATTTAAGTAAATCATAGGGGTATGGGTAAAGCGTGTCCCAAGTCTGGAGTACAGACAAGAGGAATTTTAGAGAAATGAAATAATCAAATATGTGTCAGTAGATGTCACAACCCCAAATGTTGAGAACTACTAAATTAATAAATTAGCCCTTCGAAGATAAAAGGTTTATTTAATAAAAGCACTTAACACTGAACGATGAAGGTAATTAATGCAATAAAAAAATGCAAATGAATAAAATATCAAAGAACCTCCAATTTATTGCTGAGAAATCTGACTACTTCATTTAATGTCAAGAACGAGATAGAAGTCCGCGAAGGAATTCACAAACTGGAAATAAAGTATTGATTTAATTCTATTTAATGAGAAACCCGGACTAGTTTAGATAACAATAACAAATAGCTCGACAAATTGAGTTTTTTTAAGCAATGATTTAAGTTACCATTAAATCCGAATCCTCCCCGGAGTGAAATTAGGAAGTATTACTGCGGTGTATGGCGGCTATATAATTCACCCAAAATACTCTGAAAAAACATAAAATATCCAAGGTATTCCCAATAAGTAATGTTTGCCGGTTTCAGGACTAATAGTATTATGTTTGCCTGTCCATTGACATATCAATAGTCAATGAGTAGTGAAAACAATGGCCCTCATGGTTTTACCAAACAGTGACAATGATGACCATTGTATCCAATCAAATTCCAGATATTAATATTTCAATATAATAGCAAAAAAAGTGATGTCTTCCCACCATGATTTTTTCCGTAGTGCTTGCTATGGCTCGCTATATAGGACTTTAGCCTTAGACTAAAGCCCCATGTTGCAGAATCAAATCTTTTTTTGTTGCAGATTTTGCGCCAAAGCCAGGAGTGGATTTAGCCAAAGGTAGAAGTATAAGAACTTCCTATATATTTCCCATTCCTTTTGTCATCATTCTTGTCTGGGGCTCACAAAAACCACAACAAAATTTACAGCAAAAAACCCTGCATTTCCGCAACGTGGGGCCTCAGCCTTAATACTCTCCTTGTCAAAGTTGTTTCTTTACAAAGCACTGATTGGAGAATATAGGTCTACACCCCTAACCAGTAAGGCCTCGTTCACATCTGCGTCAGTAATCCTTTTGGGGAAGTCTGCATTGGGACCCCCCTGAACGGACTACCGAATGCAATTGCAAGCAGTGTGCAGTGAAAGCACACGGATCCCCACAGACTATAATGGGGTCCGTGTGCTTTCAATGGATACCGCTTGCAAATGTGTTCGGTATTCCGTTCCCCATGTGGACTCCTCGAACGGATTAGCGAACGCAGAAGTGAACCAAGGGTAAGACACAGTCATCAGAATATTTGTAAACTACAGGTATGGGACACAGTAACTAAAACCAAGTAGGATTTTAATTGTTCCCAAATCAGATTTTTTTTTACATCGTATAGAGCATATGAAATATGAAAAAGCTCAAGCTCCTTTTTGTGTCATTTACAGGCCACATACACAGAGCGGTGTCTGGGCCGAGGAACACAGTGGCCGGCCTATGAACGTAGACAATTTTTTACCATTACTAATAGGCATCATCAAGTTGTTCTTGGCCCCTCTTGACCCCATCAATACTGTTTCCCCAGAAGATCCTTTATTCTGTTTCCTTCTTCAGGTTTCTCAGTGCTATGTTCATAGTTTCTGTGATAGTATCCATTCATATTTTAATTTTATGGTCTCTTCCACTTTTTCTCTTCGACTATTCCAATAATAACTTCTATCTCTACTCGACCGCTGGGATTTTCATATGTCCGATTTTTGTCTCCTTGGTTACCTTTAGTTATAAGTAGTTTTGTTTCTTGGCAACTTATCTGTCATTTTTTTTTTTTTAACCATGGCATCTTATAGTTTACATATGTAAATCAGAGTCACCCTGAAGGTCAGCAAATATTCTAATAGCACAAGACTAACATCTACAAATGCAAAAAATGTAGGTGTATGAGAAGAATAGAGAACGTCATAGCCATGCTCACAAATTATTGTTAGTAGTAGTATAGAAGCCACCAATATTTGATCTCTTTTCTGCTAATTCTTAAAGGGGTTATTCTCTTATAGTATTGAGGGCCTACCCTTAGGATGGATTACAAATATTGAATCTACAAGGTCCGCCAACCTGGACCCGTGTAGATTAGCACCGCTCATTCACTATACAAGGTCCAGTGGTGGCGCTAAGTACTGCAACTCTACTCCATTGAAGTCTATGGCTGGCCACTTTGTACAATGATTGAGCTGCAGGAGAAGCCATCAATAGTGGAAAGTGGATACCCCCTTTAAAGGGAATCTGCTCCCACCAGAATATTTTCTAAACCATTTCTATGCTGCTTTAGGGGTAGATAGTGACATACAGAACATACCATTTTCATGTGCAATCTTGCTGCTGATAAAATCAACTTTGACTCTATATTGAATAATTTGTTGAGTGCATCCATACCTGCCAGAAAACCTGTTTTTGCTTGCAGTCTTCAACCCCTAACACAAAGATTGATCAGCGTGGAAACTGCAGATAAGAATGGGTGCCCTGACTCCCTTTAAGGCTCAGGCCCCACATTGCAGAAACACAGCTTTTTTTGTTGCACCCTCACCGATCAGCTGTACAGTTCCATCTCCTGTACTTTACGCAACATGGCAACTGGAAGCAGATATGAATAATACAAAATATATTCCAGTCCGCACTCCTGAGATGTACTTTTCTTAAAATTTAACTTTATTTTTCCATATAAAAAATGGATAAGCACAATACAAACAAAACAAACGTGATAGTGAAGACACAAAAAGTGTATTAAAATCCCATATTGCAAGTCTGGCTGACGCGTTTCTGGGTATGCTTTACCCCTTAGTCATAGCCGAGGCATACCCAGAAACGCGTCAGCCAGACTTGCAATATGGGATTTTAATACACTTTTTGTGTCTTCACTATCACGTTTGTTTTGTTTGTATTGTGCTTATCCATTTTTTATATGGAAAATTAAAAGTTAAATTTTAAGAAAAGTACATCTCAGAAGTGCGGACTGGAATATATTTTGTATTATTCGTATTGCCGTTTGCCCCTGGTGTCTGGGAGTTTCCAGCCGTGCACCCTGAAGATTGGACCATAAAACGGGGATCTGGTGAGCTACCACTTTACTTCTACTGTTGACTTTATGGAAGCAGATATCTCCAGTTCCTCTATAGTGGACACTAATACTGTATCTCAGCTACCTTTGCAGTCAATGACTGTTAGCACATGGCCACCATGTAGGGGGCGTGAAGCCAACTGCTCCATTCTGTATTTAGTATGGGCATTGGAAGTAGCCTCATACAGCTAAATTCAATGAAGGGGCGACTGTTCCCCTCCATGAGATGTTCATGGCCTATCCTAAGGAAGGCTATAAAAACTTAATCCCTGGATAACTCCTTTAAATTGACCCCACTGTGTACTAACTAAGCAGCAAAAACAATATACAAAAAGATATTAAAACAATTAAGTGAAATCCAGAGTACTCTATCAGCAAAATAACCATAAATCTAGAGTTCCTTTCTCAATGGACGCTCAATAAATCCTCCTGCGTATTCCTGAAAATTTTTCATTCTGAAAACTAATTAAGTATATTGTATTATAACAAACAACCATATACAGGCTATTCCCTGGACCCCAATTATTGAATGCAGCTGTACATCCTCCAAGCCCTATAGGAAACAGCTGGCAATGCTTTAACAATTACATGATTACTAGGTACATAGGTGAGTGTATATGTAGGTATATGTCTATGCATGAGTGATCTCCAAGATATACAGTATATTATACTGACTGGAGAGAAAAAAATAAAAACAAAATTATACAAAAACTCAACTGAAGACTCGAAGACTTGAAGAAATTAAGAAGTATATTGGTTTCCCTCTTACTGTTTACTGCTTACTGTACAGTGGGGTAGATAACAGTACCCCATGGATAGTACTGATATTAACCTCTTCCTGCCAAAGGCATTTTTCAATTTTTGTTTTGGGCTCCCCACCTTCCAAACCATTACTTTTTTATTTTTGCATTCATAGACCCATATGAGGGTTTAATGTTTGTAGGACAAGTTGTACTTTGTAATTGGGTTTGTGCGACTTTACAAGCTTTTTACAGCGTTTCTGGGGATATACTTTATGGTTAAACCTTTTTGGGGAAAATCTGATGTTTTGTTAGCTTTTTATTAAAAATTTTATAGGCGGTAAAACGGCGAAAAAACTTTTTTTTTTTCCGCTGGACCATAGATGTATAATTTTTTAGTTTCTATTTATTTATGTTTGAAAATTAGGAAAGGGGGGGGAATTGAATTCCCAGTTTTTTCTTTTTAATTTATTTTATTACACTCCCTCTAGGGGGCAATATTTTGATTGCATGTGCCATAGACTATAATATAACTGAATTATTGGTTATGGTGATTTGGTACATAGCTGTTGAGGCTGCTCATAGACCAGCTGCAATAGTTATATTACTATGATTGGCCTTTTAGCCCTCATTAGGCTCTTGGCTGCCCATAGGAACAGGTTACAGGAACCGTCTCGCAATGGAAAAGGAGAGAAAAAGCAATGCCCCCAATCAAAGTAAAATTAGCTGTAGGTCTCTGCTGTGCAATATACATCGAAAACGTGGTGGCTATGCTTCAGAGCGGCCATCATCTCTAAAGATCCGGCATCCACTGTATTATTATGGTGGATATCGGGTATGGGTTAAAGTGGCACTTAATGCCTTAATGCTAACTCACCTACTTTGTTTCCATATGTTTTAAGCCTTTTATGATGAGCTAGTTCACCATTCTGACTGCCAATCCAGAGCAATCCAATCCAGATCTGTGTGACTGACTTCCTGTGTACTACATTGTTACATTATCTCCCCTAAAATCTCTCCTGGTAGCTCTAAGACACTTCCTTTTCTCACCATGTTCCTCTGTGTCACCCCATGTATAAAGTGCTGAAAATATTATTTCTGCCCTATAAAACCAGAAATACAGTGATATAGTAAGTGGGTTCCTAAAATGTTTATCTGCAGAGTTATAAAACTCCCCAAAACACACTTCTTGTTTATACAATCTGTGTAAACTGTGTGCAGAAACTCCAGTGTATTCTATAACAAGCAACTTCACACTATTATCTCCAGTCTCCTGATTAAATGAACAGACAGGGAAAAAGTTATCTTAGGTTGGGCCCCATGCAGCGGAAATGAATCCCATGCACTCATTGCAGAAAAATACGTGCAGCGGAAATTGTGTTTTTGTGGTTTTGGTAATCACAGCATGTCAATTATACCAATAGAAACGCTGGTGTTTTCCCTATAGGTATAAGAAAAGCAGAAAGTCTGCAGAGGAAAAGCACTGTGAGAAAGACCATGATGCGTTGCCCCCTATAGGGAGCCCCAAGCTGGAAGCAAGGGAGATAGGATGAAGCTAAATCACATTGGAATATAGCGAGACTCTGCAGTGACAGTTAGGGGAAAGTTCTATGGATTTTGAGCAGAGACAGTTCAGTATTGGGAAACTGTCACCCTTCTGTCTTTGGCAAGCCATAGACATGTCAATTATCAAATTTCCTATATAACTGTGGCCATTTTTTTTTTTTTTTTGGACTGAAGTGTCTCCATTCCCAGGCAGTGGCAAGCGAGACCCAGAACGGGGGCATGAACACATAAAGTTTTACCATCATTGTGATTAAATTCATTGTTTTTATATAAACCGAATATATGAAATCCTGAATAATACAGACATGGATTTAGTAGCGGCAGATGTCACATCTTTCTGATCAGCTTTTATCTGAGTTTTTAATAGGAATCTATAAAGTCTCTTTATGATGTAATGCATAAAAAGTTATAAGGGGATTGTTAGTATTGCCATACCACATGCCTACTGTTCTTATACTAAATGAATGACCTTGTTAGCCACAGGAAAGTGTAATATGGGAAAGGGCTTGGCATATGACTGGGCTATAAGGTGAAGTAGTGACCGCGGTCTTGGGATACATTGAAAGGGATCTATTATGGTAACAGTTATATGTTAAATACATTACTAGTCAGACCACACATAGAGCCCTTGTACAGTTTTGTGCAGAATGGGAGACAGAATCTGCTGCTGATTTTGAGATGAAATTCATGCCAAAATCAGCAGCAAATTCTGCTATGTGAACATACCCTAACCCTGATACTGTCTATTATCAGGGGATAATCATACACATTAGGGAGAGTATGTGCCTACATAGGCAGTACGGAGACTTATAAGTAATTCCTGCTCCACTAGGGATTCTGGGTAAAAAATATGCAAATCTATTCTCCAGGATGTAATTAGGAGAACAGTGCCTCTGTATGCTTCCCGTTAGAGGGCAAGGGCAGCCCCCTTAACATTATGCATGACTTAGTTAATAATTTGGCAGAATCAGTATCCCTGTGCTATGCTGAGGAGGTCCAAAAGACCGAAACAGCGCTGCCCATAGCTGGGAATCTGTTCCTTTTGGAATAGAAATACTAATTTGGCAATAAACTCCGCATCATGTTAGTAGGCTTATTAACTGAGTCATGCATGATGTTAAGGGGGCTGCCCTCTAGAGGGCAGCGTACAGAGGCACTGTTCTCCTAATTACATCCTAGAGAATAGATTTGCATATTTTTTACTGTTTATTATGTGTCTCATATTCTGCAGATTTTAGCAGTTTCCTCCTCTGCATGCTGTATCTGTAAATTACAATCATCTCCTGGTGCTGCTATAAACTGCACACAGTGAGTAGAGGAGAATCTGCTCTATAACTGTCTCTCTCATACTCAGAAATAACTACAGGATCATGTAGGACTTATATTAAGCAGTACTAACATGTACTGTTGAGATTAAAGCACTTTGGTTGTGATAACTGTTTCTATTAAGCTCCAGTACCAGTCCAAACCTTAGTTTTCTCCCACTATCTCTCTCCCAAATTCTGTGTACTCCTCCTCTTTTCTTCTGCATAGACTTGTATAGAGATGAGTCATCTCAATCATGTGACCTACTATTGTCTCAAGAGGGGTAAAGCCGTGATTTTCAGGGTGAAAGTAATTTCAGCCTTAGGAGGGAGGAGGAGCAGGAAAACAGCCTTATAAGAGCAGAGAGAGGCCTTTCTCTCTCATAAGATACATTACAAAGTTTATGTAAGTGTCAAGTTAAAAGTTTCTTCATCTCTATGTATAAATACATCAAAGGCCGGTGCAGAGATCTGTCTAGAGATCTCTTAATACCCAAGACTGCAACTATAACAAAAGGGCATCTACATCTGGAGGAAAGAAACTTTCACTATCAGTATTACATTTTTTTGATAGTATTAGCAGTGATACTATAACCCCGCTATCACCTGCCTTACTATTCTTGTTATTCCCCTGATCCTACTGCAGCAAAGTTCCTCCAGCACTAACCCTCCTTCTCCTTGATCTCTCTTCTCCCTTGGCTGGCCAAGTACCAAACTTTATTGATCAATATATATAACATGAAATAAACTTAACCCCCCCCCCCCATAATACAAGAAGAAAGCAGTGAGACTATGACGCTCTCTTCCACAAAAGTTATTTAGAGTTACTGGTGCTTTAGATGATTTTCTATAAAAAAAAAACAAAACAAACAAACAAAACAACAACAACTCATAATGATTCTACTAGTAATGCAATATGTTTTGTTGCTTGGTATAATAACATGGTGAAAACGCAACAATTGTCCCAGCAATTTTTCTGTTAATATCTTACACCTCTTATACAAATCTTCTTATTGTGTCATCCAAATTGAGCAATAGTTAAAGAAATCTGTATGTTAGACATTTCTCGCTCCGAGTCCTCACTGTCCTGCACCTGGCTGTAAGGGTCCATTCACATGGAGGAAAATGCTGAGGAATTTGGTGTGGAATTTCAGTGCTGAAAAAAGGAACCCATTGAAGTCAATGGGAGGATTTTTTTTCAGCCACACCAAATTCCTCACCATTTTCCTCAATGTGAATGGACCCTAAGGCAAGAGACTGGAGCAAGAGTTTCCTTACTTTATCCTGAACGGTGACTGGGAATTGTAACCCTTCAACTAATCTGTGACCTCACTGTCTGCCAGCTAATAGTGAAAGAAATTACTAAGAAATTCATCATGGTGTCTTGCAGATTTCTTAAAGACTGAGCATCAAAAGATTGTAGAAAATCTTCACTTAATCCTGTTTAATGTTATCATTCATTTTTAGATTAAAGGGGTTATTCAGCTTCTAAAAATTATCTGCAAATAGATCCACTAAATCCTCACGGTTCCCTTGTGCACCCTATTCTTGGCTTTATTTTACTTAAGCCTGTGTTACTGTTATTTACATGCAGTTGATCTTTGCAAAACTACCGTTCCCATGATGCATCTCCCTACTCTAACTCTCTGTGCTTGCTGCTCATGGGGAGGGGGAGGGGGGGATGGGGAATTGAGCCTGCAGATGAAACATCACAGCACCATGTGACCTCAGATGTGGGAGTAATTTATTACCTGTGAATGGGAGGGAGAGCTGGCAGATGCATCATGGGGAATGTAGTTTGTTCACAGATCCACTGCATGCAAATGAAATATGAAATAAAATAAAGCCAAGAAAAAGGTGCAGTGAGTATTTAGCACTGCAGGGGATGTATTTGCAGGTAATTTTCAAAAGGTGAATAACCCAATGCATACTACACAATGTATGCAGCTTTCTGCTTCATGCTGAGTATAACGTATAATTCTGACACCTGAACATAGGGACTAATCTCCATGGTCTTGTCCCATACATATTAGCATTGCCGTTGAGTCCAGTGGTTGACTGTTGCCATCATGCATATTCCCTCTGCAAGAACTAAAGAAAGACTGGCGAGTATCACCAAACCAGTGGGATTGTAGAAAGATTTATTGAATGAACGGGTGAGCATTGTTGTTTTTGATTTATTTTAGCAGTTTCCTGCTGTTAGCCCAATATATCAAGACTAGAAGTGTCACAGAACTCACTAGGAAGGTGGATCTACACCAGGGCATGGAGGTGAACCTCTGAAGATTCATTTTGTCTCAGGTTCTGCTGGTTTGTGTCAGTCCAACCCTTTTCAGATAGAACTAGAAATGAAATTATTATACTTTTGGGTCTCTTCAACTGGAGGCCCTCAAAGGTAAAACCTTTATACTCACCTTCCTTCACCTCTCTTGGGCCTCCTTCTGACCTATCAGTCTCTTTGGCGATGTCACCGCTTCACATGTTCAAAAAATATGGACCCTGGAAGATTATATGTAAATGATATCTTATTAACTAAAAAAAGAAGGAAAACAAACGGCTACCACCCATTTAATGAATAAGTGCTATTTTCCATATAACTTTTCAGGGGCCATATCTTTTGAACAGTTGGCCAGGTTTTAAAAATAAAAACACTAAATTGATATGAGTACAGTGACAAACAAATGGTTTATGGAATTTAATATTTTGTATTTAGCGGCAGATCCTCTTTAAATTACACCACAAATACCATCATGGTTTAAAGGTAACCTGTCAGAACAATTTAGGCTGAAAAGAGGCTGAAAGAGTACTGAAGAAGATGCCAGGGGGTCGCTGGATGCCCAGGAGAGGTAAGACATGTTGAGTATCACTGTTATTTTTACTCACCTCTCTTGGGCCTCCACTTATTATAATCTGAGGTCTTAGGAGACCTCAAAGTATAATAGTGTTTTATGCAAAAAAAAATCCCAAAAATTTCGAGGTGGAGCCTGAAAATTTGGTTGGAATCTTGATTGATCGGAATTGCTATTTTTCACCCCTCCTCCTCCTATTAACTCTTCATAAACAAGAGATAACCATTTTTATTTTTATTACTAACTGTTTAGTATCTGTTGAACTCTGAAAGGAGTTGTGCTTTCATCTTCTCAACAATCCCTAACTTTTTTTAATGGCAGCCTTTAAATGACAATGACTAAGAAAGTCCATTTTATTTTTCCCAAATTTCTTCTGAAAAACTTTGAGCGAGTAAAGCTGACCTTGAGAGTACAAATTGGCTAAAGTGTTGATTTCCCTCACCCTACAGTCCTTTGGAGTCCAGTTTGGGATATAGCTAAGTAGATATGTTACGTCAAAAATCTGAAAATGAGATTTTAAACTTTCCCATGGTACACTCTATTTCGTAGGGATCATAGCCATGCAAACACTTCAGGCAGATGTGTAGAAAAAATGCTGCAAATTGAGAAGGTTGTAAAAGTATTATTAGTTTATGTCAATTAACAAAATAAAGTGAATTAACACAAGAGAAATCTAAGTCCTATCGATATTTCATGTGATTAAAGAGAAGTCCTAGAAGCGATTGCTCTTAAAAATGATCGTTTTTTTTTGTCAAATAAACTGAAGTAAAAATGTAACAAAAGAGAAGTCTAAATACCATTAATATTTGGTGACCTTTGCCCCTTTCCTCCCATCAGATCTTCTCAGTACTTGCAGACAGTTTTTGAAGGAACTTGGCAGGGAGGTTGTTCCCGCCATCTTCGAGAACTAAGCTCAGATCTTCTATGGATGTAGACTTGCTCCAATCCTTCTGTCTCTTCATGTAATCCCAGACGGACTAGATGATGATGAGATCAGGGCTCTGTGGGGGCCGTCTCATCACTTCCAGGACTCCTCCTCTAAAAGGTGGTGACACCAAATATTAATTTGCTAAGATTTTATGTTGGTGTCATGTACCAGGCTCTGAGGCAACTGGCAACCTTACATCCCTTGAGTTTATGTAACATATATATATCACAGTAGTATTCATTTGCAGAATAGGTGTTACTTTCTCCAGTTCTACATATTCATGCTAGTGCTCCATATTGCATTTGGTAGAGCTGAGGATAAGTAGTAGATAATTACTGCAGACAACAGGTGCAGACATAAAAAGCTGGCATCCCAAACAAGTGTTTTACATCATTTACATCAGTCTCTGTTATGAAGAAGTAATTACAGGGACATCTTAAAAAACACACATTGTACGAGCTGGCAACGCTATTACTCTTAGTTCTTTCAATTTGGAATCTGAAAAATCCCCTGCCAAGTCTGTTTCAGCACACATTTCTGCTACTAGGGATTTAGACAACATTTTTAGAGGCAAAGATGCAAAAACAAAATCATAAGTAGGTTATTGTACAGATAATGTTCATCCATGGACACGGTCATCCTTTTCAATGCCTTGAACTTCAGGTCTGTGATTCTTTGTGGCAAGTATTGCATTAAAGCTTTTACCCAAGTAGGTTTTCTTAATGTACTCTTTGGAAAAGCATCATTTTCGTAAGAAACCCTTTTACGTCATGGCCACAAGATCAGTAATCGCAGTGTGTGGCTGTCTGTGTCCCTTCCAGGATGTCATTTTTTTTTCATTGGGGTGGAGTAAGGCTAAGTTCACATCTGCTCTCAGTGATCATTTGGGGATTCTGTCCACCATTCCTCTTGAGAAGAACTTTTCTCTTTGCATTTTTTTGACGGAAACCTGGTGGACCCCTTTATAGTCTATGGAGTCTGTGGATTTCTGCAGGTAACCACTTTTTAAGTAGATCTGGTTTCCGTTTTTCGGGATCTGTAGAACAGAAACCCCAATACAGGTGTGAACCTAGTGTAAAGTGGTGGGATATATTTTATGAAAGACTGGCAGGCTGGACTTGCATTGACCAATTACACTGTTACAATTTTTGGAATTCCTTCCTTTCCCTCTATGTGAAGAGAATAGCACAACCTACTTATGGCTCGATTTTAGACCAAGGCAACACATTGCGAAATCACTTCTTTTTAGCCTTTGCAGAAACGTCGTGGAGAAAAGCAGTGCTTTACAGTCCCAGGAAGATGAATGTGAACCCCATATTGAAAAAACCAGCAGAGGGAATAGTCAAATCCCCTATGTCATAAAAATAGCATAAAATGGTCGCATGTGGAGAGTTTATGCTGACCTTGGCACTTGTTTTTACTAAATTGGGTGGGTCTGGGGTTATGGCATCAGCGGGGCTTCCATTTGTGCCATATTCATTATCATTTACACCACAAGTGGCATAGATGGTGTAAGAGTCTACTGTTGTGCCCAGGCACAAGCGCGCTGAGCGGAGGTTCCTAATTCATGATTGGGTGCAGCCTCATCATGAATTAAGAGTGTTCTCTACTGACGTTGGGGACCTCAAGACCGGTGTAAAATACATAGGTTTTAATTCTCTCCTAGTATTTTGCCTGCAAAAATTGAGCATTTTCCCCATAGAATTCCCCATAGAGGTAAAAATACAATACACCATAGAGAAGCAGTAAAAAGTATTTTTGCAATATTTTTTCTACTGTTTTTAATAAGTATTTTTCCTGCTTTTTTTTTTTTTTTATTGCCTTAGCCCTATACAGATCCATAATAAGGCTGCCATAGTTGCATGAGCCGTCTACTATACCTCTGTATCTGTCTGGTTTTAGATAGATGCAAACAACTTTTTTCTTACAGATTTCATTCAAATCCAACAGAAAAAATTGATCTGTGGGTTTCCATATGTACCAAGATATTTTTATTTCTTCTAGAATAGAATATCTCTGTACACATGGAATCAGATGGAACCTGCATAACATTGTTTTCTGGTGCTAGTCTTTATATTTAGACTTTGTTGCCGATTCATGGGATCCATAGATGCTGTTAAGATTTTCTTTCCTAAGCCGGCAAATCTGTCACTTGAATGGGGCTAGACAATCAAATATGACGTCTTCTTTGAGGATATTAGATAAGTCTGCTGCTAGGAAGTGATGAAATGATATTTACTGTATACTTTACAATTCAGTTGTGTTCTAAATATTAATATTTAATGCTTCCATCTTGAGCAAAAGACAAAACGATGATCAAGATCTGACAAATCTTTCTACAAACCTGGAAGAAGTCACATGGTACTTTGAATGGTGCAAGAAACAAATGCTTGAAAAAGTAAACTTTAATCTATAGAGAAACTAAAGAAGTAGAAAACTGTAGAACTGTTTAAAAAAACTAAGAAATTTTGCAAATATTCTGGATTATAATTCTGGTACATTTTAGTGCCTGTAATGCCTACTGTATGTAGAATTATGTGAATCCATTGTAAATTGTGTAAAGGCGGATTCACACCTGCGCCCGGTCTCCGCTTTAACCAATCCGGTGGGTTTCCATCTTCTACTCCAAGAAACTGGACAGAGGATGGAAAACCGGAGGTCAGTTTTCAAATCCATTCACTTGAATTCACTGTGTGCACCTTCTGCCTCTCTGCAGCAAAACTTTTTTTTTTTTTAACCAGACACAAAGTCCTGCATGTCCGACTTTGTGTCCAGCTAAAAAAAAAGGTTTTGCCACGGAGAGGCACAAGATGCACACAGACGGTCACTTTGCAATACCATTCAAGTGAATGGATTTGAAAACTGACCTCCGGATTTCCGTCCTCCGGAATCCCACCGGATTGGCTACAGTGGAGACTGGGCGCAGGTGTGAACCCCCCTTACACAATTACAAATTGCTTTTCACGTCTCCCTGGTTCCACCTGTGCACTCTGGTGGGAAATCATGACTTGTTCCAACAGCCTAGTCCAGTTTCTAGGCAACTGGGCGTTTCTCTCCTCACATACACTTTATTGAGGCACTGCAGGTTCAGGCCAAAGCTGTGCTGCTCTAGATATACAGAAACAACTGGCACATGAAGATGACATCAGACTGGGTGATCTATGTTAAAAGAGTTGTCCTCCTTTGGTGATTGAGGTACATTCCGTATCTGGCTTTTGTTCATGTGCATTACCATCAATTACAACTTTGATCCTGACCTAGTTCTTGTTCATGACTCACACCTTGTCTTTTGGTTTGTCTGTTTGCTACCTGTTGCCCTACTCCTTGTTCTGACTGCTGATACCCCTCTGGTTTTGTTCTTAGTTTATCCGGCTTGTCACTTTCTGATTGATTACCTAGTCATGACCCCTGGGGCTCTATTTTTGACTACACCACCACTCCATTAGTGATACCACTGCTGATCTTTGATGTTCCTGGAGGCCTTTGACTAAGGGATCCCACTGCATAAAGTTCTTCTCCTTTCTCCTGTTGCTGCCACAAGACCATTTTTCCTATGGTTAAGTCTGCCCTGTGTGATCAGCTATCAATTCCATGATGCCTCAGCACAGCATCACATGGAGAAGAGCCAGTACCATCTCTTCCTGCTGGGCAGATCATCAATATCAGATTGGTTGGGGTCCAACACCCAAACCACTAACCTGTGAACTAATGTGGCCGCCAGAGGCCAGAAGCAGCCTTGCTCCTATCCAACAGAATGGGCGTGACCGCAGTCCCAGGCATCACCGCTATAGTGTACAGGACTCTTTACACTGTATGGAGCTTCTGGTCAGTACAAAGTAGCAGTGGTGCCTGGATCTTGAATAGGAGCAGGGATGCTTCCAGCCATATATCCAGTATATGACTTCTGGCTACTACACCAGATAATTGGTTTGAGGTATTACAACCAAATATCTTCTGATCATGGTCAAACCCTTTAAATGGTAGATGAGGGTCCTTTGTTCTCTCTATACACTTAACATATAGCCCACATAACAAATCTAATACAAAGATTGGAAGTATAAAATTTTAGCAAGTAATGAAAATAATGCTCTGTCCACCATATGAAGCTGAAAAGATCGATAATAGAGATGAGCGAACACTAAAATGTTCGAGGTTCGAAATTCGATTCGAACAGCCGCTCAATGTTCGTGTGTTCGAACGGGTTTCGAACCCCATTATAGTCTATGGGGAACAGATACTCGTTAAGGGGGAAACCCAAATCCGTGTCTGGAGGGTCACCAAGTCCACTATGACACCCCAGGAAATGATGCCAACACCTCTGGAATGACACTGGGACAGCAGGGGAAGCATGTCTGGGGGCATCTAACACACCAAAGACCCTCTATTACCCCAACATCACAGCCTAACAACTACACACTTTACACACTCAATACCACCTCTCTGACAGTAGGAAAACACCTTGAAACATGTGTATTTGGCACTTGCAGTGAGGAGAGCTTGTCACCAGCAGTGAATTTGGCCCTTGTAGTAAGTTGAGGTTGGCACCAACATTTGTTTTGAAAATCAGGGTGGATTGAGCCTCTAACCAGCAGAGTTTGGGCAAATTCATGGTGGAGGGAGCCTCTAAAAACCCCAGTTTGGACCAATTCATGGTGGAGGGAGCCTCTAACCAGCCCAGTTTGGGCAAATTCATGGTGGAGGGAGCCTCTAAAAAACCCAGTTTGGACCAATTCATGGTGGAGGGAGCCTCTAACCAGCCCAGTTTGGGCAAATTCATGGTGGAGGGAGCCTCTAACCAGCCCAGTTTGGACCAATTAATGGTGGAGGGAGCCTCTAACCAGCCCAGTTTGGACCAATTAATGGTGGAGGGAGCCTCTAACCACCCCAGTTTGGACCAATTCATGGTGGAGGGAGCCTCTAAACAGCCCAGTTTGGGCAAATTCATGGTGGAGGGAGCCTCTAAAAAACCCAGTTTGGACCAATTCATGGTGGAGGGAGCCTCTAACCAGCCCAGTTTGGACCAATTAATGGTGGAGGGAGCCTCTAAACAGCCAAGTTTTGGGAAATTCATGGTGGAGGGAGCCTCTAACCAGCCCAGTTTGGACCAATTAATGGTGGAGGGAGCCTCTAACCAGCCCAGTTTGGGCAAATTCATGGTGGAGGGAGCCTCTAAACAGCCCAGTTTGGGCAAATTCATGGTGGAGGGAGCCTCTAACCAGCCCAGTTTGGACCAATTAATGGTGGAGGGAGCCTCTAACCAGCCCAGTTTGGACCAATTAATGGTGGAGGGAGCCTCTAACCAGCCCAGTTTGGACCAATTAATGGTGGAGGGAGCCTCTAACCAGCCCAGTTTGGACCAATTAATGGTGGAGGGAGCCTCTAACCACCCCAGTTTGGACCAATTCATGGTGGAGGGAGCCTCTAGCCAGCCCAGTTTGGACCAATTCATGGTGGAGGGAGCCTCTAAAAACCCCAGTTTGGACCAATTCATGGTGGAGGGAGCCTCTAACCAGCCCAGTTTGGGCAAATTCATGGTGGAGGGAGCCTCTAAACAGCCCAGTTTGGGCAAATTCATGGTGGAGGGAGCCTCTAAAAAACCCAGTTTGGACCAATTCATGGTGGAGGGAGCCTCTAAACAGCCAAGTTTGGACCAATTCATGGTGGAGGGAGCCTCTAAACAGCCAAGTTTGGACCAATTCATGGTGAAGGGAGCCTCTAAAAACCCGTTTGGACCAATTCATGGTGGAGGGAGCCTCTAACCAGCCCAGTTTGGACCAATTAATGGTGGAGGGAGCCTCTAAACAGCCAAGTTTGGACCAATTCATGGTGGAGGGAGCCTCTAAAAACCCCAGTTTGGACCAATTCATGGTGGAGGGAGCCTCTAACCAGCCCAGTTTGGACCAATTAATGGTGGAGGGAGCCTCTAACCAGCCCAGTTTGGACCAATTAATGGTGGAGGGAGCCTCTAACCACCCCAGTTTGGACCAATTCATGGTGGAGGGAGCCTCTAAACAGCCAAGTTTGGACCAATTCATGGTGAAGGGAGCCTCTAAAAACCCGTTTGGACCAATTCATGGTGGAGGGAGCCTCTAACCAGCCCAGTTTGGGCAAATTCATGGTGGAGGGAGCCTCTAAACAGCCCAGTTTGGGCAAATTCATGGTGGAGGGAGCCTCTAACCAGCCCAGTTTGGACCAATTAATGGTGGAGGGAGCCTCTAAACAGCCAAGTTTGGACCAATTCATGGTGGAGGGAGCCTCTAACCAGCCCAGTTTGGACCAATTCATGGTGGAGGGAGCCTCTAAAAAACCCAGTTTGGACCAATTCATGGTGGAGGGAGCCTCTAAACAGCCCAGTTTGGGCAAATTCATGGTGGAGGGAGCCTCTAAAAAGCCCAGTTTGGACCAATTCATGGTGGAGGGAGCCTCTAACCAGCCCAGTTTGGACCAATTAATGGTGGAGGGAGCCTCTAAACAGCCAAGTTTGGACCAATTCATGGTGGAGGGAGCCTCTAACCAGCCCAGTTTGGACCAATTCATGGTGGAGGGAGCCTCTAAAAAACCCAGTTTGGACCAATTCATGGTGGAGGGAGCCTCTAACCAGCCCAGTTTGGGCAAATTCATGGTGGAGGGAGCCTCTAAAAAACCCAGTTTGGACCAATTCATGGTGGAGGGAGCCTCTAACCAGCCCAGTTTGGACCAATTAATGGTGGAGGGAGCCTCTAAACAGCCAAGTTTGGACCAATTCATGGTGGAGGGAGCCTCTAAAAACCCCAGTTTGGACCAATTCATGGTGGAGGGAGCCTCTAACCAGCCCAGTTTGGACCAATTAATGGTGGAGGGAGCCTCTAAACAGCCAAGTTTTGGGAAATTCATGGTGGAGGGAGCCTCTAACCAGCCCAGTTTGGACCAATTAATGGTGGAGGGAGCCTCTAACCAGCCCAGTTTGGACCAATTCATGGTGGAGGGAGCCTCTAACCAGCCCAGTTTGGGCAAATTCATGGTGGAGGGAGCCTCTAAACAGCCCAGTTTGGGCAAATTCATGGTGGAGGGAGCCTCTAACCAGCCCAGTTTGGACCAATTAATGGTGGAGGGAGCCTCTAACCAGCCCAGTTTGGACCAATTAATGGTGGAGGGAGCCTCTAAACAGCCAAGTTTTGGGAAATTCATGGTGGAGGGAGCCTCTAACCAGCCCAGTTTGGACCAATTAATGGTGGAGGGAGCCTCTAACCAGCCCAGTTTGGACCAATTAATGGTGGAGGGAGCCTCTAACCAGCCCAGTTTGGGCAAATTCATGGTGGAGGGAGCCTCTAAACAGCCCAGTTTGGGCAAATTCATGGTGGAGGGAGCCTCTAACCAGCCCAGTTTGGACCAATTAATGGTGGAGGGAGCCTCTAAACAGCCAAGTTTGGACCAATTCATGGTGGAGGGAGCCTCTAACCAGCCCAGTTTGGACCAATTCATGGTGGAGGGAGCCTCTAAAAAACCCAGTTTGGACCAATTCATGGTGGAGGGAGCCTCTAAACAGCCCAGTTTGGGCAAATTCATGGTGGAGGGAGCCTCTAAAAAACCCAGTTTGGACCAATTCATGGTGGAGGGAGCCTCTAACCAGCCCAGTTTGGTCAAATTCATGGTGGAGGGAGCCTCTAAAAAACCCAGTTTGGACCAATTCATGGTGGAGGGAGCCTCTAAACAGCCCAGTTTGGGCAAATTCATGGTGGAGGGAGCCTCTAAAAAACCCAGTTTGGACCAATTCATGGTGGAGGGAGCCTCTAAACAGCCAAGTTTGGACCAATTCATGGTGAAGGGAGCCTCTAAAAACCCGTTTGGACCAATTCATGGTGGAGGGAGCCTCTAACCAGCCCAGTTTGGGCAAATTCATGGTGGAGGGAGCCTCTAAACAGCCCAGTTTGGGCAAATTCATGGTGGAGGGAGCCTCTAACCAGCCCAGTTTGGACCAATTAATGGTGGAGGGAGCCTCTAACCAGCCCAGTTTGGACCAATTCATGGTGGAGGGAGCCTCTAACCACCCCAGTTTGGACCAATTCATGGTGGAGGGAGCCTCTAAACAGCCAAGTTTTGGGAAATTCATGGTGGAGGGAGCCTCTAACCAGCCCAGTTTGGACCAATTAATGGTGGAGGGAGCCTCTAACCAGCCCAGTTTGGACCAATTAATGGTGGAGGGAGCCTCTAACCAGCCCAGTTTGGACCAATTAATGGTGGAGGGAGCCTCTAACCAGCCCAGTTTGGACCAATTCATGGTGGAGGGAGCCTCTAAACAGCCCAGTTTGGGCAAATTCATGGTGGAAGGAGCCTCTAACCAGCAGAGTTGTGGGAAAGCAGGGTGGAGGGAGCCTCTAACGAGCAGAGTTGGTGGAAATCAGGGTGGAGGGAGCCTCTAACCAGCAGAGTTGGGGGAAATCATGTTGGAGGGAGCCTAGTATTAGCAGAATTGTGCAACGCTTATGGTGGATGAGTATGAGGATGCGGAGGAATTGGAGAGGTTGAGTACAGACATGGAGTTTCATGTTGGGGTGCTTTACACAGGTGGGCACAAAAATGACGGCTCTACCCAGTGGTGGTTCATTTTTATCAAAGTGAGCCGGTCGGCACTCTCAGCTGACAGACGGGTGCGCTTGTCAGTGATGATGCCACCGGCTGCACTGAACACCCTCTCAGATAGGACGCTGGCGGCAGGACAGGACAGCACCTCCAAGGCATATAGGGCAAGTTCAAGCCACAGGTCCAACTTCGACACCCAATACGTGTAGGGCGCAGAGGGGTCGGAGAGGACAGGGCTGTGGTCGGAAAGGTATTCCCGCAACATGCGCCTATACTTCTCACGCCTGGTGACACTAGGACCCTCCGTGGCGGCACTTTGGCGAGGGGGTGCCATCAAGGTGTCCCAGACCTTAGACAGTGTGCCCCTCGTTTGTGTGGACCGGTGAGAACTTGGTTGCCTACTGGAGGAACTGCCCTCCCTGCCGCCAACGTCACATGCTGGAAACATCTCCATCATATTCTGCACCAATTGCCTGTGGCAAGCATTGATGCGATTGGCCCTCCCCTCTACCGGAATAAAAGACGAGATGTTGTTTTTATACCGGGGGTCAAGGATAGCAAAGATCCAGTACTGGTTGTCCTCCATGATTTTGACAATACGCTTGTCGGTTGTAAAGCACCCCAACATGAACTCAGCCATGTCTGCCACAGTGTTAGTTGGCATGACTCCTCTGGCCCCACCGGAAAGTTCAATCTCCATTTCCTCCTCATCCTCCATGTCTACCCATCCGCGCTGCAACAATGGGACGATTCGAAGTTGCCCGGAAGCCTCCTGTATCACCATCACATCATCGGACAACTCTTCTTCCTCCTCCTCCTCCTCCTCCTCCTCCATTAAACGCAGTGAAGCGGACAGATGTGTGGACCTACTCTCCAGCTGTGACGGATCGGATGCTATCCCTAACTCCTCTGTGTGATCTGAGTTATCCCTGATGTCAATCAGGGATTCTCTCAGAACACACAAGAGCGGGATTGTAAGGCTCACCATCGCATCCTCAGAGCTCACCCTCCTTGTGGACTCCTCAAAGACCCGTAGGATGTCACAAAGGTCTCTCATCCATGGCCACTCATGGATGTGAAACTGAGGCAGCTGACTTTGTGGCACCCTAGGGTTTTGTAGCTGGTATTCCATCAAAGGTCTCTGCTGCTCAACCACTCTATTCAACATCTGAAACGTTGAGTTCCAGCGTGTGGGGACGTCGCACAAAAGCCGGTGTTGTGGCACATGCAGGCGTTGCTGGAGAGATTTTAAGCTAGCAGCGGCTACTGTCGACTTGCGAAAGTGGGCGCACATGCGCCGCACTTTCACCAGTAGCTCTGGAACATTGGGGTAGCTCTTTAGGAAACGTTGCACCACTAGGTTGAAGACGTGGGCCAGGCATGGAACATGTTGGAGTCCGGCAAGCTCCAGAGCTGCTACCAGGTTCCGGCCGTTATCACAAACGACCATGCCTGGGCCCAGGTGCAGCGGCTCAAACCATATTGCCGTCTCATCGAGGAGGGCATCCCTCACCTCGGAGGCAGTGTGCTGTCTGTCCCCCAAGCTGATCAGCTTCAGCACAGCCTGCTGACGTCTACCAACGCCAGTGCTGCAACGTTTCCAACTCGTAGCTGGGGTCAATCTAACAGCGGAGGAGGAGGCGGTGGCGGAGGAGGAGGCGGTGGCGGAGGAGGAGGGGGGTGTTCTTCTCGTGTCCCTGCCAGGAATGTTAGGCGGGGAGACGAGGTACACCGGGCCAGTTTGGGAAGCAGTCCCAGCCTCAACTACATTCACCCAGTGTGCCGTCAGTGAAATGTAGCGTCCCTGTCCGCATGCACTTGTCCACGCGTCGGTGGTCAAGTGGACCTTTGTGCAAAGCGCGGAACTAAGGGCCCGCCTGATGTTGAGTGACACGTGCTGGTGCAAGGCGGGGACGGCACACCGGGAGAAGTAGTGACGGCTAGGGACGGCATAGCGAGGTGCCGCAGTTGCCATCAGGTCCAGGAAGGCGGGAGTTTCAACAAGCCGGAACGCCAACATCTCCTGGGCCAGCAGTTTAGCGATGTTGGCGTTCAAGGCTTGCGCGTGTGGGTGGTTAGCAGTGTATTTCTGCCGCCGCTCCAATGTCTGAGAGATGGTGGGTTGTTGTAAAGAAACGCCTGATGGTGCCTTTGATGGTGCAGGAGAAGGAGATAAGACAGGACCAGGGGAGGATGAGGTAGAAGTCAACAAAGTGGCGGAGGCAGATGAAGTGGTGTCCTGGCTCGTCCTCTGGAGTGCATCGCCAGCACAGTCAGCAGTGGCAGTGGCAGAGGCAGTGGCAGAGGCAGTGGCAGTGGCGTGAACGGCAGGCGGCCTTTGTCCTGCCGTTGCTGCCTGCCACTGATTCCAGTGCTTGGATTCCAAATGACGGCGCATTGAAGTGGTGGACAGGTTGCTCTTCTCAGAGCCCCTAATCAATTTCGAGAGGCAAATTGTGCAGACAACACTATATCTGTCCTCGGCGCATTCCTTGAAAAAACTCCACACCTTCGAGAAACGTGCCCTCGAGGTGGGAGTTTTTCGGGGCTGGGTACGAACTGGAACATCTTGGGAGATTCCGGGTGTGGCCTGGCTTCGCCTAAGCTGCTGACCTCTGCCTCTGCCTCTAGCTACCCTTTTTGGTGCTGCACCTGCCTCAACATCCACACTACTTTCCCCGCTTGACATCCCCCCTGTCCAGGTCGGGTCAGTGTCCTCATCATCCACCACTTCCTCTTCCAACTCCTGTCTCATCTCCTCCTCCCGCACAATGCGCCGGTCAACTGGATGCCCTGACGGCAACTGCGTCACATCATCGTCGATGAGGGTGGGTTGCTGGTCATCCACCACCAAATCGAACGGAGATGGAGGAGACTCTAGTGTTTGAGCATCTGGACACAGATGCTCCTCTGTTAGGTTCGTGGAATCGTGACGTGGAGAGGCAGGTTGAGGGACAATGAAAGGAGCGGAGAACAGCTCTGGGGAGCAGGGACAGTTTGGGTTATTGTTCTGTAAAGCTTCGGAATTTTGGGAGGAAGGAAGACAAGACTGTTGGGTAATAGGAGGAGAGGAGGCAGAGTCTGACTGGCTGCTGGACAATGTGCTGTAAGCGTTCTCTGACAGCCATTGCAAGACCTGTTCCTGGTTCTCGGGCCTACTAAGGTTTGTACCCTGCAGTTTAGTTAATGTGGCAAGCAACCCTGGCACTGTGGAGTGGCGCAATGCTTGCTGCCCCACAGGAGTAGGCACGGGACGCCCTGTGGCTTCACTGCTACCTTGCTCCCCAGAACCATTCCCCCGACCTCGCCCACGGCCTCGTCCACGTCCCTTTCCGGGAGCCTTGCGCATTTTGAATTCCTAGTTAGAAATTGGCACTGTATACCAGTAGTAAAAATTGTGGGTGCACGTAACCCCAATATATTCTTTGAATTCCCAGTCAGACACTGGCACTATATGGCAGTAGCAAGAAATGAGGGTATTTGTATTCCCAATATACTCTTTGAATTCCCAGTCAGACAATGGCACTGTATACCAGTAGTAAAAATTGTGGGTGCACGTAACCCCAATATATTCTTTGAATTACCAGTCAGAAACTGGCACTATATGGCAGTAGCAAGAAATGAGGGTATTTATAACCCCAATATATTCTTTGAATTCCCAGTCAGACAATGGCACTGTATACCAGTAGTAAAAATTGTGGGTGCACGTAACCCCAATATATTCTTTGAATTCCCAGTCAGAAACTGGCACTATATGGCAGTAGCAAGAAATGAGGGTATTTGTATTCCCAATATATTCTTTGAATTCCCAGTCAGACAATGGCACTGTATACCAGTAGTAAAAATTGTGGGTGCACGTAACCCCAATATATTCTTTGAATTCCCAGTCAGACACTGGCACTATATGGCAGTAGCAAGAAATGAGGGTATTTGTATTCCCAATATATTCTTTGAATTCCCAGTCAGACAATGGCACTGTATACCAGTAGTAAAAATTGTGGGTGCACGTAACCCCAATATATTCTTTGAATTCCCAGTCAGACACTGGCACTATATGGCAGTAGCAAGAAATGAGGGTATTTGTATTCCCAATATATTCTTTGAATTCCCAGTCAGACAATGGCACTGTATACCAGTAGTAAAAATTGTGGGTGCACGTAACCCCAATATATTCTTTGAATTACCAGTCAGAAACTGGCACTATATGGCAGTAGCAAGAAATGAGGGTATTTATAACCCCAATATATTCTTTGAATTCCCAGTCAGACAATGGCACTGTATACCAGTAGTAAAAATTGTGGGTGCACGTAACCCCAATATATTCTTTGAATTCCCAGTCAGAAACTGGCACTATATGGCAGTAGCAAGAAATGAGGGTATTTGTATTCCCAATATACTCTTTGAATTCCCAGTCAGACAATGGCACTGTATACCAGTAGTAAAAATTGTGGGTGCACGTAACCCCAATATATTCTTTGAATTACCAGTCAGAAACTGGCACTATATGGCAGTAGCAAGAAATGAGGGTATTTGTATTCCCAATATACTCTTTGAATTCCCAGTCAGACAATGGCACTGTATACCAGTAGTAAAAATTGTGGGTGCACGTAACCCCAATATATTCTTTGAATTACCAGTCAGACACTGGCACTATATGGCAGTAGCAAGAAATGAGGGTATTTGTATTCCCAATATATTCTTTGAATTCCCAGTCAGACAATGGCACTGTATACCAGTAGTAAAAATTGTGGGTGCACGTAACCCCAATATATTCTTTGAATTCCCAGTCAGACACTGGCACTATATGGCAGTAGCAAGAAATGAGGGTATTTGTATTCCCAATATATTCTTTGAATTCCCAGTCAGACAATGGCACTGTATACCAGTAGTAAAAATTGTGGGTGCACGTAACCCCAATATATTCTTTGAATTACCAGTCAGAAACTGGCACTATATGGCAGTAGCAAGAAATGAGGGTATTTATAACCCCAATATATTCTTTGAATTCCCAGTCAGACAATGGCACTGTATACCAGTAGTAAAAATTGTGGGTGCACGTAACCCCAATATATTCTTTGAATTCCCAGTCAGACACTGGCACTATATGGCAGTAGCAAGAAATGAGGGTATTTGTATTCCCAATATATTCTTTGAATTCCCAGTCAGACAATGGCACTGTATACCAGTAGTAAAAATTGTGGGTGTATATAGCCCCAATTCTATTGCTAGGGGACTTGCAGGGTATTTCTGGGGTGAAGGTGGGGGGGCACACCGTTGGAACGGGTATCGGGGTATATATCGGGTATACGGGAATACACTGACAGTGTATTCCATTCAGGATCCTGGGAAAGCTGGGTTGCGGCGATTGAGCCCGTCAGTGCCACGTTACACTGACAAGCTTCTCCCTGGAATTTAGCTCTTATAAGAGCTGTTGGTTGTCTTCTCCTTCCTATCCTAGCCTGTCCCTGCCTACCCAGAATCTAAGCCCTAGCTAGCTGGACGGAAACCTCCGTCCTCGGTGAATTGCAAGCTCAGAATGACGCGAACCTGGGCGTCGCTGTTCTTTTAAATTAGAGGTCACATGTTTTCGGCAGCCAATGGGTTTTGCCTACTTTTTTCAACGTCACCGGTGTCGTAGTTCCTGTCCCTCCTACCCTGCGCTGTTATTGGAGCAAAAAAGGCGCCAGGGAAGGTGGGAGGGGAATCGAGTAATGGCGCACTTTACCACGCGGTGTTCGATTCGATTCGAACATGCCGAACAGCCTAATATCCGATCGAACATGAGTTCGATAGAACACTGTTCGCTCATCTCTAATCGATAACCATTCACAAAGATAATATTAGAAAACCATGGTCCTCTTGTGCACCTACTGAGTCCAGAAGTACGACTATTCCTCCTACACATATGTAGAGAAATGGCACAATGATAAGAAATACAATAAGACATTTTTATCAATAACATTTTTACTACAGATTTCCCGCATGAAGCGAGTAACATAACAATCGCTATAATAAAATGAAGCCAAGCAGTGTGAGCGCTATTCATGAATTATACTGTTCATCTGGACTTCAATGTGACAACCGAACATGAACCTGCTACAAATTGATCTAATGTAATTAAATCCAACTCAGAGCATTATATTACAGTATTTCAATCATGGGCTCCTCAGACAGGAGTGCGGGATACTTCTTCTAAATTACTGAAGATAAATGATGGTTTGTGCGCTAGGCAGGGTACGGCTTCATTTTGTCTGCTTCAAATGTGTGTCTTCTGGTGATCTATAATCATTATGACCAATTAAAGCCCAGCACTGGTGTATAGCTTCAAGAGGGACTCATAAAATATCTAGTGCTTCCTAGCCGAAATAGTATTTTACATTGTAAATAAAACCGTAAGCAAATCTTCCAGCGAAACAGAGACAATCACCTGCTGTATTATAACAGTCACACTCCTGAAACCACTCATACGTCTTTTTGTAGCAATTTTTATTCCAATGCATGTGCCTACTTACATCATATGTATCATAGCCCAGCACCAGCAGCTTGACTGTATACTCACAGACAGGCACTTAAAGAGGACCTTTCATGTCCTCTAACGTTGGCAATGTTATATACCCTTGAGCACGATCCTATAAGATCCTGTAGGATGTTCTTCTTGCAATCCTCTACCGAACAACAGTGACATCACGCTTGGATTATGATACACGGTTCCACCAGGGCACTCCCTGCGATGAGTCTCCTAAATGTTGGTGTTTGAAGGTGCCTATGATGGTGGGCGTCCATGAGACACTGGAGATAGGGGCAGTTGAACAGGTGATGCTTGAGGCACAATCTACTTAGTACTTTTCTTCCAGTCAAAAGTAACATGGAGGTAAAATTCACTCATAGCTAGTAGTATCCTCATTTTTGGGCACAGTCTACAAACATGGATGGAAGTGGCATCTGCTCTTTACTCCCTCCCCAGAGACACTCCAGCACAATAGCATCTCAAGTTTGGTTTGCACAAAGCAGGCAAACCACGCAAATATTCACAAGATGAATCTTAGGTTGGACCATCACTACTGTAGACAAGTCTGGAGATATTTTTAGGAAAAAGCCATAGCTTTATGGCTTCTAATCCTGCACAAGCCATAAAATTCTTGTAAAGTTCTAGTAGAGTTGATTTCACATAGGTGTAATCATCTCAAACCGAGGTAAAAGAAGGGAAATCTTAAAGCAAAAAGAAAGAAAATTCACTATTAGTTCCAAACTTTATTACTATGACGGAACTAGGGAAGAACCCTATAGAACTTTCTATTCCTATAGGGAATATTACTAGAGATGAGTGAGTAGTACTCAATCAAGTAGGTATTCAATCGAATACTACGGTATTCAAAATACTCGTACTCGATCGAGTACCACTCGCTATTCGAATGGAAAAGTTCGATGCAGAACCAGCATTGATTGGCCGAATGCTATACAGTCGGCCAATCAATGCTGGTTCTTCTCCTACCTTTAGAAGTCTTCTCTGTGCAGCTTCCCCGCGGCGTCTTCCGGCTCTGAATTCACTCTGCCAGGCATCGGGCCTGGGCAGACCCGACTGCGCATGTCCGCTTGTAGTGTGGGCATGCGCAGTCGGCTCTGCCCAGGCCCGATGCCTGGCAGAGTGAATTCAGAGCCGGAAGATGCCGCAGGGACGCTGCAAGGAGAAGACTTCTCAGAGGATCCAGCCCGATCCTCACTCGTGGACTTGGTAAGTATAATTTGATCGAATGCAATAGACATTCTTAGTTGCTTCGAAATAGTAGGTTGCAACAATTTTGCCTACTTCTTCTGTCTTCTGTCTTCTGGGAATAACTGACCAAGTTCCAAGGAATTCTTGAGTCCCTGGAGTTCCTTTTCGAGAAATATTGTATTTTACTACAGAATATCACAGATCTAAACATTTATCCATAGCCTGGATTCTTTACTGTAACGGCAGTGAGACTGTAAAACTGGATGTACCACTGAATGGGGCACCGGGTACCTGCCTCATGGGGTTTTGCCTTTCTCTGGGTCAACACAAATTGTACTTGGTGGACAACTGTCTTTTCTTTCAAACTATATACTTATGTAGCATCTTAGATGTCTTGGAGTTATCCTGCCCCTTGCTACAAAGACTTTCAAATATCATATGTGTCTCAAAAAATCCCTGCCATATAAACTAGGTTTGGGTTATTGTGTTTAGTTATGAGCTCAGATTAATTCCATTCAATATGTTGTGGTCATTTTGTTTCAATCCAATTTTGTGGTTTTATAATCCATGTGAGATACCTGTAGGTGGGGCTTAGTACGTTCCATTGAATATGGGGAGGATAGAAGTTTACAAAATTGTGATTCCTTATAGTAAAGCAAACAAGCAAAATTCTAAAGAAATAGAAGATAAGAAAGTTTTCAGACAGCCATGATCGTTAAGATTGATGTTCTCATTGCAGAGATGAAAAGGTTTTTTACTTGGATGTTACAGCTTGTTCTTAATTACATTTGATATGATGCAACCTTTATATTATTTTCAATAAGTGCAACTTGGTTTCAAGGGAACAAGTGCAATGAACTATGAAAATTGACATTTTGGACTATCCAGATAAGACTTTATTTTACCATGACATTAAACAATGTCAGGGTTTTGGATGAAGGTTTCTGTTTCCAAAAATCTTGCTTAGAGACTTAGACATAGAATTGTTCTACATAATAGTCAAAACGGACTGGGAAGATGTCCAGGATGACAAGAACACATAGGCAGCAATGATAAACTCTGCAAATGATTGAAGTTGACTACAAAAGTGACATTTAGATATTGAATTGCCTAGTATAATATTTAGATTTCGTTTATTCAGCATATTATTTAGGCTACTATTTGTAATTTGTAAAATTTTAATGCTTCAAATAACCAAAATACAGCATAAAATAGGAAATATATCTGCATGAATGAGCAGTAAGGTCAAAGTGTAAGGGGGCGTTCACACTACCGTCGGTGTCCGACATGTAGTGTCCGCTCCTAGTGTCCGCTCAAAATCTGTCACGGACACTAGGAGCGGACACTAGCTGTGTCCGTGACACCTGTCATTCACTTGAATGGGCATCGGGTGCGTTCTTTTGCACTCCGTGCCCGTCCTTCCCTGTCCGCAAGAGAAGATGTCCGACTTCTCAAGCGGACAGAAAAACCCTGCATGCACTGAGAAAAATGGTCTTGTGGCAGCAACAGGAGAAAGGAGACATAGCCCTGTTCTTGATCAACTTCAATGGGAGTGCCAAAGACAGAAGAGTTCCCTACCAAGGAAGGTCTGACCCTCATTGATCAGTGATATATCTTCTATCGTATGGATAGAGGATAGAGTTCTAAGGGTAAAATATACAGAAGGACCACTCTCTTGGAACAAATACTTTCAGTTGGAATGACCACAATAATCTCCGAATCCCTCAGTGTTAAAGGTATACACTCTGACCAAGAGGTCGGGCAGCATTGGGGATGACGGGATGATTCCCAGTTAGAGGGTCGTGTTCAACAGGTCCGTACCCAGTGTGAAAAGTCTGATTCCCGGCCTTGCTTTTTGGAATTTTTGTCAGTTGCAAGGTACTTCTGATGCATAGAGGCTAGATATGTTGTGTAACTTGACCTCTTTTAGTATCTAGAATGGATGAATGAAAAAGACCAAATGAAACAAAGCATCTTCTATTACAAGCAATTCTGTGCACAATAACACCCTCTTAAGATATAGGTATTTACAGGTCTAGTTCATTTCCACATCACAAGATGACCAATCCTTAGATATAAGTGGTAGGTAAAGACTAAGGTTGAGCCGATCTTCAAATTTCAGGATCGTTTTTAAAATCCGATTTCCAATCATTTTTCATTCGATCCCGATCCCAATTCCGATCCTAATGAAAGTCAATGGGATTTTTTTTTATAAATAATTGAAGATCGGATTTTAAAAACAATCCTATTCACTACACAGCGTGGAGTCCAAAAATTGTTTCAATTTTTGGACTCCACGCTGTGTAGTGATTAAAAAAAAAATCCCCTGGCTACTTAGCCCCCCTGGTGTCCGCTTACCTATACAGATCCGCTGCCGCTGCTGCTCCCCATTCTTCTCGGTCTGGTCCTCTCTCATTGACATGTCTTCAGAGCACCGTGTATGCCCCCACCTTCCTAGGCTAGTGTTAGAGATGATGGGAGTAGGCAGGGCTTGTTGTGGCTTAGGAGAGTGTGGGCAGGGAGACGTGAGTGAATCACTCACATCTCCCCTTCCAGTACCTGCCCAAAACTCTCCTAAGCTACAAACCCCGCCTTCTCCCAGCATCTCTAACACTAGTCTAGGGAGGCGGGGGCGCGCAGGGCGCTCTGAAGGCATGTTAATGAGAGAGAAGAGGAGCAAAAAGAACAGGGAGCGGCAGCGGATCTGTGCAGGTAAGTTGAGCAAAGTTTGCGAGTAGATAGATACTATCTACTCTTCTGTTTCCTTCATGCTGTGCCATATACTGGACTCTGCTACATCTCCATAACTGTACATTGACTTGTCTGTCTACTCTTCTGCTTCGTCCCTGCTTCACTGTATACTCAGCTCTGCTACATCTCAGTTATTTCCTCAAATGATATTTTGTGTTTCTGCGTTCTATATATATAAGCATAAGCAGGGATTAGAAAAAGTTGTACTCCAGTCCTCTCGGCTATCATAAAGGACGTTTATTATCTTCTTTGCTATAGTTTAACTCCTTATAACACGCACAGTATTGGAAATATTTTTCATCTTTTTAATTACAGAATGTCAAGTGATGGCAGTGCATATTGTCTCGGTATCCTCATGCATGGAATATAAGACGGTTTTCCATACCATTTAATCACTTTTCATTTTCACTTCAACAATCTAATGTAAATTTATGGTAACTTCGAGATCTTCTCCTCTGATTATGAAGAAACAATCACAACAGGAAGCCCAATTATCTCCGAGTTGAGCTTTTCTCATCTGAATCCATATCAAGTATCAGCCAAATTGCTATTCTCTTTACTGTGAATAATCTTATTTATGTCCATTATTAATAATGGAAAGATTCTTATTTGCAAATCACCATTAAGGCTTTCTTAATGCAATAGTCTAATGAGCATTTCTCATTTGTTACATGATAGTTTTTATGTTCTTCTACTCCATGAAATATAATTGTGTCACTTCTTGCTTTTCAGACTTTGATTAAGTTTAATAAAAATTCTCTACATATTTTACACTGATAACAATAATAATATAAAAAAGGATAAAAATACTAGACACATAATTCTAGTTAAATTAATAAAGTTATTGTTTAACAACTGAAATCACTTCTATGCCTCTTATAGGCTGTTCTAGGAGATCTTAGCAACATAGTGAACATATTTTATGTATGATAGTACAATCTTGTGCTGCTGAGAAAATAAACTTTAACTCTGTAGAATATTGAGATGCTGTTCTTGCCAGGATTCAAACCCAGGACTCCAGCATTACAAACCTGCAGTGCTAACCACTGTGTTTTAGACACTTGCTAATAGTTTGTTCTCCATGTATGATGTTTGGATGGGATTTGTTAAAAAGGTTGAGTGGTTTAATCACTTCCGGACCGCCCATAGACTATAAACGTCTGGGAAGTGGTTGCATAGTTCTGACAGGACGTACCGGTACGTCCAGTCAGAACACAGTAGCTGCACGGAGATCATGCAGCTACTGAAGCTAGGAGCTGGCTGTAACTTCAGCCGGAGCTCCCAGAGAGATGGCAGGGAAGGTTTATTCCCTTCCCTGCCCTCTCGATCGCTTTGTATACAGCGCTCAATGAACGCTGTATACACGGCTATGGGCAACGCCATGATGCGGCCGCCCTCTGACCCGGCGGTCATGTGATCTGCCGGGAGCAGTGTCTTGCAAGAGCTGCTGGGTCCTACAGGACCCAGATCAGCTCTGTATACTGTGTATACAGTGTACAGGAGGCTGTACATGTACCAGCCTCAGTTGCAGGGGAAATCAGCCTCCAGTACAAAAAAAAATAAATGATCAGATGTCCCCAAAGGTCTCTTATCACCTTATGGGGACACAACCTGAAAAAAAAAAATAAAACAAAAATATAATAAAAAGTTTTAAAAAAATTTAAATAAAATAAAAAATAAATAATAATACGTTAATAAAACGGCATTATTAAAGGTTATAGCCCCACCCCTGACGACACTATACAAAATAAAAATTATTGTAACGGAGAGGAAAAGCTATTTTGTAAAGTTTTTCAGTGACACTTTGTGTTATTAAATAAAAATTTTTTATAAATTGAAAACCAGACACATTTTCCCTCCTATTATGTTTATATTAAAAAAATATAAAAAAAATTAAAACACATTCGAAAATAAAAACAACATAAAAATAAAGCCCTATGTGTCCCCGAAAAAAGACACAAAAATTAGTTGACTAAGACATACGGGAAAAATGTTACAGCCCTCAAAACCACACATACAAAATAAACCTAAAATGTGTCTGGTCCTGGACCACAAATTGGCCCAGTACTGAAGTGGTTAATGTGCTAAACTGTGAGCCAGACCTTGTGCCCCAATTTTGTAAATTCAGCCACAATTTTAGCCTCTGGCTCAGATTAAGAATGTCTATTCTAACTTTGTATTAAAGTTAGACAATTTTAATTTTTCTGCCCCACTATGTCAACATCAATAGCAACCCCTGCATCTACATGGTTGAAATCAAGTTTGGTGGCAGAAGGTTAAGTGATGGAAGACTCATGACGTTGACGCGCCTTGTATGGATGCTGAGGTCGGAAGAGGCATGGCAATGAACGTCATACACCTACCCTAAGCAGACCCCCGCAGTATAATAATAGCTCTTCCAGTTTGGACCAGAAATGAAACCGGTGGGTAATGCTGAGATTTCCAAAACCGTGCCGGCCTTGGAATTGTGGCGTGTCCGCACGGTGGTTTTTACTGCACAGTGGGAATGGGATTTGCTTGAATCTCATCCACTTTGGCATCCACTTTGGCTGTACTGCAAAATGCCCTGGCCTTAATCTTGCTATTATTGTAAAATATTCACTAACTGTTATTTAGCAGTATTATAACAGTATCAATCACATTATTGTGGGCGCATGGTTTGGCAGTAGTAATAAGACAATACACTATCTACCAATAAGTATTTGGACACCCATGCAAATGAAGATATCCGTGGTCGTGATGTACGTCACGCCTTCTGGCGTTACATAGGAAACAGCATTGGCATTAGTGCATTGGCATTAGTCACATGCAAGATGCCATGAAGTGCAGAGTTGTCAGATTTCGAGAAAGTGGTAATTGTGGGGTACCACAGAAATGGTCGCTCCTTAAGAGACATAGCAATGAACTGAATTACCCAAAATTGACAGTGCCCTATGTGATTACGAAGTGGAAGGTGAACAGTGATTGTTGGAGTCGGCAGACCCCCGAAACTGGGAGATAGAGACCAAAGAGTGCTGGCCAGAGAAACCGCACCCAACCGATGGCTCACATACACCAGGAGTTTCACCAGGATTCCGGGAGTATTGTGTCACTCAATACCATCTGTAAGGAAGCATCTGCTGGGCTCTACCAACTATTGGATAGGAATAAATGTTGTTTTTCTATTCTACCACAGGCGTCCTTATACTTATTGGTAGACAGTATATTAACGTGGGGTGTTATTAATTGACTCAAGCAATTATATGGCATGTGTGGATATGACATAGGGGAAATAATTTTTCAATTGACAGGGCAGCCACTGTCTGTACTGAGGCCACTGAGGATATGTCTGGGGATTTGAAGCATAAAGAAGATGATCTTGCTATTGCTGAATGTGTCTAACACACCAGCAAGGTTACCCAGATATCTATTAGCTTTCACATCCAATACTTGTTACATATGACTTGTTACATACTTGTATATGACTAGAAACTACTGCTGTGGCATAGATAAAGTATGATTAGGGATATAAGGCTGTATTCACACTGGGGCTTAAGAGATCTACTTTTGTTTCCCTCATTGAAAAATCCTAGGACAAAGAAGTAGGGAAAATGAATATATGTATTTGTGACTGTATTTCCATATTATATTTTTTATGCAAAAGTTTGGTGAGGGTTGAGCAGGTCCACTAGAGTATATGCAGATATAGTGTATGTACATCAATCCTGTATTCCGTTATGTTACAGACTCCGCTATACTACATTGATTTATTATGTTTAGACTTGAATGTTCTCCAGATCAGATTGATGCTATTATGGATTCTGCAGAATCGGCAGTCACCGTAGCAGAGATTTTCCCTATTGCTAAGTATCATTTATTTAGCTAATATATGTTGAATGTGTCTTCTACCTTTTGTGTATTCATTATCAAACCTCGCAATGCTTCTTATTGCCATTACGTGCAAAATGTCAGCAAAGTCAATTAGAAATGTAGAAAATGTTGTTAGGAGCTGCGATCGATAGGCAATTGCCTTGCATGTGAGAAGATTGAGGCATAATGATGGAATGTTTGAGCAGTTTTTCAATCATCTTAGATATACAGAGAACAAGTCATGTCAGATATTTGTTTACCTGCCTAACAAGCGTTGGCTCAGTGGTTAGTACTTGTAGCTTTGCAGTGTTGGAGTCCTGGCTTTATGGCTGATACATCGATCTATATTCAAAACTTACTAGTACCAAAAGTATAGGTGGTATTAATTCAGAAACAATAGGACCAGGGATGCTCTAATCATAGGGCCAGCGGTGTACTTGCACTGGGCCCTGTGGTAATGGGGGCCCCTTTTGGACAGTGGGACAGTCCTATATTTGCTGTCCCACTGTCCAGGGCATTAGGTTCGAGCTACCTCAACTCATCAGCGTCCCTTGGACACCGATGAATTGAAGCCAGTGATGAAGTAAGGAGCCTTCCACGCCCCGCTCTACCACCCATTTGCTGTCTTTGTACCCGGTGTTCTGGGCACAGAAGGTGCAATGTAGTGACATCACTTACATTGTGCCTGTTAAACCTAGAAGACTCTGAGACCAAAGAGAGGAGTGAACGGGGGAAAGGCAAAGGTAAGTATTAATATATATATAGTAGGGGACACAAAACTATGGGGGCAACCTGTGGATGTTGTAGGACATTATACTGGGAGGGCAACCTGGAGGTGGGAGGACACAAAACTGTGGTGGCAACTTGGGGGGAAAATGTGAAACTGTGGGGACATCCTGGGGTTAAGACATGATACTGTGGGGGTAACCTGAGGGGTGGGGAGACACAAACTGTGGAGGCAACCTGAGGGTTGGAGGGGACAGAAAACTTTGGAGGCAACCGTTGGGGGGGGGGGGGGAGACATGAAACTGTGGGGGCAACCTAGGGTGAGGACATGATACTGTGGGGCAACATGAAGGAGATATGTCAGTGTGGGGGACATGATACTATGGGAGAAACCTGGGGTGAGGACATGATAATATGGGGGCAACCTAGGAAGAGGGCAGACTTGATACATTGGAGGCAACCTGAGGGGGGGCATGTCAATGTGGGGAGGGACACGATACTGTGGGACAACTTGAGGGGGCATTACATGGTGGGAGCAACTTGGGGGCTGGTATGAACTTGTGGGGGCAATCTGGAAGGGGATACTATAATAGGCATATTGTATGGGGCCTCTAGGGAGCCATTATACTGTTTGAGAGCTATTAAGTGGCATTATACTATGGGGGGGGACATTGAGTGAGCATTATAATTTCTGCAGATCAGGTATTTCTAGGTGGTGGTGATGGCGGGGGGGGGGGGACCCACTTATGAAATATTTGCACAGGGCCCACCAATGTGTTAAAACGGCCCTGAATATGACATCTATCTATTTATCTATCTAGAAAATAGAAAAAATGTTGCAGCGCTCCAGAAACTGTAGTAAGTGTAGAAAGTGAAAAATGTTTATTTATTCAGTGACATTTCTGATCCCTAATAGGGCTTATAGAATAGGATGGTGCTATATAAATAAGCAATATACCTATATATATGGAAATCCACTGAATGCCTGCAGATGTTTTACGCACCATGTGCATGGGCTTTTGTAAACTCCCTTCACATGTATTGTACTGTACTTAGTTGTAGGTTATTGGTACTAGCAGATGATATCTACCCTTAAACCTGGATATGATATATGCTGTTACTTAATCTGACCATACCCATTACATTTATGTTGGCAACACTCACCAATCTTGACAGGATCAACTAGCCATCTAATGTGTATGGAGACTCTTAATTGCTCTTGACAGCAAATCTCGTGGAGAAATGAGTGGGAATTTTGGATTACATTATGCCTCATCCTTTTGTTATTTGGATGATGCACTACAAGAGTCACGAAGCCTAGCATGCATTTGTATATGGGGATTGGAAACATCCATTTGCCAAGTTGTAGCTTATATGTATGACCAGCCATATATATATATATATATATATATATATATATATATACAGTCCTATGAAAAAGTTTGGGCACCCCTATTAATCTTAATCATTTTTAGTTCTAAATATTTTGGTATTTGCAACAGCCATTTCAGTTTGATATATCTAATAACTGATGGACACAGTAATATTTCAGGATTGAAATGAGGTTTATTGTACTAACAGAAAATGTGCAATATGCATTAAACCAAAATTTGACCGGTGCAAAAGTATGGGCACCTCAACAGAAAAGTGACATTAATATTTAGTAGATCCTCCTTTTGCAAAGATAACAGCCTCTAGTCGCTTCCTGTAGCTTTTAATCAGTTCCTGGATCCTGGATAAAGGTATTTTGGACAAACAATTCAAGTTCAGTTAAGTTAGATGGTCGCCGAGCATGGACAGCCCGCTTCAAATCATCCCACAGATGTTCAATGATATTCAGGTCTGGGGACTGGGATGGCCATTCCAGAACATTGTAATTGTTCCTCTGCATGAATGCCTGAGGATTTGGAGCGGTGTTTTGGATCATTGTCTTGCTGAAATATCCATCCCCGGCGTAACTTCAACTTCGTCACTGATTCTTGAACATTATTCTCAAGAATCTGCTGATACTGAGTGGAATCCATGCGACTCTCAACTTTAACAAGATTCCCGATGCCGGCATTGGCCACACAGCCCCAAAGCATGATGGAACCTCCACCAAATTTTACAGTGGGTAGCATGTGTTTTTCTTGGAATGCTGTTTCTTTTTGGACGCCATGCAAAACGCCTTTTTTTATAACCAAACAACTCAATTTTTGTTTCCAAAATGAAGCTGCCTTGTCCAAATGTGCTTTTTCATACCTCAGGCAACTCTATTTGTGGCGTACGTGCAGAAACGGCTTCTTTCTCATCACTCTCCCATACAGCTTCTATTTGTGCAAAGTGCGCTGTATAGTTGACCGATGCACAGTGACACCATCTGCAGCAAGATGATGCTGCAGCTCTTTGGAGGTGGTCTGTGGATTGTCCTTGACTGTTCTCACCATTCTTCTTCTCTGCCTTTCTGATATTTTTCTTGGCCTGCCACTTCTGGGCTTAACAAGAACTGTCCCTGTGGTCTTCCATTTCCTTACTATGTTCCTCACAGTGGAAACTGACAGGTTAAATCTCTGAGACAACGTTTTGTATCCTTCCCCTGAACAACTATGTTGAACAATCTTTGTTTTCAGATCATTTGAGAGCGGGCTGTCCATGTTCGGCGACCATCAAACTTAACTGAACTTGAATTGTTTTGTAGAAAGAAATGGTCCAAAATACCTTCATCCAGGATCCAGGAACTGATTAAAAGCTACAGGAAGCGACTAGAGGCTGTTATCTTTGCAAAAGGAGGATGTACTAAATATTAATGTCACTTTTCTGTTGAGGTGCCCATATTTTTGCACCGGTCAAATTTTGGTTTAATGCATATTGCACATTTTCTGTTAGTACAATAAACCTCATTTCAATCCTGAAATATTACTGTGTCCATCAGTTATTAGATATATCAAACTGAAATGGCTGTTGCAAACACCAAAATATTTAGAACTAAAAATGATTAAGATTAATAGGGGTGCCCAAACTTTTTCATAGGACTGTATATATATATATATATATATATATATATATATATATATATTTTAAGGGCATATTCACATCACATATGGCCCGTTCAGGTTTGCAGAAACAGCTCCGTTCAGGTATATACAATGACTTTTTCAGTTGCAAATGTATCTAGAACAAATCTTCCACATGTGAATCCTAAGTAGAAAGTAGAGTCATTCCCTAGGGATAAGTTCACACGGCAGAAATTTTTCGCGGCAGAATCTGCAGCAAAAAAAAAAAATCTTCCTCCAATTCATTTCAATGGGAAGTACGTATTTCTCTCAGGAAGCATCCATTGACTTTTAGGAGGATTTCCAGAGAAGAGTTTGCATGCTGGGTCAGTTGGTCACATTCCTAACAATCCATCATCCCCTTTCTCCCCCATTTGCCACAGTCTGTTCACTCCCTGCTCCCCAGCTTCATCATGATGTACTTTGCTCAGGACTACCAGCTCCATGCTCAAATCCCTGGAATATATTATTGCAGACTCTCAGGAATGTTTGGTCAACAATTGTGGCAAAATGTTTCTGTCGAGCCTTGTCTCAAAACTGTCCCATGTTGTTTCCCCTTTGTGGGACTTGTCTTGTACCTCCAGTTATGAACAACTTTGCATAAATATACAGGTAAATATAAAAAAAACCTTTATAATGTAACATATTAAAATATGTTTCTTCACTTTTCAGTTGGAGTTACTTTCTACATACAAGTCTGTGAAGAGGGGAGGAGGAGGCTGCTAGAAAAGACACTGAAATAATTGCTGCTGCCACACTGTGAGTGACAGATAACTCTTCTTACATTGATAAATCTTCCAGATAAGACACTACACTATATAGAATGAATATATACAATATTAAAATGATAAATAAATGAAATAAACACATAAACTAAAGCATTTCACAGCCTCCTTCTCCCTCCTCCCTCTCTGTAGAGTTCTATGTATGAGCTCTAGACAGCCTCTAAGTCACTACTGTAGTGTCAGATCTGTCCATTGTGTTCCACATATCATCAATGATACATTGTTTGAGATGGACCTTGTGCACTGGGGTCATTTCATTTCCATTCGCACAGTTTTGGTTTTATGTGTAAAGTAAGATGTGTAAAGCTGTAGTAACACAGATGTTGATTTTTAGTTTTGTAGTTCCATCTTAAGCTAAACCGCGGCTTCATGTTTTGTGCCTGGTAATTTGAGGATAGACAGCTTGCAGATTGTGCACCGCTGAGAGAGCATTGATCTTACAGCTGGTATGTTCTGCATATGTTCCGGCTAGAAATCGTCTTTGATGTGATTTTTCTTAGAAGCGTCATAGCCTGTTTCGTTTTACTAATCACGCAATGGGCTGTATTGTGTTATATCAAATATGTTATCCAGTATAGGCATGAAAGAGTTAAAAAACCTTAACAATATTGCTTATATATACAATCCCATCATCTTCTTTGTTATGCTATAAGACATGGAAGAGAACAGAAAGGCAAAATACAACATAGAAGCCCGATAAAATTCAGTAGGATAGAAAGGCTTTACTATACAAGACGCTGGATACAGCGTGAAGAGTCCCAGTACACAGGATAATACTGATCAATATGCTCCTTATTAGATGGCGAAGGTGATATAAAAGGAAAAGCCATGATGTATTTTTTGGAATTTTGATTTTTTTTCGGTTTTAGAGAGATGGGTTTTTCACATTGGTCAAAGCTTGAAGAGTAGGAAAGAGTTGAACGACCTGCAGGAGCGAATTCCATAAAGGAACAAAAATGGGTAGGCAAGTGTATGGGGAAAAAAGAGAATTGTGTAGCTAATGGAGTGTATCAGGGATACTACCTAGGAGCAGAGGCCCAGACTGTAGTGAGGTTTTTTTATTTTAGGGGTTTTAATGATTTTCTGAATTGTATTTTCCGTGTTAATGGGGTCAATGCAGAGACTACTGGCAAGGAGGGAGGAATGGAGCAGTAACAGAGGAGGAGGTGAGAGTAGACAAAAAATGGATGCAAAATTGTATATAGGATATAAAGAAGACTCATACTTTTGGTTGCATGGGTGCAATTTGGCAGAATTTTAGGAACCAACTGTCTCTCAATAAAATACACCTATGTCTGATGATACACACACACAAGCTGAGCATACAGTATATACCATATATATAGTTATAGTCGCTCGGAATCATCCTTACTTGGTTAGAAAACATAACTATACCAAGTCTACACCAAGTGTCTTTCTCGGTTCATCAAAGTGAAGAAACGTTTTTCTAGAATATACGGTATACTGATGGATATTATCATGTGGCATCAATCTTATAGCGGAAAGTTTTAACCTTGAGGTATGAGGTTACCATATGTATTTTACCAGCAGTGTTGCATTTACAAATGGAAGTTTGTTCTTAAAGTTTTTTTGGTAAACATTTTAGACGAACATTGAGTATGTGTCTGGTTAGGTGTGAATATGTGTTGTTATCTGCTGCGTGTGTGCAGTGCATGTGCGCCATTTGCAGCTCATCTTATTTGTTAGTAGTGCGTGTGTCCAGTGTATTGCTGGGGCATCTGTGTGTCATGTGTCATATGTTTATTTCAAAGGAGATGTGGGGTGTAAAGGAATTGCTAGAGGAGCTATTCCCCAGTAGCTGCTGGAAAACCCTGGAGGAAGGGGTAGAAAAGACAGTAAGCCCTAAGCTGAACCCACCGCTGCCCCTACCTGCTTGCCTCACGTCCCTGGGCGGCAGAGGACAACTGGTTGACAAAGTCCTTCCTGTATATGTGACAACTCAAAACAAAGACAAGACAACAACAAAGGGAGGTCAGCTAGCCAAGGGTTTGGTAACAGTCAAGCAATGCAGTACAGAATCAAAACCCAAGAGAATAGTCAGTAGGGAAAGCCAGAGGTCAGTATTCTAATAGTAGCAGACAGGAGCTTAGCAGGGACAAAGTCTAAGGACAGAGTCTCAATAGCCAGCCAGGCTGTGTGGGCTAATGGCTTATATATAGGAAGCCAAAGACCCGCCCTAGGCTTGATTGGTAGATAGGCTATCAATAACACAGACCAGACTAGAATTAACCATTTGATGATCAGAGAGAAACAAGGTGCAGGAGATGCGTGTGGTGGAATTCAATTACAGAGGAGAGGTAATAGTGCAGCATACACACAGTGCAATATAAAACTCTAAGCAACGAATCAAAATGAGCCCGCTCCCTGCGCCACAGTGTGAGAGTGCAGAGTGTAGCACAGAGACCCGAACAGGCAGAGATGTTACACAGGGTTAAGCCAACAACTAGGACAGGGGTGGGCAATTAATTTTCCCATGGGGCCGCATAAGAAATTGAAACTATGCTAGAGGGCTGCGCCACGACAAATTTAGCTGCACTCACTTCTAAGTTGACTCCGCCCATTCCCAATCATCTTTACATGTGCCCCGCACAGTATAATCCTCCTACAGTCACCCGTACATTATATGCCCCCACATTATAATGTTCCCTTCCAACTGCCCCACAGTATTAAGTCCCTCTCCTGGTGCCTCAGTGTAAACTGGTGGAAACTAGAGGGGACATGAAGCTGGAGCAGCTGGAGGGGGACATTAAACAGTGGGGGTAGTTGGAGGGGGGCAATAAATTGACAGTTGGAGCGGGACATGAAACTGGGGGCAACTAGAGGGGGACATTAAAATCGGGAAGCTGGAAGCAAACAATAAACCGTAGGGGTAGCTGGAGGGTGACATTAAACTGGGGGCAACTAGAGGCAGACAGGTCCCCCTACAGCTTCCTCCACAATTTAATGCCCCCTCCAGTTGTCCCCAGTTTAATGTCTCCCCAGTTTAAGTACCCGCTTCATCTACCCCCAGTTTCATGCCCCCCCTCAATCTCTCCCCCAGTTTCATGTCCCCCCTCCATCTGCCATCTCTGCCCCCAGATTCATGTCCCCTCCATCTCTGCCCCCAGATTCATGTCCCCACATCTCTCCCCCAGTCTCATGTCCCCCCCTCCATCTGCCATCTCTGTCCCTAGGTTACTGAGACACACACACAGACAGACACATATAGACACACACATATAGACACACACACACACACACTCCAGCCTGCATCTCACCTTACGTCTCTCAATACCTTATGACACACACCACATCTCCATCTTCCTGCCGGCACTAAGACACGCCCCCCTAGACATGCCCCCCCTAGACACGCTCCCTAGTCAAGCTGTGCGGGCCGGACTGAATCAGTCAGAGGGCCGGATACGGCCCGGGGGCTGGGCTTTGCCCAGGTCTGAACTAGGAGGTGACCAACCATTTTTTCCCATGGATGTCCCTAATGCATTTAATATATATATTTGTATATATGACTATTATATGTGCAAATATTAAAATATTTTACTAGGCTGTGTTTTATCTGCGATATTGTGTAGTCAAAGAATAAAACTCATTCAATCATTTGTTGTGGATTATGACAATACTCATATGTACAAATAGCACTTTCTGTAGATACATAATTCTAGATTTCATTCAGTTCTACAAATAAATTCACAACGTTACGTACAATATTTAGGTGAAATATTGGATTTTGTCCTTTAATTTTTCGTCTTCACCTTTTCGGAGACTGAATATGGTTTCACGTCCTGAAGTCTGGATCCTGCTTTGTGGAATAGGAAGGGTCAGAGGTCTTTCTCAGACTCTTATAAGCCTGTGAAGTAAATAACATTGGAAAAGTTAGGACAGGGGCTCTTATGTTGTATCTGATTCAGTTCATGTGTCAGCTCCTCAGGGAAATCATTTCACCTCTCATTGCTTTTCACACCCAGAATAGATTGTATGTTCTTAGATGAGGGACCTTACTGTGACTGCATTACGGATACAATGCCGGCATTGTTTCAATTAAAAATAATGTTTTCTTTTGACCAGAAGCAGACTATATGGAAAAAGTGGGCAACCTTTAGGTCTCCAGCTGTTGGAAAGTCATTTTTCACTTTCTCAAGGTGCTTGTGGCTGTGACTAAGTTAAAGGCAAAGTCGACATTCACAACCATTTTATATTGTTTCAGTTAATCTAAAATATATTTTTTTTTAAATAATTTTATATAGTCTTATAAGGCATGAAAAAAGGAGAAGGACGGCGGGATCTGACTACATAGAGTGTTTGCTGTCTGTTACCATGGAGATGCATAATGTGCAAAGGAACTGCAGAACCCAAATGGAAGGGAAATTGTAAACTGGCCCTATTACAAGTTTAGTTCATTTTATATGCACAGGAAGGTCAAAAAGCTTGTCTATGTGAGCGTAGCATCAATCCGATCATGATGACAAGATACCTATTACAGTGTTCTAACATTCAGACACAAACTGAATCTGATGTTGAACACGCAGGCGCATATTTTTAATATTTTTACTTAACATTAAAATTATATTATATATTTTTACAGTGATCAGTGCAGATTAGAAGTTATGATGTGTAAAGAATAGAGATGAGCGAACAGTGTTCTATCGAACTCATGTTCGATCGGATATTAGGCTGTTCGGCATGTTCGAATCGAATCGAACACCGCGTGGTAAAGTGCGCCATTACTCGATTCCCCTCCCACCTTCCCTGGCGCCTTTTTTGCTCCAATAACAGCGCAGGGTAGGTGGGACAGGAACTACAACACCGGTGACGTTGAAAAAAGTAGGCAAAACCCATTGGCTGCCGAAAACATGTGACCTCTAATTTAAAAGAACAGCGACGCCCAGCTTCGCGTCATTCTGAGCTTGCAATTCACCGAGGACGGAGGTTTCCGTCCAGCTAGCTAGGGCTTAGATTCTGGGTAGGCAGGAACAGGCTAGGATAGGAAGGAGAAGACAACCAACAGCTCTTGTAAGAGCTAAATTCCAGGGAGAAGCTTGTCAGTGTAACGTGGCACTGACGGGCTCAATCGCCGCAACCCAGCTTTCCCAGGATCCTGAATGGAATACACTGTCAGTGTATTCCCGTATACCCGATATATACCCCGATACCCGTTCCAACGGTGTGCCCCCCCACCTTCACCCCAGAAATACCCTGCAAGTCCCCTAGCAATAGAATTGGGGCTATATACACCCACAATTTTTACTACTGGTATACAGTGCCATTGTCTGACTGGGAATTCAAAGAATATATTGGGAATACAAATACCCTCATTTCTTGCTACTGCCATATAGTGCCAGTGTCTGACTGGGAATTCAAAGAATATATTGGGGTTACGTGCACCCACAATTTTTACTACTGGTATACAGTGCCATTGTCTCACTGGGAATTCAAAGAATATATTGGGGTTACAAATACCCTCATTTCTTGCTACTGCCATATAGTGCCAGTTTCTGACTGGGAATTCAAAGAATATATTGGGGTTACGTGCACCCACAATTTTTGCTACTGGTATATAGTGCCATTGTCTGACTGGGAATTCAAAGAATATATTGGGGTTATGTGCACCCACAATTTTTGCTACTGGTATATAGTGCCATTGTCTGACTGGGAATTCAAAGAATATATTGGGGTTATGTGCACCCACAATTTTTGCTACTGCTATATAGTGCCAGTTTCTGACTGGTAATTCAAAGAATATATTGGGGTTACGTGCACCCACAATTTTTGCTACTGGTATATAGTGCCATTGTCTGACTGGGAATTCAAAGAATATATTGGGGTTACGTGCACCCACAATTTTTGCTACTGGTATATAGTGCCATTGTCTGACTGGGAATTCAAAGAATATATTGGGGTTACAAATACCCTCATTTCTTGCTACTGCCATATAGTGCCAGTTTCTGACTGGGAATTCAAAGAATATATTGGGGTTACGTGCACCCACAATTTTTGCTACTGGTATATAGTGCCATTGTCTCACTGGGAATTCAAAGAATATATTGGGGTTACAAATACCCTCATTTCTTGCTACTGCCATATAGTGCCAGTTTCTGACTGGGAATTCAAAGAATATATTGGGGTTACGTGCACCCACAATTTTTGCTACTGGTATATAGTGCCATTATCTCACTGGGAATTCAAAGAATATATTGGGGTTACGTGCACCCACAATTTTTGCTACTGGTATATAGTGCCATTGTCTCACTGGGAATTCAAAGAATATATTGGGGTTACAAATACCCTCATTTCTTGCTACTGCCATATAGTGCCAGTTTCTGACTGGGAATTCAAAGAATATATTGGGGTTACGTGCACCCACAATTTTTGCTACTGGTATATAGTGCCAGTTTCTGACTGGGAATTCAAAGAATATATTGGGGTTACGTGCACCCACAATTTTTGCTACTGGTATATAGTGCCATTGTCTGACTGGGAATTCAAAGAATATATTGGGGTTATGTGCACCCACAATTTTTGCTACTGCTATATAGTGCCAGTTTCTGACTGGTAATTCAAAGAATATATTGGGGTTACGTGCACCCACAATTTTTGCTACTGGTATATAGTGCCAGTTTCTGACTGGGAATTCAAAGAATATATTGGGGTTACGTGCACCCACAATTTTTGCTACTGCTATATAGTGCCATTGTCTGACTGGGAATTCAAAGAATATATTGGGGTTACGTGCACCCACAATTTTTGCTACTTGTATATAGTGCCATTGTCTCACTGGGAATTCAAAGAATATATTGGGGTTACATGCACCCACAATTTTTGCTACTGGTATATAGTGCCATTGTCTGACTGGGAATTCAAAGAATATATTGGGGTTATGTGCACCCACAATTTTTGGTACTGCTATATAGTGCCATTGTCTGACTGGGAATTCAAAGAATATATTGGGGTTACGTGCACCCACAATTTTTGCTACTGGTATATAGTGCCAGTTTCTGAGTGGAAATTCCCCAAATAATTTGGGGATTCATTCACCCTACATCTCAGGCTCTTGCCATATTCACCCAGGTTGTCAGTGCTGCACCAGCTCGTTCCCAGACAGCTCGGCCCGAAAAACACGTTACCTATATAGAGGATTTGGACAATGAAGACAACATGTTCTAAATCTAATGTCTGCACCTTCTCCAGAATTAAAATAAAGGCAGCGTTTAACTTTCAAATAGCACTGCACAAAGGAAGATCTTATCAGCTTGTCTCATGACATGCTACTAAAAAGTGTCATTTGTGTATCTTAATGTAAATATAGTTGTATAAGCTTTTGGGTTTTAGGCACTGCCAAGTTATTTATTACCACCCGCTCCCTTATAATGATGATGACGCCAAAGTCACTGTGGGTGTTCAGAGCTCACAGCTTTGGTTGACATTTGTCTTGCTCTCTGTCGGTACCAGCTGTCTTTTTGGATACCGTAAAGTTATGTTGACTTTATTAACAGCTATAGAAGCTTTAGCCAGGTTGTGACGGTGTGTAACCCTAACAACACTAAGTGGGATACACATTAATAGTCAGTCTATGTACGCTAAACGTATCACTGAAGTAATTTTTTTTCCCTCTCCCCTAATATAAGAAAGGAACAGACATTAGACCTAGACCGGGGGTTCGAGGCTTGTAAAAATCCAGTATTATTTGTTCTTCATGATGTGAAATATGTGTTGAAAAGCAACCCAAGATTAAGTCAGCCATGTGTGCCAGTGTGTTACTTGGCATGCCTTTGCTGGCCCCAACTGTAAGGGTCACTCTCCATTTCCTCCATTTTCCACTCCCCTTCACACCATTTGTGGTGAAGCAATGGGATGCACTGAAGTGCACCCTCTAGCCTCGTGTGGGACAGGGACATCAGATGCCACTCCAACCCCCTCGTCTTCCTCCGCCAGCCAACGGTGCGAAGATGAGAGGAGTGTGCTCTGAATGTTTTCTGCCTAGCAGAGGCTAGTTCTCACTTACGAAAATGGCCCCACTTTGACCTGTATATCAGGCACAATGGTGTAGGTTTCAAAGAAACATGGCACCAACAAGTTGAAAAACGTGGGCCATGCGTGGACCGTGTTTGAGTCTGGCAAGCTCCAGATCTGCTACCAGGTTCCAGCCATTATCACAGGCGCAAAAATGCCAGGCCCCAGGTGTAGCAGGGAAAAAAAAATGCCATCTCAGCCAGGATGGCATCCCTGACCTCGGAGGCACTGTGCTGTCTGTCCCCCAAGCTGATCAGTTTCAGCATGGCCTGCTGACATCTCCCCACGCCAGTGTTACAGTGTTTGCCGCTAGTAGCTGGGGTGGAGGTTGCAGCATCGTACGGTTTCAGTCTACTGCTGCCATGAATTTTGGCCTGGGAGAGGAGATAGGCCACCCCAGTTTGTACCCGGGGACCAGACTCCACCACATTCACCCTGCCTGTCATTAAAGATAAGCACTGCAGCATCCCTGACCACAGGCGCTTGTCCATGTGTCGGTGGTCAAGTGGACCTTGCAGCAAAGCGCAGAGGTCTGGGCCCGACTGATGTTATGGGACACATGCAGGCGCAAGGCAGGGACAGCACACCAAGAGAAGTAGTAACGGCTAGGCCCAGCATAGGGAGGTGCCCCAGCTGCCATCTGCTGACGGAAGGCCTGGGTCTCCAGAAGCATAAACAAACACCAACATCTCCAGGGCCAGCAGTTTATCGATGAGGCTGTTAAAGGCTTGGGCATGGGGGTGGGTTGTGTTGTACTTCTGCCTGCAATGAAAAGCTTGGGAAATGTGGAGTGGCTGGGAAGAGGCGCATGATGGTGCAGGCCAAAAGGGCGCATGAGGGTGAACTCCCCAATGTGTCAGAGATAGGTGTGTAGGTGTCCTTGCATCATATACTTGCACCATATTTGGCTTTGGAAGTTAATTTTGTGCCAAAAAGTGGTTAAGACAGCGATCCCTCAGCTACTCCCGTTACACTGTCTAGTGAAGTTACCATCTGTGGAAGTGGACCACCACTTGTAAGATCTCAAAGGAAGCAGGCAAGAGATGTGCAGTGCAGAAAAAAAGATGAGAAAATAAGTGTAGGCTGTAGAGCACAGAGGGATCGGAGAGGACAGAGCTGGTGTCGGCCAGGTATTCCCACAACATGCGCCTATACTTGTCCCTCTTGGTGACACTAGGCCCCTGAGTGGCAGTAATTTGTCCAGGGGGGCCATTAACGTGTTCCAGACCTAGGAATAAGTCTTCCAACAGGGTAGAGTTTTGCATGCCTTTGCTTCTACCCACTGTTTTTGCTGCTTAGCTTCCCTCCACATCTACACTGCTTTAGCCCCTAAACATCACCCCAGTTTATGCCTTTGCTTCTACCCTGTTTTTTTTGTTGAATTAGCTTCCCTCCACATCTACACTGCTTTAGCCCCTAAACATCACCCCAGTTTATGCCTTTGCTTCTACCCAGGTTTTTTGTTGATTTAGCTTCCCTCTACATCTACACTGCTTTAGCCCCTAGACATCACCCCTGTCCATGTGGGGTCGGTGGCCTCGTCATCCACCAACTCCTCTTCCAATTGCGCACTGGCCCCTTACTGCAAACCGCACATGACCACAGCTTGCCCTGATGGCAACTGTGTCTCATGATCCCCACTTAGGTCCAGACAAGTCGGTGGCGGGTCCAAAACCCCAAAATTGGAAGGAAATGGCGGATGCTGCAGTATTTCTAACACCTGTTCCTGGTGCTCGGGCCTGGTCTGTGTTGTACCCTGCACCCTGCTTAACGCAGCTGCCATATCCGAAGTTGTGCTGAGCGCATGCTAATGTTTCGTGTCCAGTGCAATGGATGGGATGGGATTTCACATAAGTCTGCCACCCATGGCCACTCATGGTTGAGCAACTGAGGGAGTTGACTTTGACGAACCCGAGGGTTTTGGAGTTGGAACTACATCAAAGGTCTGTGCTGCTCACACACTCTGCTCAACACATGATATGTTTAGTGCCAGCAGTGTGGAGATGTCGCACAACAGCCGTTGTTCCAGCAGGTACAGGCGTTGTAGGAGTGCATAGAGGCTAGCAGCGGCAACTATAGACTTTAAAAACTATCCGCACAAGCGCCACACTTTCACCAGTAGCTTAGGAACATTGGGGTACCTTTTTAAAATGATTAGCAGCAATGAGTTAAAAACGTGGCCCAGGCATGGAATATGTTGCAGGCTGCCAAGCTACAGAGCCAATCCCAGGTTACGGCCATTATCACACATGACAACATGCCTGGGCCCAGGTGCAGTGGCAAAAACCACATTGCCGTCTCATCGAGGATGGCATGACTCACTTTGTAGGCAGTGTGCTGTCTGGCCCCCAAGCTGATGAGCTTCAGCACGGCCCGCTGACGTCTCCCCACACCAGTGTTGCAGCGTTTCTAGCTCGTAGCTGGGGTCAATTTAACAGCGGAGGAGGGTGGTGTTTCAGCCCTCCTCCCAGGAATGTTGTGTGGGGAGACAAGTCAGGCCACCACATTTTGCGACCCGGTCCACGCCTCAACTACATTCAACCACTGTGCCAAAATTGAAAGGTAGCGTCCCTGTCCGCATGCACTTGTCCATTCGTAACTGGTCATGTGGAACTTTAGGGCTAAGCACTGAATTTAGGGACCGCCTCATGTTTGGGGGAAAGTGCTGGTGTGGACGGCACAGTGCGGTGGCGCAGTAGACACTCTGCCCAAAAAGGGCAGAGTATCCCCCAGCCGGGATTCCAACATCTCCTGGGCCAGATTTCTTGAGATGAGGCCGTTGAAGCCTTGGGCATGTGGGTGGGTTGCACTGTACTTTAGCATGATATGAAAGGCTTGGGAGATGAGGAGTTGCTGGGAAGAGGCGCATGATGGCGCGGGCAAAAGGAGAAATGGCAGGAAAAGGTGAGGATGAGGGTGAACTCCCCAAAGTGTCAGAGGCAGATGTGGAGGTGTCCTGGCTGCTGGTCTGGACTGCAGCGCCAGCCCTGTCAACAGTGGGAGAGGCAGTGGCCGCCAGGCCAAACGACGATTATCCTGCGCTTGCTCTCACCCACTGAGCCCAGGGCTTGCCTTCCAAATGATGGCACCCGCAAGAGGTGGTGAGATTCCTCTCTGCAGATCTCCAACCCATCTTGGACTTGCAAATTGCACTAAATTTGTCATGTAACTGACATGTATATGATGAGTCTATCCATTGTCTGTTCATTTTGGTGAAAGTCAGCCTGTCAGCTGACAGACAGCTGTGCTTGTCAGTGATGATGCCACCGGCTGCTTGTACCCCCAGTTTTTGCTGCTTAGCTTGCCTCCACATCCACACTGCTTTTGCCCCTACACATCACCCCTATCCATGCCTGTGCCTCTAGCCATAAGTCTGCCACCCATGGAAACTCATGGTGCAGAAAGTGAGGGAGCTGACTCTGAGGAACCCTTGGGTTTTGTAGCTGGTACTCCATCAAAGGTCTCTGCTGCTCACACACCCTGCTCAACATACGGTATCTAGGGTTAGAGCGTGTGGTGACCTCGCACAACAGTAGGTGCTTCAGGCAGATGTAGGCCTTGCTGGAGTGTATTGCGGCTAGCTCCAGGTACTGTAGACTTGGGAAAGTGGGTGTCCAAGTGCCGCACTTTCACCCTTAGCTCAGCTAATTTGGGGTATGTTTTTAAAAATCATTGCACCACTACATTGAACACGTGGGCCAGGCATGGAACGTTTTGGAGGCTGGCAAGCTCCAGAGCCCTCCAACAAGACAAAAAAGCCTGGCTCCAGGGGCAGCGGGGATAAACAAATTGCCATCTCATCCAGGATGGCATCCCTGACCTCAGAGGCAGTGTGCTGTCCGTCTCCCAAGCTGATGAGCTTCAGCCCAGCCTGCTGATGTCTCCCCACACCAGTGGTGCAGCGTTTCCAGCTCGTAGCTGGGGTCAATCTAACAGCGGAGGAGGAGGGTGGTGTTACAGCCCTCCTCCCAGGAATGTTGTGTGGGGAGACAAGTCAGTCCACCACATTTTGCGACCCGGTCCATGCCTCAAGTACATTCAACCACTGTGCCAAGATTGAAAGGTAGCGTCCCTGTCCGCATGCACTTGTCCATTCGTAGCTGGTCACGTGGATCTTTTGGGCAAAGCGCTGAACTTAGGGACCGCCTCATGTTTGGGGAAAAGTGCTGGTGTGGACGGCACAGTGAGGTGGCGCAGTAGCCAGCAGGCCCAAAAAGGGCAGAGTGTCCACAAGCTGGGACCCCAACATCTCCTGGGCCAGAATTTTTGAGATGAGGCCGTTGAAGCCTTGGGCATGTGGGTGGGTTGTGCTGTACTTTAGCCTGGAATGAAAGTCCTGGGAGATGGGGAGTCGCATTGCAAAGTGTGTAAACCACACTCAGTTTGTCCTCGACCTATACTTTTAGAAATTATCTCCCCCAGCGAGGAACGTGGCCTCGATGGGGGAATTTTTCTAAGGAAGCTAGAAAAGAGGGCATCTTGGGCCTTGCTGGCTCAGGTCTAGCTTCTGTCATGCAGCTGTCTTCTGCCTCTGGACATCCCTTTGCCTCTAGCCACCTTTTTCCCTGCTTAGCTTGCCTCCACATCCACACTGCTTTTGCCCCTAGACATCACCCCAGTCCATGCCTTAGCTTGTACACCCAGTTTTTGCTGCTTATCTTGCCTCCACATCCACACTGCTTTTGCCCCTAGACATCACCCCAGTCCATGCCTTAGCTTGTACCCCCAGTTTTTGCTGCTTAGCTTGCCTCCACATCCACACTGCTTTTGCCCCTAGACATCATCCCTATCCATGCCTCTGCCCCTAGCCATAACTCTGCCACCCCTGGAAACTCATGGTGCAGAAACTTTGGGAGCTGACTTTGAGGAACCCTTGGGTTTTGTAGATGGAACTCCATCAAAGGTCTGTGCAGCTCACACACCCTGCTCAAGATATGGTATTGTAGGGTTTCAGCGTGTGTGAATGACGGACAACAGCCTGTGTTTGGACAGATGTAGGCCTTGCTAGAGTGTTTTTAGGCTAGCAGCGACTCCTGTACACTTGCAAAAGTGGGCGCACAAGCGCCGCATTTTCAACAGTAGCTTCGGTACATTTGGGTATGTTTTCAAAAAACTTTGCACCACTAGGTTAGACGTGGGCCAAACATGGAACGTGTTGGAGGCTGGCAAGCTCCAGAGCCGCTACCAGGTTCCAGCCATTATCACAGGCGTAAAAATGCCAGGCCCCAGGTGTAGCAGGGAAAAAAAAATGCCATCTCAGCCAGGATGGCATCCCTGACCTCGGAGGCATTGTGCTGTCTGTCCCCCAAGCTGATGAGCTTCAGCACCGCCTGCTGACGTCTCCCCACACCAGTGTTTTAGCGTTTGCCGCTAGTAGCTGGGGTGGAGGTTGCAGCGTCGTACGGTTTCAGTCTACTCCTGCCATGAATTTTGGCCTGGGAGAGGAGATAGGGTACCTCAGTTTGCACCCCGGGACCAGACTCCACCACATTCACCCTGCCTGTCCTTAAAGATAAGCAGCATCCCTGACCACAGGCGCTTGTCCAAGTGTCGGTGGTCAAGTGGACCTTGCAGCAAAGCGCGGAACTAAGGGCCCACCTGATGTTGAGTGACACGTGCTGGTGCAAGGCGGGGACGCCACACCGGGAGAAGTTGTGATGGCTAGGGACGGCATAGTGAGGTGCTACAGTTGCCATCAGGTCCGGGAAGGCGGGAGTTTCAACAAGCCGGAACGCCAACCTCTCCTGGGCCAGCAGTTTAGCGATGTTGGTGTTCTAGGCTTGCGTGGGTGGGTGGTTAGCGGTGTATTTCTGCCGGCCCTCCAATGTCTGAGAGATGGTGGGTTGTTGTAAAGAAGCGCCTGATGGTGCCTTTGATGGTGCAGGAGAAGGAGATAAGACAGAAACAGGGGAGGATGAGGGAGAAGTCAACAAAGTGGCGGAGGCAGATGAAGTGATGTCCTGGCTCGTCCTCTGGAGTGCATTGTCAGCACTGTGAGCAGAGGCAGTGGCATGAACGGCGGGCGACGTTTGTCCTGCCGTTGCTGCCTGCCACTGATTCCATTGCTTGGATTCCAAATGACGGTGCATTGAAGTGGTGGACAGGTTGCTCTTCTCAGGGCCCCTACTTGATTTCGAGAGGCAAATTGTGTAGACGACACTATATCTGTCCTCGGCGCATTCCTTGAAAAAACTCTACAACTTCAAGAAACGTGCCCTCGATGGGGGAGTTTTTCTGGGCTGGGTACAAAAGGGAACATCTTCGGACATTCCGGGTCTGGCCTGGCTTCGGCAAAGCAGCTGACCTCTGCCTCTGGACATGTCTCTGCCTCTAGCTACCCTTTTTGGTGCTGCACCTGCCTCAACATCCACACTACTTTCCCAGCTTGACATCCGCCTTGTCCAGGTGGGGTCGGTGTCCTCGTCGTCCACCACCTCCTCTTCCAACTCCTGTCTCGCCTCCTCCTCCTGCACAATGCGCATGTCAACTGGCTGCCCTGACAGCAACTGCGTCTCATCGTCGTCGATGAGGGTGGGTTGCTGGTCATCCGCCACCAAATCGACCGGAGATAGAATGGAGGAGACTCTAGTGTTTGAGCATCTGGACACAGATACTCGTCTGTTAGGTCCGTGGAATCGCGAAATGGAGGGGTAGGTTGCGGTACAGTCAAAGGAAGGGAGAACAGCTCTGGGGAGCAGGGACAGTTGGGGTTATTGTTCTGGGAAGATTGGGAATTTTGGGTGGAAGGAGGACAAGACTGTTGGGTAAGAGGAGGTAGAGGCTGACTGGCTGGTGGACAATGTGCTTTAAGCGTTATCCGACAGCCATTGCAAGACCTGTTCCTGGTTCTCGGGCCTACTAATCTTTGTACCATTCAGCCTAGTTAATGTGGAACTTTTGTGCAAAGCGCAGAACTTAGGGCCCGCCTGATGTTAAGGGACACACGCTGGTACAAGGCTCAACTCACCCTAAGTGCCAAAAACACTGCTGGTGCAAGGCTCTACTCATGCCAAGGGCCTCAATCTCTGCTGGTAGCTCAGCTTAAGGTCCTGTAACTTTGTTTGGAAGGGCTCATGTTAAGGGCTAGAAAAGTGAATTTTGGAAGGTCTTACCACATCACACACACACACACACACACACACACACACACACACACACACACACACACACACTCAAAATGACAGTTAAGGGTGAGGGCTTTTGGATTTCCCATTGTCTATTCCATCCGTGGTTGTCATGGGGAACGTGATTTAAAGGGGTGGTTGTTACTGTTTGTTGAGCTTAAATTGGGGTTTGTGTCCATCCATTTGGGGAGTAAAGAAGGTTTCCAGGTATTTTCCCACTTTGATAGAGGTTTTTTTGAATGTGTAAAGTGTGTAGTTGTTAGGCTGTGATGTTGGGGTAATAGAGGGTCTTTGGTGTGTTAGATGCCCCCAGACATGCTTCCCCTGCTGTCCCAGTGTCATTCCAGAGGTGTTGGCATCATTTCCTGGGGTGTCATAGTGGACTTGGTGACCCTCCAGACACGGATTTGGGTTTCCCCCTTAACGAGTATATGTTCCCCATAGATTATAATGGGGTTCGAAACCCGTTCGAACACACGAACATTGAGCGGCTGTTCAAATCGAATTTCGAACCTCGAACATTTTAGTGTTCGCTCATCTCTAGTAAAGAATCCTTTGCTAGTATTCTGCTTTGATGTTCATCCTACAAATTTATGAATAAATTGACAATGGGGTGTTACCAGCTGGGGTGTGTCTGACATTGTCCAATCAGTGATGCACCCATTTAGCAAGGGGAAAGGGAACTCCTAGTTATCAATTTATACATTACTTGGAGGAAATAACAGAAGGACAACATAACCAAGAGTTCTAAAAAGCCATACTCCAGAGTACTGCAGAACTGTTATCTCATGGGTTCATAAGCAGAGTCCCAATGCACTATTAGGTTACATGGATGAAGGAGATTGCTCTATGCAATTCTATGCAGTGGCGTAACTAGGAATGGTGGGGCCTCGTGGCGAACTCTTGACATGGAGCCCCCCCCAAAGACCCCAACCGAACGCCTTTCCCCTCGCCACTTTCCTGTACACGCACTGTTATGCCCCATAGTGGCACCTGTACACAGTATTATGCCCAATAGTGGCCCCTGCGCACAGTATTATGCCCCATAGTGGCCCCTGCACACAGTATTATTACTCCATAGTGGCCCCTGCACACAGTATTATGTCCCTTAGTGGCCCCTGCACACAGTATTATTACTCCATAGTGGCCCCTGCACACAGTATTATGCCCAATAGTGGACCCTGTGCACAGTATTATGCCCCATAGTGGCCCCTGCACACAGTATTATTACTCCATAGTGGCCCCTGCACACAGTATTATGTCCCTTAGTGGCCCCTGCACACAGTATTATTACTCCATAGTGGCCCCTGCACACAGTATTATTACTCCATAGTGGCCCCTGCACACAGTATTATGCCCCATAGTGGCCCCTGCACACAGTATTATCCCCAATAGTGGCCCCTGCACACAGTATTGTACCCCATAGTGGCCCCTGCACACAGTATTATGCCCCATAGTGGCCTCTGCACACAGTATTATGCCCTATAGTGGCACCTGCACACAGTATTATGTCCCATAGTGGCCCTTGCACACAGTAATATGTACTGTAATACATAATCCTGTAATAAGTTTGCTGCTTGGGGAAGAAGGGGTTACAGCACTGAATGTGGCATTGCAACTCCTTCTTCCCCAAGCAGCAGAAAGAGCAGCAGGCAGCTGCCAGCACAGTACTGTGTGCTGACAGCCTGCCCTGCACACATGGGTCAAACTCAGCAGTCTGCACGCACTCAGCGCTGCTCACTCCATTCCCCGACACGATCTTCTTCCTGCATGATGTGTCTGCCCCTCCCCCATTGTCAGGATGCACGCTGAGGCTCTCCCCCGCCCAGAACACGACATTTTGGGTGGCCTCAGGCCTCAAAAAGTAAAATTTATTTTTTATTTCCTTTTTTTGGCATATTAACTAGTGAGGGGGCCCGGGCCCCCTAAGGTGTTGGGCCCTGTGGAAGTTGCTAACACTGCTACTGTGGTAGTAACGCCACTGATTCTATGCTAAAACCATCATGCAAAATGCATCATCAGACATGAAGAGACCTGGCATATTGCAGGTTATGATCCATAGATCTACTCCATGCGTTTTCTTTTTGAAATCATAAAGTGATACAATGTCACAGAACACAAATCTGGCATAAAGGGTCTCTCCAGAACTTTAATATTGATAACCTGCCCTATGGCATTTATTTCTGATTGGCAGTGGTCCTACTCACTTGCGCAGATTAACTGAATGAAGGCTCAGTTTATGTCACATCATGTTTATTTTGCTCGCTCAGTACTATTCAAGTGTATAGGAATGAGCTGTAATACTACCGACCTGTAGCACTGTTCATTACACCTGAAGAAGGTCCTAGAGAGACTAATCCTGACACACCTTTGTCTTCTAGTGTGTTCTGCTCTGGACACCCTCAAGTATGCCTATCAGCCGGGCTGTGGATGACGCCATCATCCACCTTCTTCACAGAGCTCTCTTTTACCTGGAGAAACCCGGGAACACTGTGAGAATAATGTTCTTTGATTTCTCCAGTGCGTTCAACAATATTCAACCAGGTATACTGAGGGACAAGCTGATCCTTGTTGGAGTGGACCATCATCTGTCCAACTGGATCCTAGACTACCTCACAAACCGACCTCAATATGTGAGAGCCCAGGACTGTGTGTCTGACACTGTGATCTGTAGTACGGGGGCACCACAAGGTACAGTTCTTGCCCCATTTCTCTTCACACTGTACACTGCTGACTTTAGGCACAACTCATCCAGCTGTTACCTACAGAAGTACTCTGATGACTCTGCTATAGTAGGCCTCATCACTGATGGTGACGACAGGAAATATAGAGACTTAAACTGGTATTTTGTTGAATGATGCTGCAGAACCACCTTAGGATTAATGCTCGGAAGACCAAAGAGATGGTGGTGGACTTTAGTAAATGGAGAAGTTCTCTGATCCTGGTAGAGATCCAAGGGTCATGTATTGAGATAGTAAAGACTTATAAGTACCTGGGCGTGCTCCTCAATAATAAACTGGACTGGACTGATCACCTGGATGCGCTGCACAGGAAAGGTCACAAAAGGGTCTACCTGCTCAGGAGGCTGACAGCCTTTGGAGTCCAGGGACCACTTCTTAGGGCCTTTTTCAACTCTGTGGTTGCTTCAGCCATCTTTTTCAGAGTGGTCTGCTGGGGGAGCAGTATATCAGCCAGGGACAGAAATAGACTTGACAGGCTGATCAGAAGGGCCAGCTCTGACCTGTGGAGTCCCTGTACCCAGTACAGGTGGTGGGTGACAGAAGGATACTGTCTGTGGTGAGATCCATGCGGGAGAATAAATTTCTCCCCATGTATGGGACCTTGACAGCACTTGGCAGCACTGTAAGTGACCGACTGCTTCACCCCAAGTGTAAGAAGGAGCTATCGGAGGTCCTTTCTCCCAACCGCGGCCAGGCTGTATAATCTACATCAGAACAAGCGAAGATCACAGAGAATTCAATGATTCTGAAGTCTTCCTTCTTTCTTCTCTTCCTTAGCTACTATGGATTCTTAGCATTTTTTTTCTCAGCTTATTTGTGTCTACTTCTGTAATATATTACTGTTTTTTATCCTGTATCTGTATTACCTTGCTGCTGTAACATGCTGAAATTTCCCCACTGTGGGACTATTAAAGGATTATCTTAGTAGTAGCTGCTATGCAATCTATCGCACGGTGTCTGGTATAAACAGAGGTTGCAGCACTAATCTGAGCTCCACAGTTCCTTCAATTAGCAGATCGGTGGGGGTGCTAGGAGTTAGACCTCCATCAATATGATATTGATGGCCTTTAGGCTAAAACCACATTTTGAGGAAAAACTGCATTTTTTTTGTTTCAGATCTTGTATCATTTTATCAAGACAAAGCCAAGAGTGTCTTCAAGAGGGAACATAAAATAAACACTTAAACTTTTCATTTGTGCTCAATCCACTCCTGGTTTTGGCCAACAAAAAAGTGAATCTGTTACAAAAATACACCTTTTCTGCAAAGTTTGACCTCAGCCTTGAAGTGGACCTTTCACCACTTTCACCAGTTTTAGTTCTTAGTATCTGTTAATCTGATTCTAGCTCACTCTGTATTTTCTTTTTAGTCCACATCATTCCAAAGCAACAAGCGCAGTTAGTTTTGGTGCCTGCTGTGCTATGTAAGCTCTGTAATGTCTGGGGGGCGGTGTCAGGCAGGGGGCGTGACTCAGAGCTCCAATCAGAGGAAGCCAGTGTCAGAGCTCAGAATCACACCTCTCCCTGCCTCACAGCACCCTCCTGACATTACAGAGCTTAAATAGCTCATCAGGCACCAAAACTAACAGCACTGATTGCTGGGGAATGGTGGAGGCTAGAGAAATAATTCCAACTGTGCTAGAATCAGTGGATCAGTGACTAGTAAAGAATGTAAAGAATCGGACTTGTTGTAGGTGGTGAAAGGTTCTCTTTAAAGAGATATATAATGTAACTCTTTAAGGTTACATGCTACAAAACCCCCCTCACAAAGTAGCGAACCATATATCAATCTATAGTCTGTATAAATGGCTAATAAAATGTGAATCTATGTTAGTTGATTTAGAGAGCTTTTACTTATACATTCACATATGAATATGTTTTCTGAAGTTGGTTTGTATATAATGAATAGCTACATTATCACCAGCAATTACGGATTTGCTTTTACAGCAGTTCAATAATACACTCTTATTAAGAATGTTCCCTTTCTTTTCACACTGTCTATATACAGTAGTAAACCCATTAGTCACTGCTCGAAATTGCAGCCCCCAATCTGTAGTCAGAGGAGTAACTAAGACGTGACATTGAATAAAATCCAGCAGTTGATGAAGAAGAAAATACATATGGTATACAGAGTAAAAGTATGTTTGCAAAATCAGGACAGAACCTCTCGGCTTCCAGGACATGTGCTGTATATTTTACTAATAATTTGCATTTATAAGAAATAGAAATAATGAGCATACATTTATTATATTCTGTTACTCTGTTATTCCTCCTGGGAACATAAAAATAAATTGCCAAGTGGACATTCTTCTTGTCGATACATTGTATCAGCCAGCTGTCAACTTCCGAGAGGAATAACAGAGGGATGTCATAACGCAGAGTTCTGAGAAAAGTTGTCACATTATTATTTTGTGTGGAATTCAAGTCAGGAGAGCAGACTGGATGCCTGCACAGTCAGTGGAAATAATGAAAGTTTTGTTTCTCTTAACATGATCTAAAATCCATATTTTATGAGAAAAAATTTAATAAGTACAATAAAGGAAGTCTACCACCATCCCGAATCCTGATCATTCTAAACCACTTACATGTTGTTGTAAGGACAGTTAGTGACTTAGTGAATGGATCTTTTTTTGTGACAAAATGCAATTTTTCTGCCGAAAAAAATCAACTTTTAATCCATATGCAAATGAGATGGTCAGGGCTCCCAGGAAGTAGCTGTGTGCAATTTGCGAGCTCATGCCGGGGGTCGTGGGCACTTTGGTACCTATCAATCTTTATATTTGGTAGCAGCTCATTTGCATATTCAATAAAAGCTCAGCAGCAGGATTGCACTTTGAGACAAAAAGCTTTGCGCACTATATCACTAACAGCCTTTGCAGTGTACAAGGCGTACAAGTGATATTGGTGGTGGTCGATTCAATTTAAAGTGGACCTGTAAAACAGCATGTTACATAGCAGGAGGAGCAGAGCTGCTAAGTATATCATTTTATGGGAAAATATTCAGTATAATGTATTTCTTTATGTAAATCGACTCTTTTTATGGGTTTAGGACCTAGGCCCTATTCACATTTGCATTCAGTTTTCCGTTTGGAGAGTCCGCTTGGGGACCCCCAGAATGGAAACCGATACGCATTAAAAAACAGTTACCTGGGAAACCCGCGGACCCCTTAGACTATAATGGAGTCCGTGTGGTTTCCGCATGAAACATGTGGAGAGAAAAGTCCAGCAAGCAGCACTTTTCTCATACTCCATACACTTATATCCACAAAAACTGTAGCCCCTTGGATGCAAAATGACAGGAAAAATGTACATTTTTCACCTTGTTTGTATGAATGTAGCCTTATTCTTACCCTGTCTGTGGATACAATTAAAAGTAAAAACCCCCTGAGGCCGGGGCCCCATGGGAGGCAAACGCCGAGATTTGCCCGCAGCGGAGACTCTGCGGAAAAAATCGCAGCGTTTTACAGTGCACGCAAAGGGGATGGGATTCATGCGAATCCCATGCCCACTTTGCGGAAAAAAAAACGCAGCATTGCGGCTTTACAAATCACAGCATGTCAGTTATATCTACGGAAACGCCGGTGGCTTTCCCGTAGATATAATGGTAAAGAGAAAGTCCGCAGAGGAAAACTCTGTGAACTTTCTCATAAAAGCGCTGCAGAAAGAACCGCAATCCAATCCCGCAGCGGTTCTTTCCGCAGCACTTTAGCGCTGCGATTACGGCCCGTGGGGCCTTAGTCTAAGACTGTATTCACACGGAGTATTTTGGTCAGGATTTGGAGGAGAAATCCGCTTCCAAATCCTGACCAAAAAAACAGCTCCCATTGAATTCAATGGGAGCCGGCCAGTTCTTTTTTCCGGGAGCGGATTGTTCCGGCTCCCCAAAAAAAGAAGCAACATGCTCATTCTTCAGCAGATTCGCCTTGCGACATCCACCTGAAGACACTCTCGACTAGGCTCATTCATTTGGGCCTAATCCAGAGTGGAGTGCACTGCACCGACATCCAGTCGCATCCACCGTTTTTTTTGTTTGGTATCTGAGGAAGCCTCTGCCTCAAATTCCGGACCAAAATACCCCATCTGAACTCAGCCTTATTTTTACTAAGAGATGACTCTCATTGCAATCTCTGGCGCTCCTGGCACCTGCGCAGCTTTTTGCTGAACCCAGGGAAGTTCACCTTGCTGTGAGTATGCATGCACTATATCCCCAGTCCATATGCACTGGTATATACAGCTCCAGCTTCAGTAAAGAGCCATTGTATTTAAGAAGAAGAACTATGTATTCACTTTTTTTTTTTTTTTTTTTAATGTAGACATTCTTTAGCATAGGGATAGTTAGGACACAAAGCCAGCAGTCCATAAGGAATAGTGGGTGGGTTAGTGTTCCAAAAGTAATGACAGGTTCCCATTAAGATGATTTACAAGCTAGCTCCCTGTACACACAGTATTGTTTTGTTTATAGAACAAACTACCTTAAAATCAAAAATTTTAAGACAGTAATTCAAGTAATACTGCCTACAATACCGTAACATACACAGATATATGAATTTTATTCTATAAAACAGAGTACATCTGTCAATGATTCTTGATATATTACTCGTCTCGCTAAAACTCATACTGAAGAGGCTACGAAGAAACACACAGGTGCGAGGCAAAAATAGAATTTGTTTACTGGGTTTTTTGGCTTGATTTATGTTGTAATATATGATGTATTACTTTATTAAATGCTTAATTAACAAAATAGAAATGTTAGGCGGTTCTCTGCTGAGACTTGCATTTGTATGCAGTTTGTGAAAAACAAAACTTCACAGTTGGGAAAAGCAGAATAAAATTATATTAAAGTATTTCCTCCTAAATGAGAGTGGAATTTGTATTTTTGTAGAATAGTTAACTACATAAATGCTGTATCAGTTAGTATTGAGGAAGAGCGTAGACATGGGGAAGAGAGGAACAGAGAAAGGTAGGAATGGCTAGGTAGCCCCAAAGGAGGACCAGCTAGCCAGGATGGAGCAAGTTCTCAGTCTAAAAATGTAGCAAAATTCACTGCTTGACCCTGAGATTCCTTTTGATGTTTTTGAAATTGTCCTACTCAATGGTAACAATGGTGTCCCTGGTACGCAAGGGTGAGCAAGAGCAAGCCAGAGAAAAAGATCAAACAGCAGGCCCTTGAGATGTCATCTAGTAATAATGTTTTCTTCTAGGTCTCAGCACTTCCGTGTAAAAATTTGAAATATTACAGAATGAATATTTATAGGAAAATACTCTCTCAGAAACAGATTTCAAATTCAGCTACTTACATTGTTACATTGTACAATTGTTTGTCTCTCTTAAAGGGGTTTTCTCATCTCATTGTTTCAGCAATCTGCCTGCAGTCTCTCCTTCTCACTTCTTGTATGTCTCTCTTCCCTATTGCTGAAAGATAATATGCAGGTCAAATAACATGCAACATGCTTGTAGGGAGTGGACTCAGTGTTATCTGTGTGTTTACATAGAGAGATAAGAAACTTGGCTTTATCAGCAAATGACAATTAGCTTAACTGATGGTCCTTCCGGCAAGAGCGGTGAGTAAGTGACGTCACTTGTCCTACAGGTCCGTGGCTATAGCAATACTGTGTAAACAATGGGAGGAATAAGTTCACATAGCAGGAAAACATAGCAGCATTTCTAAAGCAATGTATTTAGGAAAAGTCTTCAGTTTACGTAAGCTACCAGTATAGATGAGATCCTTGAGATGGGACAAACCCTTTAAGGAGGAACTTTCATCACCTGCACCAACTTCAATATTTTCTATCCTTCAATAACTACTACTCTACTGATTTTAGAAGAGTTGGAATTTTTTTCTTCAGTCAAAACTTCTGTTGGTTTCAGCACCTAATATGCTAATTAGGTCCTGTCCTGTGAGGTGGGCGGTCCTTGTGTGTTTGGCCGAGGTCCACCATGTGACAGTAGAGAACCTACTTAGGATATTGGGTGCTGAAACTAACAGAAATGATTGTTCAGAAATTGTGGGGGCTAGAAAAAATATTCCTATTGTATTGAAATCAGTGGAGTTGATGGAGGTGGAAACCTGAACCTGGCCATGACACTACATTCATGAGAAGTCCACCAAATTATAACTGTTTGGTTTTGGGGGTTTTTTGTGACAAGTGCCATACCATAGTTCCTGCATTCAACCTACTGTGAGAAGGTGACAGGCAGAGTGCTGGAGTCCTGCTATATCAGTCCCAGATTCCTGACATATGTATGGTCCAGGGCAGATCTTGAATAAGCTGCAGCCCAGTTGTGAGTCCGGGGCTCATTACGGGGCCATGCACTTCAGGGCAGATCCTGGGAGGAGAAGAAGTGGCTGGGTCTTTCCTGACTCTGAGAGTCTTGTGTTATGGTAAAGTGTTCTGTTCAGTTAGGATGGGTTCACCCTACCGTAGGTGTCCGACAGCTAATATCCGTAGCTAATGTCCGGGCAAGATTTTAACAACGGACACTAGCTGTATCTGTTTACAATTTCCATTAATTTAAATGGGATATTATGTTGTGTCCTTAAGTGTCCGTTTACAACCAAGCCCGCGTTTTCAAGCGGATAGAAAAATCCTACATGTAATCCTACAATCCTACAGTCTTCATAAATCTCCCGCTTTGTGTTTACAGACACTGTATAAAAGCCTGTGTAGATGTAAGGCCTGTTGATACGATGTAATATTCATGTTGTTGCGCCCTCCCATGGAGTGATTGTATACACATATGTACAGTAAAGATTTAGGTTTCCATCACGCTGCATTTACACTATGCCTCGGCCTCTCATTTCTTGTATTGTGTTTCCTGGAGGCTTAGTTTCTCATTCTGTCTGGGATAAATCCAACTGTTCCTTGCGCTGTGAATGCATCTTGAATCTTTATGATTGTACAAATGATAAATAGCAAAAAATCTTAATGATGCGGAATGTGGATTCCACTGTGAGTGAATGACGCATGTTATGTGAGCCACAACAGGAAATCCAAGGCGCGCTGTACTAATTGTCTTCAGAAGTTCAAATAAGGGCTTATGGAAAGGAAAATTCCAGTCGAAAATGATAAAGCGGCGACGGCCTGGTGTATAGAAAAGAGCACAATATGTTAATGCAAACACTAATGGAAGAGAGAAAAAAAAAAGGAAAACTTTTGCACAGTGGTTGCATTTAACACATTGTACTGTATTATGTTTCAATATCTTTATTGCATGTGGTTGGTTTTTTGGGAGGAGACTTTGCATCGGGGGCCTTCTGGAAAATATACCACGTACCAAATTATTATGCAGAAGATACCTTTCTCTGATTTTCCTAAATAGGTGATGCAAGTGACCGTCAGTACAATGATTACATTTTTTCAGAAATGTAAAAACCTTAAAATCCACTGTTCCAAATTGGTCAGACTTCAGACATTGATTTATAGGATAGCTGGATTTCAAGTCACAACACTAGCGGCAAAGCTTTGCGTTTTAGATACCTTTTCGTTTTCCAAAGGAGCATTATATAGCCCATAACACCTTATTCACATGTCAGTGTTTTGATCCGTATTTTGCATCTGTGTTAGTAAGCAAAAACCAGGAGACTACACACAGATAGGGCTGGGTTCACACCAGCGTAGACTCTCCGTATGGGGATTCTGTTCCCGTCTCCACAAAATACAGAAACCAGTGTAAACCTAGCAGAAACCATGTTCCGTGGGTAACCAAGTGGACTAGGCACCCCCCAAACAGACTACCAAGCACATTTGCAAGTGGTGTGCAGTGAAAGCACATGGACCCCGTAGACTACAATGGGGTCCGTGTGCTTGCCGCAAGATCTCCGCACGACTCATGCGGACAGAAAAGTAGATTGTGAAGTACTTTCCTCTCCGCATGTTCCCTGTCTTATACTAGCTAAAATCTCATGCATATGTTATACAGCTCAGGAGCAACTAATGGCCATAGTCATTTTTATTCTTTGTATTTCTTACCTACTTACCGAGTATTCTTGTTACATTATCCCATTTTCAGAGCTACCAGCATATTAGAGGACTTTTGTTTTACCTCTAGTGTTTGCACTTGCCCGGAGTGACATAAACGAAGGTGTGTTTCACATGATCAGCGGCAGAGGTCGGCGTACACTCTATATGCTGCAAAGAGTTATCTCTCATCATTCCAGGTGTATAGGGCCTCTGACGGCACGATACTAGCTAAAAACTTGTGCAGACGCGAGATTTTAGCTAGTACAGAGTGGTGTCAAAGGCTTGTGCTTGGCCCAAGCTCTGGAAAAGAGGAGGTGGGATGGAGAACAAACATTAAAGGGGCAGTGTACAGGGATGACGTGGGGATGCTCAGAGCGCTGGGTGAATGCCCCTGATGTTCAGTGAGAAGAAAGCGTTTTTAGAAGAAACGGTGGGGAGAATCCAAGAAGGAAAGGTAGGAGTAGAATAACCTTTTTAAAGTCTATTCCAACATGTCTTTAGTTAAAAATGAGTTTTGCCAATTATAGACTCCCTTTAATGCCTGATCAAGATACTCATTATGGTGTCTTAGGGGGTGTCAATGAGGTAACATGATGTGATGACATTCCTTCTTGGTCTTACTTTACTGATTGCTCTTTTTTACAGAGTTAAACGTTTCGTTTTAGATCACATAAAAAAAGTAATAACTCAAAAAATTCCAGCTGTTAATCCAGTGCTCAATACCGAAGGACGTCATAAGTGAGATAATTATGTAATCATTGTTGTAGATTGGACGGACACATTTTATACTAAATGTCAAGTGCAAAAGAACTCGTGATTATCTCTGAAATTAGTAAAATAAATACCATTATGCCCAAGTGCTGCGATCTCAGAAATCAGCAAAATGAAATGTTAGATTTTAAATAGCTTATCTAAGATATTAAACAGTTTTTTTGTTTTTAGTGATAAGTTTCTGTACTGATTCATTTCATACTATAATGTATATTTATATACAGAGCTGCAGAACCTCTAGGACCTTCAGAAAGCCATAGAGTTGAATACAATTCTGGCAGCCATCACTGGGTAGGTGAGGGGCATAGGAGTTATTTGCATCTTCTTTACCCTCGAAATCCAATGGTGGTTTTTCAACAGTCCTATTAGTATAACCCATAACCACTGGGGTCACCAATTGACTGTGGGGGTCATATGTAAGGATGAGTGAACCAATTTGGTTAGAATTGGATTAGACCTGAATGGTAAATCTTCTACCTCAGTGAAGAAGACTTCAGTGAAAAGCAAAGTGTCCATTTCCTTCATTGTTTTGGAAGACCTGCAGGGATCGGTATTTGGGAGAGAGTAGAGTACAATGAAAATAACCCAGCAGAGGTGAGTAAAAATAATGAAGAGTTATACTCATCTTGCCTTACCTCTTCTGAGCATCTGGCATCTCAGGGTCACTGCTGAGGCCTGTTATTGGGCCTAGTGGTCATAAGGGAGATGCCAACATCATGATGCTATGACCTGTCCTGTGGAGAACATGTCCTCTTACCTATCCTATGTTATCTGGTTAGCAGAACCAGATGGTGTTCTTGTAGTAAGGAGGAGGCTTTCCTTCTTAATCTGTCAAAGCTGTCCAATGCACTCTCAATTTGGTTACGTTCCGAGCTATTATCCATTCTAACAAGTGGTCTTTCAAGCCAGCTCACTCACCAAGAGCACAGTAAGAGCGGGGTTAGGCCCCAATTAATATCCAGCCATGAAGAACCTCTTTAACCCTTTCCCGACATCCACCGTACTAGTACTGATCACGGGCATTATCCCTTCTGGAGTGGGCGCCACCATTTTGCTGGGGATCTCTGGCACCTGGAGCAAGCTCGGGGTCCAGTGTCTCATTGTCATTACAGCTGGGAGCCTTATGAAAGCGCTCAGTCCTGTTTATAATTTATTTCTAGTGTGGGCTACTCTATGTATGTTGCATTGTAATACATTGCTTTAGTGATCAGACACCCTGGGGTTCTAGACCCCTAGGGGGTCTAATAAATGCTTAAAAACTGTTTTCAAAAAAAGTAAAAAAAAAAACATAAAAAAATTTAAAGATAAAAAAAATGTAATTTAAAAATTAAAAGTTCAAATCACATACATAAAAGTACTTAAATACTGTGAAACATAGAATACAGGTGACATGTCATTTTGGCTGCACAGTGAACGCCGTAAAAACGAATCCCGTTAGAAAGTTAAAAGAAACACTTTTTCTTCAAATCCCCCCCATTCTGAATTTTTTTTCCAGCTTCCCAGTACATTGGACAGAATAATTAATGGCGGAATCATGAAGAAAAATTTGTCCCACAAACATTAAGAGCTCATATGGCTCTGAGAGCAGAAAAATAAAAAAAAATGATGGGGTTTGGAAGGAGGGGGGGAGTCAACAATGAAAATCAAAAATAGAAAAATAACTGCGGTGGGAAGGGGTTAAGATATATAAATACAATTCAGAACCTGGAAGTATAAGGAAGTAGAAGAAAACAACCTTCATATAAAGGAATATATTTATCACTTATGATTTCTCCAAAGACAGCGATTTGTGACATACACTCAGTATATGGATATGTATATATGTATATAAGGAATGCGTTTTAACACTTCATTTAGCAAAATCCTATGTGTTCTAATATATATGTCATTCTTAAAGACGCCTAAGTCAACATTCAGGGTACAGCCAAGTGTGCTTTGTAGACTTTACATCTAGACTACCTAGGTGGCCGGGCCACACACAAGTGAGAACAAGTGGGAACAAGAATTCTGGAAGTCTGGATGTTACTGTATGTGTGAAAGGAGAATGTATAAAGCAAGAAACATTTCATTTATATGAAAGCTTCCAACTCTGATCAAGTACGGTGGATGACGGGAAAGGGTTAAAGAGGTTCTTCATGGCTGGATATTAATTGGGGCCTAACCCCACTCTTACTGTGCTTTTGGTGAGTGGGCTGGCTTGAAAGACCACTTGTTCAAATGGATAATAGCTGGGAATGTAACCAATGTGAGAGTCAGACACAAACATAATAGAATAATATACATCATGGGGGGCTTTAAGGGTCTTTGCACATGGGTTGGGTCCGCTGCAGATTTTCTGCTGCTGATTTTTCTGTGGAAACGTTACCACAGTTGTTTCCTCACTTGTTGAGTAATTTTTGTACTTATGACATTGTTATAGCAGATGCTAAGGAGCCTAAGGAGCTGAGGCCAGGCCTTCTGCAGGGGGCTCAATTGTAACAGAAAGTTGCCTTTGATCCTTGGCTATGTATCTCTTATATATCCCTTATATCCCTTGTAACATGTATGTGTTTGTCAAAGGGTCTTGGCCCACTTTACACCCCCTCAATGTCTCCTGCTATACAATGCATTGCTATGGCAGTTGGAAGCATAACTATGGGCTCTGGGTCTGCTATCTAAGGAAACCTATTAGGTCCTGCAAAACACTGAGTCTAATAGGATACCTGTAAGTGCAGGTCTAGTACTGTATATGGCAATACAAAAGTAGTATCAGAGATCTTTATGTCCCCTACTCGTGCTTAGGGAGTAAGTAAAACAATGTTTTAAGCAGTAAAAAATTAAGATTGTTAATTTTAAAAATTGATCTAGTGAGGCCTTTATATTAAAACAAACAAACAAACAAACAAACGGTTTTGCATCATAATAACGGGAACTATAAAAATACTAAATTATTTATCCTCCAGGGTAAAGGCCAACATTGCTGCTTTTTTTCATAACGTACCACTTAATAAATGGAATAAAAAAGTGATTAGAAAGTCTTACATATTTTCATCTTCATTATGTTTGTTATTTATCAATATGCTTGATTTGTCATTATTTCATATCTTCTTTTCCGTTTTTTTCCTCCTAACTCATGTTTGTTTGTTTTTTTTTATGTAGATTGAGAGCCCCATATAGGGATCACAATGCACATTTTTTTCCTATCTGTATGTCTTTATAGAAAGGGAGGAAATCCATGCAAACACGGGGAGAACATACAAACTCCTTGCAGATGTTGTTCCTGGTGGGATTCGAACCCAGGACTCCAGTGCTGCAAGGCTGCAGCGCTAGCCACTGAGCCGCCGTGTTGCCCCCCTAACTCATGTTTAACCCTCTTCTGACATTCTTTTTTGTTTGTATGATACTATTTATATGATTTTTCATGCAAAAAAATGTAAAAATTTGTTAAAAATAAAAGTCTTACTGTATACAAACTACAGCACATCCTGCAAAAAATGAGCTCTCATCAATTTTAGCCCCAGCTCTTTGGCACTCACAACTACAATTTCTATTGATAGGTGGGAGTCCCAGAGGTCCTAGCATCTGTCAGAAATTTATACTATACCAATGATAGTAGAATGAAGACGTCTAGAAGGTTATTAAGAAGCAGTATAACAATATGGAGGTGGTTTAATTAAAACTCAAAGTTCAAAAAGAACCGTCATCTCCATTCATTGACCAATAGTGTGACTTTACAGATGGATAGTATGGTTGCAATTTTCTTGTGGTGTAAATGAGTTATTATGAGTAAAACAGATATATGATATAGTATGAAGGTTTATGCAGTCATGGATGGGTGTAGCACATTTTAACAGTCAGCAATATGGTGATAACACTCAGACATAGTATGGTCACGCACAACATGGTGGTATTATCTTTTAGTACTATGATGGTATTATCCAATCACAGTGAAGTTATCAAGTCAAAATATGGGTACATTATCCAGTCATTATAAGGTGGTATGATCCAGTTATGGTATGATGGTGAGCTCCAGTCATGGTATAATGATGTAAACTAGACATGGTATAATGGTGAGCTCCAGTCATGGTATGATGATGAATACATTTACCAAAAAAAAACCAGACAAGACTACCCAAACACAATTTATAAAAATATAACAAGGTTTATTAATAATGAATGCGTAAAAACACAAGTAAATAAAAAAATAGAAAAAAGGACGAAGGAGAACACATCCAAAATAAACCAGCGTACAGGTAGGTGTGGTAAATGATATGAACAATCACTGAAAAAAGGGGAGGACTGAAGACATAGTGCCAGTAGTATATACAATCACCAATATCTTATGTACAATACATAATAGTGGACCAATAGCTAAACCATGGTAACCAGATTGAATGTAAGGCTTCATAGAACCCCCCTTATAAGAATAGGAAATACAAATAGAAAGTTAATACCAGAACCTTACAAAGTGATGCACGGACAAAGGACGCCCCAGTGCGCGTTTTGCCTGATCTGGCTTCCTCAGGGGGGTATGATGATGTAAACTAGACATTGTATGATGGTGTGATCCAGTCATGGTATGATGGTGCAGTACAGTCATGGTATGATTGTATGATCTACAGTCATGGTATAATGGTGAGATCCAGCCATGGTATGATTGTGTGATACAGTCATGTTATGATGGTATGATCCAGACATGGTATGATTATGTGATCCAGTCATGGCATGATTTTGCGATCCAGTCATGGTATGATGGTGAGATCCAGTCAGGATATGATGATACGATCCAGTCATGTTATGATGGTGAGATTCAGTCATGGTATAATGATGCAATCTAGTCATTGTATGATGGTGTAATTCAGTCACAGTATGATGGTGTGGTCCAGTCATGGTATGGTAGTGTGATCCAGTCATGGTATGGTAGTGTGATCCAGTCATGGTATGATGGTGTGATCTAGTCATGGTATGATGGTGTGATCCAGTCATGGTATGATGGTGTGATCTAGTCATGGTATGATGGTGTGATCTAGTCACGGTATTATGGTGTGATCCAGTCATGGTATGATGGTATGATCTAGTCACGGTATGATGGTGTGATCCAGTCATGGTATGATGGTATGATGTAGTCACGGTATGTTAATGCAGCACAGTTACCAAATATTTGCTGAGAAACAACAAATCATGGCAACAATTAGCAACACATAAATTAACCTTAATGGGGAAGTATTGAGGCACCGGCGCCAAGAGCTACAAACACCTTCCTGACTACACTACTAGTTACCTCAATTGCCTTCCTATCACAGAAAGTAATTATTCTATGTTGTGGTCTCTCCAGGGACATTCATGCAATGTCCTTGGCCTAAGATTTTATGCAGAAGCTCATATAGAAAGGATTAGGTATGGATTGTTAAGGTTTTTGTAAATTCACTCAAACATGGCAAATTCACATACAAAAGAAATTCTATATTTTACAGTTCAAGAACAGTTTAAGGTCAATGTATTCTGGGACTTCTGATAACATCTTTCAAATTGTAATATTTTCATCTTAATTCCCTTCTTGAAATCCTTCTTCTAAATATAAAGCTATGTATAGTGATAATACACTTTATAATTATATTCTTCTTTCTGTCTCACCATCACATAAAATGATAGCCAACGCAAAGTTAAATTAACCTAGCAATGTAATACTTAGAGATATTTATGGCTTACATTTAAAGTTGTGAGAAAAGTTTGTGAACTCTCTGGAATAATCTGGATTTCTGCATGAATATGTTTTAAAAATTGACATAAACTTTAAAATGAATATTCCAATGACGAATATTGTTTAACCTCCTTCCCGACGTTTTCTGTAAAGTAGTATAGTATGGCGGATATTGGGTATTTAAATATGGTGGCCATTCAGGAGCTGAGCAGCCACCATAGCCGCCTAGTCTCTGCTGTATAATACAGCAGAAACCCGCCCTCACTGATCATGGGCATTTTAAGTCAAAGCTGACCAAGGAGCTTTTTGCCAGTGGCACATGGACATCGCCGTTTTGGTGACGATTAATGGCCTTTGACCCGGCATTCCACTGCCATGACAGCTGAGAGCCAGGCTCGTCTGGCATGCATTTGTATGACCTGCTGCTCTATGCAACTTGTCATACAAATGCCGATATTTTGCAATGCATTAGCATTGTAATTCGTTGCATTACAGATCAGACCTCCTGGGGATGAAGAATCCAAGGAAGTCTAATAAATGCAGTAAACAAATATATAAAAAAATTAAAATTAAGTAAGTCTTCAAATCCCCCCCCCCCCCGAATACAGATAAAAGTGAAAAATGACTGTAAAACACATACACATTCGGTATCTCTGTGTCCAAAAATGCCCAGTCTACAAACGTATAAAAATATTTTTCCTGTATGGCAAATGCCGTAGTGGGAAAAAAGGAGACCAGAACAGGCAGAGATGTTACATAGGGCTTATTTTCAGGGTAGGGCTTATTTTTGGAGAAACGAGATAATAGATGACCTTAAAAGTACTGACTTTTTGATAAAAACATGGACATGTGTGTAACCCAGCTCTTTGCCTGGAAGATCACCAAAGATATCAGCATTTACATTGAGATTCTACTATAGAGAATAGATGTCTAGAAACTCCATCAAGACACTTCAACATTAAGTTTCCAGTGGTTCGTAGCCCACCTAGTTCTGTACCCAAAAGTGTTGAGCAGTTCACAAAGGAATAATGGGGGTCATCTTTGCTGAATGAAAACTGGCATATATGGGTTAATATCTTCTTCCAATTTGAATTTCTTGTGTGACCATATTCTTTGGATCAAGCATATACACTTCTGTGGGATTGAGTTTATCTGGATATGGAACTTGAGCTGTTTTGTTCTGGATTCACCCCTGCACTTTCAATCACTGTCATGTTGTATGATTAAAGGTCTTTTAAGTGTTAGATCACAGACAGATATCCAACATTCCTTTTGTAGAATTTCCTGATACAACCTGTAATCCATTGGTCTCATGGTAGTTGCAAACCATCCTAAGGCCCCGAGGCAACAAACACGCACCATTATATTCCCTCTATCATACTTTATTGTTGAAATACATCTTAACTTGGCTTTTTAGATCAATATAATATCTGCCTCGGTATAATATGTTCTCTGTTTCATGTCTGACTCTGTGGTCTCGTGGGTGATGTCAGGGATACATAAATATTAACAATAACAAATATAGTCATTTAGAGCGCTAAGGTCTAGTATAAATGACATCATAAATCTATAGTTGAGTAAACATCCAATCACACTGTGGAGGCAAAGTATCATTATCCAGCCGAAATCTTCACATACCATTGGTTCAATATAAACACACTATATGGAGAAAAATATTGGCCCCCAGGTAATGAATTCAGATGTTGCATCCAGCACACTACCATGGGTGTATCAGTCCAGGATCTTGGAATGCAGTCGCCTTTACAATTATTTGTGAAAAAATGGCTTATTCTAAAGAACTTCAACATGGTATCGTGATATGATGTCATTGCAACAAGCCAATTCAATTCAAGAATCTTCCCCCCAACCTCTAGATATTCTACCACCTATAGTGAGTGGTATTATTGATAAGGGGGGGCATTTAGGAACCAAAACAACTTAGCCATGAAGTGACAGACCACATAATGTTACAGAACGCAGAGTGTTGATGTGCATAGTACACATTCACATTCATCGTTCTGTCCTTTATCTAACCAGAAGAAGGGAAAAATGGACTGTCTAATGATGGACAATGGATGTAGAGCTAGGTGAACCTCCCTAGATTTGTTTTGTTTTTCAGTTCAGATTCCTTGTTCCTGATTCGTTTCTGGTCAAACAAGTTCAGTACGAAACTGAAGTAAAATTATTATACTCGGGGATCTCTTTACACCCAAGAGTATAGTTGGAGGCACAAGGGAGGTCTAAAAAATAAAAAACTAATTATACTCTCCTTCCTTCACCTCTTATACTCACCTTCCCTCACCTCTTATACTCACCTTCCCTCACCTCTTACGTTGGGTTCACACTAGCGCCCGGTCTCCGTTCTGAGCTCTCCGTTTTCTGCATGCAGAAGATGGAAAGCTGTCAGACCGGGTCCGGCCGTGAGCGCCGGTGAGCGTTTTATGCTCTCCGCCGTGAAACCGTTTTTTAAAAACCGGACACAGATTACTGCATGTCCGACTCTGTGTCCATTTAAAAAATCCGGTTTCGTGGCGGAGAGCATAAAACACTCACTGGCGCTCATGGCCGGACATCTTTCAAACCCATTCAAATGAATAGGTATGAATGAGTCCTGCAGCTTTCCGTCTCCTGCTCTGTTTTATGCAGGAAACGGAAACCTGCAGAACAGAGACCGGCCGCAGATGTGAACGAGCCCTAATACTCACCTTCCCTCACCTCTTATACTCACCTTCTCCCACCTCTTATACTCACCTTCCTTCACCTCTTATACTCACATCCCCTCACCTCTTTTGAACCCCATTGTGGCGTTAGGTGCTCTCTCTTGATCTCCTCGGTGATCGTAGATCAGCAGATCACTGGCTGCAACAGTCACATGGTTGTTGCGACACCGGTGGGCGCCACAATACTGGTGACGCTGGAGTGATGGGGGACTTGGTGGATTAGTAATAATATTTTTATTTTTTTTATTTTATCACATTCTCTGCTCTTATACAGTGGTTTGGTTATACAGATAAGGACATATTTTAATAATTTGCTGAAGACAACCAGTAAAATGACCAGTATTGTAGTTAATGTCTTACAATATATTTTCCATTCTATTTTTATGCAATTACATTAAGTATTGTAGATAATTACCCGGTAGCTTATTAGCCCATCAGTCCACTTCAATGCATTTCCATGGAAAACCCATCATGCGAGGGACATGATTTCCTTGTCTTGCAGCTTCTCCTGGTACAACTTTTGAACCATCATCATAACCATTAACCATCTTGCTCGTGACACATTGCAAGTGTTTCTCAATTTTTCAGTGGTTAATAAAGTTGCTGTAATGATTTAGCGAAGGCTTTTATGCTGTAGGCATATGACCACCATATGCCAGTGATAACATTATATTAGCTCTCTGGTTTGGAAGAGAGACTATAATATTAATTACCATACTTTATATCTATTACTAGTCTGCTTCAGTGTGATACGGCATATGTTCACATTCTCTCTCAACACTCACAAGAGACAAAAATGGTACATAAAATGTTATTTACAAGATGAGTCTAGTCTAACATTTTTTGCAAACATTTTGCACAATTTTGTTCTCTACTTATATTATTACATCCCATTGTTTTAGAGAGAACATAGGGCCCATTAGCAAGAATCAGATTGGACCCCAAAACAAACCTTTATTAGAAATATTCTCTAGTTTTCCACTTTTTGCAAATTATTCTAAAATATATGTACAGTTCAGCTCGGTTTGGCTTGGTAAGGTTACGTTCTGTTGCCGGGTCTCCAATGGAGTTGCAGGGTCCGTTAAAAATAAGCAGAGGAAAAAGTCCATCAAGGAGGAAGGACCTGTCCCAGATATTGAATTCTGTTCTGCTGTCTGGGTCGGCAGGAGGCATGTCCAGACATCCATTACATTTGTACCCGGAATTGAGTATAAAGCGGGAGACAAAAACAGGTTGGGGCAATTTAGTGATGTCCCAAGTCACCCGCAGCAGAAACCAGACCATACTTATTATTTTTTCTGTAAGTGGCACATTGTGGGAACCGCAATGCAGGGTGTTTATATTGTGGGGGCCACAATAATGGGACATTACATTGTGTGGAGACCGCAATGAGTAGGACATTATATTTTGGGGGCTACAATAAGAGGAGACCACAATAAGGGAGACATTATATTGTATGGGGACCACAAGGGGGTTATTGTAATGTGTTGCATCACAGAGGTACATGGTTGTGAATGTGCATAGTCTACGGGTATATTCATATAGAGTTTTTTGCAGGCTGATTTTGAGGTGGAATCCACCTCAGAATCACCTCCCATTCATTTCAATGGGAGTCAGTAGCTGTTTTTTTTCCCTCTAGCTGATTTTTTCAGCTAGAGGGAAAAAAGCGATATGACTAGAGATGAGCGAACAGTAAAATGTTCGAGATTCGATATACGTTTCGAGTAGCCCCTCAATATTTGACTACTGGAATCGAATATCGAACCCTATTATAGTCTATGGGGGGAAATGCTCGTTTCAGGGGTAGGCAACATTCGATCAAATTATACTTACCAAGTCCACGAGTGAGGGTCAGGCTGGATCCTCCAAGAAGTCTTCTCCGTGCAGCGTCCCTGCAGCATCTTCCGGCTCTGAATTCACTCTGCCAGGCATCGGGCCTGGGCAGAGCCGACTGCGCATGCCTGCACTACAAACGGACATGCGCAGTCGGCTCTGCCCAGGCCTGATGCCTGGCAGAGTGAATGAAGAGCTGGAAGACGCAGCGGGGAAGCTGCACGGAGAAGACTTCTAAAGATAGGAGAAGAACCAGCGTTGATTGGCCGACTGTATAGCATTCGGCCAATCAATGCTGGTTCTGCATCGAACTTTTCCATTCAAATAGCGAGTGGTACTCGATCGAGTATGAGTATTTCGAATACCGTAGTATTCGATCGAATACCCACTCGATCGAGTACTACTCACTCATCTCTAGATATGACCTATCTTCAGGCGGTTTCCGCCTTGAAAAAAACAATGAAATCAATAGGAGGCGGAAAAAACGCAACATGGTTTTTTGAACCATTTTTTAAAGGAAAGTTTCTCGGTCCATACAGTGTGCTGAAGAAAAAAAAAAATGCACCAAAAACCGAGACAAAAAACACAGCAAAAACCACATCATGTAAAAAAAAATGTCAAAACAAAAATTTCCTAATTACTGAAGCAGATTTTTTCAGCCTGCAAAAAACTGTGAACAAACCCTTATGGGGCATGTTGAAAAATGGCTTATGATATCTGTTTTCACAAAGATTTACAGATTTTGTCCCTCTTTCGGTCTACTTAAAGTTGGGATGTATGATATAGCACATGAGTAGGATGACCCATCCTGCCGCAGGTCCTATAGAAGTCCTGCGCCACTGTCATAGGTTTGCCGCTGCTTTGAAACAGTGACAGCTCATATTTTGATCCAGAGCCATTAATCTCTGCACAGATATCACGAGCACGAGCTCACAACTGATTCCAGTATCAACTGTTTTGTGGACTTGAATAACTTGGCATATCAATAGGAGCAATTATGTTGTAGTATACATCCTCATACGTAGTATACATCCTCAGTGAATATGGCTATGATGTGTCATGTCTGCAGTATTCATGGTTTCAATAATAGCCCATGAAAGTTGTTCCGTGATCACAATTGAATAGAGAGAATCAGATATATTTCCAATAAAATAACCTCTTTGTTATGTATCATATCACTGCTGATAGAAAACATATTACGTGCCTTGTTGAATTTAATAGGATTCTACACCAGACACCATTTACTGTACACATGAATGCTTCATGTATGTAAAAGCCATTTCAGGTAGGAAAGAAGTTGCCTAAATTTCAGTGGGAATCTGAACAGATTCGAAAAATGGGCAGCCCCATGTCACAAACTTAGATTTGACTGTTGTGATTATAGTAAAGGACAGTATGTCACGGGGAGGAAGGGACTCCGGGCAGCATGGATAACTATAATGGTAGGAGTCCTTCTTCTGGCATGACGTTCAAGCTGGAAAATCTGATGAACATGCACTGAGTTTCACGAGTGGTGGGGTAAATGTTGGAAGACACTTATTTGCCTTTCTCAATGGCTTTCAATGGTTTCTGTGATGTCATGCTGAAGCAAATTATGGAATTTAAGTGAAAAATGTCTGCAGTTCTATAAACCCTCAGAAACATTTCTATACATACTGGTGGCCTACTGACCCCTATCTCACAGCTGTACAGATGGAAAAGTGTCTGTACACGTGCGACTCTCCCCACTTACTGGAGTTTATGGAAAATAGCCAAGACTCCATGTTTGGTGTATTCCTATACAAGTCGATGGAGAGATGTGTGGCCACCTCTCCATTCTGTATGACTTGTGAGTCAATGGATCCCTGTTTTCAAGATAAGTGTGGATCCCAGAGATTGGACTACCTCTCACGTATTCATGGCATAAGTTATAGCAATGCTACAAATACCTGACATGAGAATTCTCCTTAACCAATCTCTTTGGTTACTGACTTTGATCCTGATTCCATACTGTCAGGACTTGGGGACGTTGCGGCCTGCCCGCTATGCGGCGCATGTTCTGGAGGCGTGCCAAAGACTCTTCTGGCTATATTTTGTACTTTAAGAGGTTAAGTTGTTTCCTTGGTGCCTGTTTGATTGGTAGGCTGTCTGGCCAGTCATTCCTATCTGTGAAGGGTGGGGTTGTATCTCTGTTCTTATTTAGGTCCCCTCCCCCAAGTTCATGTGTCTGCTGTAGCATTGAGACTTGTTTGCAACTTACAGGTTGTCTCTAACTTTTTCTGTACTCCCGCTCCAGCCCTTAAGTTTTGTTTTCCCTTACCCTTCCTGTTCCTTGCCTTTTTAGTTTCCCTGTTTATTTTTGTATTCTATTGCTCACCAATATCTACCACTGGCCTTGGCTGACTATGGTTAACTGCTATTTCTCTCTGTTATCTGTCACAACTAGTAATACTTGGTTTGCTTCTTTTTGCTCATCCCAGTCCACTGTTTGGGTAACTGTAGGGAATCTATTATAGGTTTCAGTGAGTGGTGTCCTTGTGAGGACATTACTCAGAGGTTAGGCAGGTTCAGTCAGGGAGTCTGTTAGGGAAAGTTTCCCAATCTGTTTCTCCCCACGTTCCTGGATTTGCACCCAGCCATAACTAAGCTTCGTCAGAGCTTGCTGGGACGTCGGGGACTCTCCTTGGCCGCAGATTTCCGGGAGCTCCAGGTCAGTGCCTCACACATTAACTGTGTAGGAGAATGACATGGCCAGCCCTGCAGTTTAGAGTTTCTCTGTAGGCTATTTGTGAGTTCAGAAAAGGTCAGAAAAATCCTCCTTCCTATTTGAAAACAGAACAAGCCCGGTGGAGGAGGGGGATGCAGCTGCAGATTTTAACTCAGTTTCCTGCAACAAAAACTGCTAGAGTTCTGTAAGATCTCTATGTAGTTTTGGGTCACTGTACTGTTCTTGGCTCCAAAAACATAGTAACACTTCATGAAAGTAAAGCTTTATAGACCTTAGATTCCAATAATGCTTGAATAAAACGGAAAAAGAATTGAAGGAATACATATGGTTATGATTTGCTATATGACAGAATTCAATTTCATCCTCATATCATGGTCTGATATTGTATCATTTGTGTTTCACACATTAGTAACCACAATTTGCCTTTTTTTTTGGTCTTTTCATTGAAGCATTGTAGATTTTGCGGATTTTTAAGAATGGAACATATAGTAAGCGAACAGCTAAAACCATGGAAATGAAATGGCTGCTGCGGTTCTCGATCTGTTCTATGTGCACGCTTCACTTGCACCGCTTTCATACACAGTTCCACACTTGGCTGCAATGGATGTGTTCACTTTCAATTACAGTTCCACATATAAAACGAATGCTTTTTTCCAGTGTGATTTTCCTCCTGAGTAAAGCTAACATATTGTATTCGGTGCTTTTGGGAGTTTGGAGCGGCCTTTTTTCTGAACATACAGAACATTAATTGCTTCTTCTCTGAATAGGACCAGACTGTATGTGTTTTTTAGTTTATATTGAAGTGTATAATGACATTTGCGCATCTAGAAGCTTATGGTCAATTAACTGGGATACCGGTGGAGTGCGAGACAAAAGCTCTTCTTACAAAGCAATCCTAGATTTCTACCGCCGCTGCTACTTATTATACTATTGTACCCACTATACTACTGTCATTACTGGGACTAAACAAAAGTATGGTGGGCAAACAGAACTGGTGCTAATAAATTTACGCAATGTGGAGAACTACACAAAGAAAAGATAATGCATAAAATAAAATACTATAAAAACCATATAAAATCCGCAAGACGGCATGGTCCACAATGCAACATATTACCCAATTCTAAAGCAGTATATAGCGTACCTACAAATAATATAATATGCATAATAAAATCAACTGTATTATAATAGTAATTAGAGATGAGCGAGTAGTACTCGATCGAGTAGGTGTTCGATCGAATACTACTGTATTCGAAATACTTGTACTTGATCGAGTACCACTCGCTGTTCGAATGTAAAAAATTCGATGCAGAACCAGCATTGATTGGCCGAATGCTATACAGTCGGCCAATCAATGCTGGTTCTTCTCCTACCTTTAGAAGTCTTCTCCGTGCAGCTTCCCCGCAGCGTCTTCCGGCTCTTCATTCACTCTGCCAGGTATCGGGCCTGGGCAGAGCCGACTGCACATGTCCACTTGTAGTGCGGGCATGCGCAGTCGGCTCTGCGCAGGCCCGATGCCTGGCAGAGTGAATGAAGAGGCGGGGACGCTGCAAGGTGAAGACTTCTCGGAGGATCCAGCCCGACCCTCCCTCATGGACTTGGTAAGTATAATTTGATCGAACATTGCCTACCCCTGAAACGAGCATTTCCCCCCCATAGACTATAATAGGGTTCGATATTCGATTCGAGTAGTCGAATATTGAAGGGCTACTCGAAATGAATATTGAACCTCGGACATTTTACTGTTTGCTCATCTCTAATAGTAATAAAAATACTAGCAAATAATGCACTTATATTGTGTCAAAAAGTGAAAGAAATAAAACAGCAGAAAAAGATGCTATATAGGAATATGGGTAAATTATATGACAGGAGTAACACTGCATTGTATACAGTATGGTACGGGTAGTAGGGAATGGTAGTATGGCAGCATGGTAGTTAGATTGATAGATGTTTAGGCAGAGACAGACACTCTTTTGACACAAAAAAGTATATGCGTTATGTCACTAACAGCCATCCCTACAATGGTATATACAGTACGTGGCTTAGGAGCTATTTTGGTGGTGGTAGACTGTGTGGGGAAGTTAGCTTGGTAGAAGCAGTGGGGCGGACCCAAACAGTCAAGACAAGGACACAACACGTGCAGCAAACTGGTTTATTTTTTTTTTAAAAAAACAAAAAACAGGAAAATAAATAAACCTTGACTTCAGGCACAAATAAGCAAAATAAAATACAGCCTTAACTTCAGGCAAAAATAAAACAAATTCCTGCTCGTCTGAGCAATTAACTAAACAGAAGTAATAACCTAACTATACGTGAGGCTTACTACGAGCCACACAAACAAAACAAGCACAAATTGTTCTCACTGGACTCAGGGTTACAAGACAGACCTAGCCACCACTGCACTTCCTGAATCTTCCCTGAAGTGCAGGATCTGCAACCTTTTATGGGCCAGTAATGAGCCCGTGACCCAAACCTGGAGCTGAAACCTACTCTAGACCCTCCCTGGACCACACATAGGTCAGGAATCTGGGGCTGATATAGCAAGACTCCAGCACTTTGCCTGTCACCTTCTCACAACTGCTACCTAATGACCCCTTCTCTTAACCTAGATGACCAAAGTTAATCTGATGTCCCATGTTCAGTAAAAGTTGCGTTTTTTTTTAGTATAGATTTTGGTGCAATTTTTTGAGCATAACCCAGGAGTGGCTACAAAAGGAATGCAAAATGTTAAGGAAGCACTTATACTTCTCCTAGTCCTGGAATTGGCTCAAAAAGGTGCCACAAAACCCCCCATTTTTCCCGCAATATGGTGCCTTAGCCCATATTAACTCCATTACTTCCTTGGGCCAGTGGAATTTTACTTTCTATGAAACTTTTTTCCTATTTTTTATTGTCTGAACATTGTGTGTCTCATAACCAGGTGTGTTTTACAGTCTGAAAAACACGGTAATAACTTCTGCCTGCAAACACTTTCTACTTGGATGCGGCTTCTAAATTATTGTTTAGGATTTTGTTTTTCTCTAACTAAAGGGAATAACAACCTGACATTGCTGGAGCACAAACTGTCTCTTTTGAAGAAAGGAAAGTAACTATTGTTTTATCCTTCCTAACTATGGCTTCATCCTGATGCCTGTCAGATATTCTATCCATATAATTGGATTTGGTGCCACACGTTCTTGAGACTGCTAAGTGTAAAATACAGTTAGAACTGGAGATTTCTTCTAGGAATTTAATGGTATTCTGGGGATTCTTCCTTTTTCTACTTTGCATTTTTAATTATAAATGAGTTCCTATCATTTTGGAGATGGAGCTAAATGTTTCTCTTGCCAGTCAAGCAAAGTTGTGGAGAATTCATGGTACAAGAAAGGTCTTAGAGATGTTCTCCATCTAATCAATTCCAAAGTAGGTAATGTGACAGTGAGACATAAGGGAAGGTGTGGTATCAAGTCTGTCAAGCCTTACCCTTACCTGCTCTTAGTTCATTGGGAACTTTGTCTTGAACTGAGAACTTGACTAATATGGTTGCTATGAACATTCTGCTGGACAAGCCTACAGAAAAAAAACTATACTTGTTGGGTCAGTTGATGACCCAACAATGGCCAGAAATCCAGCTCTTTTTGGCTGTCTGTATGACCAAGACCTCTGTATTTTCCAAAAAACCCCCTCCAAAACTAAGATAACCTACAACCCTATGATACTAAATTGACCTTGGACAATGGGTCATTTGCATGAAGACGGCATTCATAGTGTTCCAATTCAGCTCATCATTGGAGCCATATTATGCAGACAGTAATGAACAGAACTTGTTCCAGTCAAGCTATATACAGTAATTTCTTGCTAAATTAACTTGAATTCTCAAAAAATAATTTAAGAAGAACCTCTTTAACCTTTTAGATGACAGGCGTTATTAGACTTTTAGTAAAAAATTTTTTTACAGTTTTGACATGTACAAATAAAACCCTATTATAAAACTTAGAAAATCATACTAAATCCCCAAAACGACACATATCTACATGCATGTTTCTGTTTTAAATTTCTAGAATTAAGGAGAACAAAAATGTGTTTTTATGCTGGAAATAAACTTAAGAAAACATATAAAATATAGGACTTATGCACTTTGAAAAATGTATAATTCTTACTGTACTGTCATTGAATGGAGTAAATAGAAGAATGTTTTTTAGTTCCAATTCCTGTTTTATTGATGTACTTTTATGTTGGATCTAACAACTTTTTCCAACTTCCCCAAATTGACTAAAATAGAACAGAAATGTTAATATATCAGAAAGATTCATAACCACGTTCTTAATACTTCTACAGAATTTTTATAGGTTAATAACATAACAGTTCTAGAAATAAAACCAACGTTTTAGATGATAAAACCCACAAGACAAGGCTGCTCAGAGGCATAAGCACATACGGGTTTTATCCAATAATTAGTAATGAAATCATTAGCAATAATGTAGAGTCATTTATCATAGTGTAGGCTTGAAGGATTGGTGACAAAAGTGATAAAAACACAATAAATTACAAATATTCACAAATGCAAACTTTTATGAATAAGCCATCTCCGACTAAACTTGTCCCCAAGATACTGAGAAACTGAACAGTTTACCCATTGCACTTCCATTACCATTGACTTCATTGTGGATTTTGCAACTCTGTTGATTCCAGTAAGTCTGTGATGGGTAGATCACGAGGAATATAGTATCAGAAACTAAGGCAAACAGTTACATGCATCTAATAGAAAAAAGTAAATCTGGTCAACAGCTGTTGAGATCAAGTTATATTCACATTACAAGGAATACAGAATACACAATACAGAATAATAGAAAAGACCAAGTTGGGTTATTGGGTTAGGTTATGGCTCACGGAGCTAGGAGGACCCTAGTTGAAGGCAAATCAGGGTAATGACAGGCCCACAGGAAAAAACACTTTCAGGAAAAAACTAGAAGGCAAGTTACTACAAAAAGTATTTGCAAATGGGAGTCAAAGAATAGTTGTATGTAGATAATGGAGATATACTCTTGGCCTCCCTCCAGAAAGAATTTTACTGATGGGCTCTAGGTACCCCAGTCCAACACTCTGGGGCAGGTTCTTACCAGTAGCTGCCCTTTTATAGAATATTTGACATCTCAGGGAGCCTTCACACGGAGTAAATGCTCCACTCATTCTGAATGTAAAATCCGCTCAGAAGGAGCAGCGTTTAAACAGATCCCATTGATTTCTATTTGTTCCGGCATACGCGTGCTACCCATTGAAATCAATGGGAGGCTTTTTTACCTATTGCTTTCAATGTGATACACGCGTATCACATTGAAAGCAATAGGTAAAAGAGCCTCCCATTGATTTCAATGGATAGCGAGCGTATGCCGGCACCCATAGAAATCAATGGGATCTGTTTTAATGCAGTTCATTCTGAACGAGTTTACGTTCAGAATGAGCGGAGCATAAACTCTGTGTGAAGGCTCCCTCATAGTGACATGTGAGAAGTTTAGATAAAAGGGGATCCATATACTGAGACCACATCAGTTACTAAAATGAAGGAGCATAAGTACTCATTGAACTGTTAAGAGGTCTAAACTAAAACAAACAGGAACACTACTGATAGGCTTAGTCACTAGACCTGACACCATCAATGTGGTAGAATTAGTCTTTGGTTTTTCAGGATTTTTACATCAATGACTTATCATTAGCATATTATATTAAATTGGTTTAATGAGAAATTGGAATCCTTAATCAAAAGTGAGCTAAATTAAATGTGTATACATCTTTATAGGATTGGTTATCAATATCAGATCAGTGGGGGGGTCTAACTTCTGATACTCAGGGCCGTTTTAATATATTGGTGGGCGCAGTGCAAAGCTTTCATAAATGGGCCCCTCCATCACCACCCCTTAGAAATACCTGACCTGCTCAGATTGTAAGGCCCCATCAGTGGCTCACATACAATGTAATGCCTCCTTAGTGGTCCCAAACATTACCATGCCCCTAATTGACCCATCACACTATAAAATGCCCCTGATAGTGTGTGATTTGTCCCTTACAGGTCCCCCCCAGTGGACCCTTACATATTAAAATGTCTGAGGGGCAACCTGGGTGGGACAGGTTATTATAGTGCCCCCCTCCACTTTGAACCTACAATATAATTTTGTTTTCTATTATGGAAATTTATATGTAGGTAACACATAATTTTTTGCCACCTTGTACCCTCCATACGGTTGTAACAGACCTATGTGGGACTTTTTTTTTATATACTGTAGATTGTGAGCCCCATATGGGGATCACAATATACATGTTTTTTTACTATCAGTATATCTTTGTAGAGTGGGAGGAAATCCACGCAAACACGGGGAGAACATACAAACTCCTTGCAGGTGTTGTTCTTGGCGGGATTCGAACCCAGGACTCCAGCGCTGCAAGGCTACAGTGCTAACCATTGAGCCACCATGTTTCCCCCCTATGTGGGACATTTTGACACTTCTTTATTTTATTTTTTTTTACTAATTTTTCCTGTAATTTGGGCTGATACCTTAGCCCGAGTTAAGGTGGAATACAGCCTCCTAGTATACACCTTAGAGCTAAATATACGGATGTGTTCACGCTTAACTGAGCTTGAATTTGGTCAAGGATTCCAATTTCTCACTAAATCAATTTAATTTAATATCACAACATGGCAGCAAAACCCTTGACAGTCTTCACTTCACAACAGAACCACTGGATATCCAAACATAGACATATAACATAACCTAGCGCAAAATAATATAGTCTTAAAAAAACAATATCTTGTAATCTCCCTATATTATAAAAATGAATTTCTGTCTGTCTGTCTGTCTGTCTGTGCTCTAATGCGAACCAAACGACTGGACCGATCTTCACCAAATTTGGCACAAAGATACTTCAGGTATCCGGGAAGGTTTAAGACGAGACTCCAACTCGCTCGTCTTTCACTCATATTCCAACTGCAATACACATGGTCACTCCACATACACAATACAACACTGATATCCAAACTGAGATACATGCATCAGAGGATTAGATACACAGATCAGCACACAGTATCACACGCCAGAGGATTAGATACATGCGTCTGCACACAGTCCCACATACCAGAGGATTAAATACGCGCTTCTGCACACAGTTCCACATGCCGAAGGATTAGATACACGCGTCTGCACAAAGTACCACACGCCGGGGGATTGGATACATGCGTCTGCACACAGTAGCACATGCCAAAGGATTGGATACACGCATCTGCACACAGTTCCACACACCAGAGCATAAGATATGCACATCTGCACACAGTACCACATGCCGTAGGATTAGATACGTGCATCTACACACAGTTCCACATGCCGTAGGATTAGATACGCGCCTCTTCACACAATACCACACAGGGGAGGATTAGATACGTGTGTCTGCACACAGTACCACACTTTGGAGGATTAGATACATGCCTCTTCACACAGTACCACAAGCCAGAGAATTACATACACGTCTCAGCACACAGTACCACACAGGGAGGATTAGATACACGCGTCTGCACACAGTACCACATGCCGTAGGATTAGATACACGCGTCTACACACAGTTCCACATGCCGTAGGATTAGATACGCACCTATTCACACAATACCACATGGGGAGGATTAGATACGTGTGTCTGCACACAGTACCACACTTTGGAGGAATAGATACATGCCTCTGCACACAGTACCACAAGCCAGAGAATTACATACACGTCTCAGCACACAGTACCACACGGGGAAGGATTAGATACGCGCATCTGCACACAATATCATATGCCAGAGGATTAGATATGTGCATCTGCACACAGTACCACACAGGGGAGGATTAGATACGCGCATCTGCACACAGTACCACATGCCAGAGGATTAGATACGCGCATCTGCACACAGTACCACACGCCAGAGGATTAGATACGCGCGTCTGCACGCAGTACCACATGCCGTAGGATTAGATATATGCCTCTTCATACAATACTACACAGGGGAGGATTAGATACATGTGTCTGAATACAGTACCACACTTTGGAGGATTAGATACATGCCTCTGCACACAGTACCACAAGCCAGAAAATTATATACGCGTCTCAGCACACAGTACCACACAGAGAGGATTAGATACACGCGTCTGCACACAGTACCACATGCTGTAGGATTAGATATGCGCATCTACACACAGTTCCACATGCCGTAGGATTAGATACGCACCTCTTCACACAGTACCACACAGGGGAGGATTAGATACGTGTGTCTGCATACAGTACGACACTTTGGAGGATTAGATACATGCCTTTGCATACAGTATCACAAGCCAGAGAATTAGATACACGCATCAGCACACAGTACTACACAGGGAAGAATTAGATACGCGCATCTGCACACAGTACCACACGCCAAAGGATTAGATACGCGCGTCTACACACAGTTCCACACGCTGTAGGATTAGATATGCGACTCTTCACACAATACCACACAGGGAAGATTAGATACGTGTGTCTGCATACAGTACCACACTTTGGAGGATTAGATACAAGCCTCTGCACACAGTACCACATGCCGTAGGATTAGATACGTGCGTCTACACACAGTTCCACTCGCCATAGGATTAGATACACGCCTCATCACACAATACCACACAGGGGAGGATTAGATACGCGCATCTGCACACAGTTCCAAACACCAAAGGATTAGATAAGCACGTCTGCACACAGTACCACATGCCGTAGGATTAGATACGCGCGTCTGCTTACAGTTCCACATGTCAGACGATTAGATACGCACATCTTCACACAGTTGTACACGCCATAGGATTAGATACACGTGTCTGCATACAGTACCACATGCTGTAGGATTAGATACGTGCATCTGAACACAGTACCACACTTTGGAGGATTAGATACATGCCTCTGCACACAGTACCACATGCCAGATAATTAGATACGCGTCTCAGCACACAGTACCACACGGGGGAGGATTAGATACGTGCATCTGCACACAGTACCTCACGCCAGAGGATTAGATACACCTGTCTGCACACAGTACCACACGCCAGAGGATTAGATACGCGCGTCTGCACATAGTACCACATGCCGTAAGATTAGATATGCACGTCTGCACACAGTTTCACTTACCGGAGGATTAGATACGTGCCTCTTCACAGAATGCCACACGGGGGAGGATTAGATACACACATCTGCACACAGTACCACACGCCGGCGGATTAGATATGTGCATCTGCACACAGTACCACACCAACAAGGATTAGATACTTGCGTCTAAACACAGTACTACACGGGGAAGGATTAGATACAGCTTTACTCCAGGTATCCATAACAACTGATCACAGGTTTTTCACTGATATCCAAAATGAGATACACATAATCACATGACGCTTATGGACATACACACAAACCACATACAAAATACACCAGTGCAAAATTGGACATTTCTTATGGGGCCACTACACAAACATAAAATGTAATATACCCGTGCGAAGCCGGGTCCTCCCTCTAGTACAATATATATCATGTCTGAGGCAAAGTATGGAAAGACCCAAGTACAAACATAAAAAACCCCAGAAAAACCCTATAAATAATTCTACTTTAAAGAAGTATACTGGGCTAAAATTATCAATGACCTATGAGAGTCCATCACCCAGCACCCCATCTGATCAGCCTGGAAAGTCTGCTAACACTATACCTGGTAATAATCCCAGCGTCATTGCAAAACAAAGGCCTCTTGGAAGGTCGAGCATGATGCTAAAGGGAGCAGCCTTTATTGGGTTGTTTCACTGAAATCCTGTCCTCCTAACTACATCAGGGAAGACAGGCTTGCACATTCCAGTGAGAGCCCTCTATTGGTTTGCAACACTGAGGCAGCAACTGACTTCCTAATTACATCATGGAAGACAGATTTGCATATTCTTCCCATAGTCCCTTGCAAAGTGGAGTGCTAAAGGCTTAATAAGTCTCGACACACCTATATGGTGGTCTCTCCCTAAGGAGTGACAATATCCCCTTAACACTTTAGCAGACAGTTTTCTTGGGAGGGACTGCCAAGAAACCTACATTAGAATGAATAGGCACCCACTTGATAGAAGTATCATACCTGATCAAGAATTGGTCCCTGGACCATCATTGGTTTAGTGATACATCAGGATCTTTCTTCAAAGAAATCTTATTTATTTAGTGGACAGATCTTATATATAAACAAGTCTAAATTTAGTAGGATTTCCTAAAATGCATATGGATAGAGATCACATCTACTATGAGTTTACGGCCTCTATAAAAATAGATAAGGATTAGAGATGAGCGAACACTAAAATGTTCGAGGTTCGAAATTCGATTCGAACAGCCGCTCACTGTTCGAGTGTTCGAATGGGTTTCGAACCCCATTATAGTCTATGGGGAACATAAACTCGTTAAGGGGGAAACCCAAATTCGTGTCTGGAGGGTCACCAAGTCCACTATGACACCCCAGGAAATGATACCAACACCCTGGAATGACACTGGGACAGCAGGGGAAGCATGTCTGGGGGCATAAAAGTCACTTTATTTCATGGAAATCCCTGTCAGTTTGCGATTTTCGCAAGCTAACTTTTCCCCATAGAAATGCATTGGCCAGTGCTGATTGGCCAGAGTACGGAACTCGACCAATCAGCGCTGGCTCTGCTGGAGGAGGCGGAGTCTAAGATCGCTCCACACCAGTCTCCATTCAGGTCCGACCTTAGACTCCGCCTCCTCCGGCAGAGCCAGCGCTGATTGGCCGAAGGCTGGCCAATGCATTCCTATGCGAATGCAGAGACTTAGCAGTGCTGAGTCAGTTTTGCTCAACTACACATCTGATGCACACTCGGCACTGCTACATCAGATGTAGCAATCTGATGTAGCAGAGCCGAGGGTGCACTAGAACCCCTGTGCAAACTCAGTTCACGCTAATAGAATGCATTGGCCAGCGCTGATTGGCCAATGCATTCTATTAGCCCGATGAAGTAGAGCTGAATGTGTGTGTTAAGCACACACATTCAGCACTGCTTCATCACGCCAATACAATGCATTAGCCAGTGCTGATTGGCCAGAGTACGGAATTCGGCCAATCAGCGCTGGCTCTGCTGGAGGAGGCGGAGTCTAAGGTCGGACCTGAATGGAGACTGGTGTGGAGCGATCTTAGACTCCGCCTCCTCCAGCAGAGCCAGCGCTGATTGGCCGAATTCCGTACTCTGGCCAATCAGCGCTGGCCAATGCATTCTATTAGCCCGATGAAGTAGAGCTGAATGTGTGTGCTAAGCACACACATTCAGCACTGCTTCATCACGCCAATACAATGCATTAGCCAGTGCTGATTGGCCGAATTCCGTACTCTGGCCAATCAGCACTGGCTAATGCATTGTATTGGCGTGATGAAGCAGTGCTGAATGTGTGTGCTTAGCACACACATTCAGCTCTACTTCATCGGGCTAATAGAATGCATTGGCCAGCGCTGATTGGCCAGAGTACGGAATTCGGCCAATCAGCGCTGGCTCTGCTGGAGGAGGCGGAGTCTAAGGTCGGACCTGAATGGAGACTGGTGTGGAGCGATCTTAGACTCCGCCTCCTCCAGCAGAGCCAGCTAAGCACACACATTCAGCACTGCTTCATCACGCCAATACAATGCATTAGCCAGTGCTGATTGGCCAGAGTACGGAATTCGGCCAATCAGCGCTGGCTCTGCTGGAGGAGGCGGAGTCTAAGGTCGGACCTGAATGGAGACTGGTGTGGAGCGATCTTAGACTCCGCCTCCTCCAGCAGAGCCAGCGCTGATTGGCCGAATTCCGTACTCTGGCCAATCAGCGCTGGCCAATGCATTCTATTAGCCCGATGAAGTAGAGCTGAATGTGTGTGCTAAGCACACACATTCAGCACTGCTTCATCACGCCAATACAATGCATTAGCCAGTGCTGATTGGCCAGAGTACGGAATTCGGCCAATCAGCGCTGGCTCTGCTGGAGGAGGCGGAGTCTAAGGTCGGACCTGAATGGAGACTGGTGTGGAGCGATCTTAGACTCCGCCTCCTCCAGCAGAGCCAGCGCTGATTGGCCGAATTCCGTACTCTGGCCAATCAGCGCTGGCCAATGCATTCTATTAGCCCGATGAAGTAGAGCTGAATGTGTGTGCTTAGCACACACATTCAGCTCTACTTCATCAGGCTAATAGAATGCATTGGCCAATCAGCGCTGGCCAATGCATTCTATTAGCTTGATGAAGCAGAGTGTGCACAAGGGTTCAAGCGCACCCTCGGCTCTGATGTAGCAGAGCCGAGGGTGCGCTTGAACCCTTGTGCAGCCTCGGCTCTGCTACATCAGAGCCGAGGGTGCGCTTGAACCCTTGTGCACACTCTGCTTCATCAAGCTAATAGAATGCATTGGCCAGCACTGATTGGCCAGAGTACGGAATTCGGCCAATCAGCGCTGGCCAATGCATCCCTATGGGAAAAAGTTTATCTCACAAAAATCACAATTACACACCCGATAGAGCCCCAAAAAGTTATTTTTAATAACATTCCCCCCTAAATAAAGGTTATCCCTAGCTATCCCTGCCTGTACAGCTATCCCTGTCTCATAGTCACAAAGTTCACATTCTCATATGACCCGGATTTGAAATCCACTATTCGTCTAAAATGGAGGTCACCTGATTTCGGCAGCCAATGACTTTTTCCAATTTTTTTCAATGCCCCCAGTGTCGTAGTTCCTGTCCCACCTCCCCTGCGCTGTTATTGGTGCAAAAAAGGCGCCAGGGAAGGTGGGACGGGAATCGAATTTTGGCGCACTTTACCACGCGGTGTTCGATTCGATTCGAACATGGCGAACACTCTGATATCCGATCGAACATGTGTTCGATAGAACACTGTTCGCTCATCTCTAATAAGGATTCAAATATCACTAAACCGGTCTCCAGTGGAAAGTCGTGATGGGGTCTCCTGTGCTTGACTTGACTTTCAAACATATCCATATCATCCCTTGTTGGGCAATGAGACAGAAAACAATTTACTGCAAACAGATATGGAAATAATGATTGTATTCTCTGCAAACAATGCAAAATGATAATTGCCCCGGCACCTGACACCATTTTTATTATTATCTATATGGATACATGATACAATTCTGGGGCAGCGTAATTGCAAGTTAAGGAGCAGATAATGTTCTGTTTACTTTCTGCTGGACAAAGCATTATTCAGATGAGCTGTATGAGACGTGGCGATGTGAAGTTTATGTTCATCTTTATTAATCAGAATATCGGAAGCAAGAACCATTTCACAAATGTGTACTCCTCGAATTCATTATGGGCTATGAAGACCTAATGTATGTAAAATTACACATCCCTCATCCCCAGCTAGATTCTGCAATACAGGTTCATATTATCTTCTCTAAACTCGCCAGATCCTGCGGAACAATTTAATCACGCAGGCTGAGAAATAACTGGATATAAACGATTGTGCTTTACAAGTTCACAAACCCTTTCCATTGTCTATTCATAGAGCTCAGACATGCATAAAATAAAGAACAAAAATATCTCTTTTCACCTTCACCCCTGAGTCGCCTTTAAGGGTGTCCTGGAAGTAAAGGGCACTGCTTGGCAACACTATATCTTCCTGAAATAATACTGAATTAAATAAAATGGGTGACATTGCCCTGGAATATAAATGTAATAGAAATGTTGGTTCTTACATCGGTATTGAGGTCATGCGCTCTTTTTGGCTGCTCACTTCTCCTTACAATAATAACTATGTAATTTTGTGTTCCCAAGTTGTGAGAATTTTTAAGGTTTTGTATGTAGAAATTTCTAAGCCCTCTTGGTCCCCTGTCATGTTGAACATGGTGTCTGATCTGCCAGCATCATGTTATAGAGCAGGAGGAGCCGAAGAGTCATATGGGGTTTGTAGGAAAATATTTAATCTAACTATTAAAGGGATTGCCTAGGACTATGAAATTGAACTCCACATCCTCTTCTCAGGAAGTGACATCACAACCATTATAGCTCAGCCCCATTCAATTGAAGGGATGTGATATCACTTCCTGAGTGGAGCTCAGTATTAAAGTCCTGGAAACATCTTTAAAGGGGTATTCCCACGTCGCATACTCACCAGTCTTCACTGCTGTAAAATCTTCTTTACTCCTGGTTTTTTGTGTCATTTGGTGGGCGGGGTTTCACATGCAACCTGCTGTTTAGCTCCACCCCCCAATTAGCGTGTAGCTCCGTCCACCACATAGCGTGATCCTATGGGGCGGCTGAAGGGCCTGTGATGTCATCAAAGGTCCTCAAACAACACTATATGCACAATATTGGACTATGAAGTACAGGCAGGAGCAACTCCATTCTGTGTTACATACAGAGACTGCCTGTCTCTGCCATAATGAACACAATTGAATTAGCTAGCCTGATAACTGGGAGAACAGAAGACGAGTTCAGAAATGAAAGCAGCTCCTCTCCCCTACCTGAGAGCAGGAAGCTAGGTCACGTGGTGCAGACACAGGAATAGCTAGATACACAGGCTCGCTCCCGGGCACTTAGCCCCTCCTCCCTCCCCCCTGAGAGCAGCAGATACATCACTTGACTTTTGAGCAGATAAGTCAGGGCTGTGTGAACAATGAATTGAATAAAGTAAGATAGTGGACAAACAAAGCAGTTTTGCTGAAGCAGTGTATTTAGGAAAAGTCTTACATCCACATTAACAAGCAGTATAGATAGGATCCTTGTGATGGGACAACCCATTTAACTTATACATTAAAATCTTTGTTCCTTTCTATAATCAGAGGTCTAGTTGTCTGTCCTACTCAGTGATGGACATACAAACAGAAATAGTAGTCACTAAGTAGGACCAACCACTGGACTCTTTAGCATAGAAAGAACAGGGATCTAAATGCATGGAAATTGTCTTTTTGACTCATTGTAAACTAATATGATTGATGCAAATGGATAAAGTGGATTAAAGTTCTTTCTATTGCAACAAAACACTAACTGCAACTGAAAAAGATACATTTTTGTGCTGTTGTTGGACTCTATATATACAGGTTGTAAGTGGCTTCTCTAGGGTTGAAGTCCTCCTAAATATCAGTGCACTTTATTGGTCACCCAAAGGATCTGTTCTCTAGACTAATAAAGGTTTAGAAATATTCAGACGTTTAATACACATTCAATCTATGGGGGTTCAGCCTAAAATGGTAGTCTGCATGTGCCAAAGATTCACAAGGAAATCAGAAGGCTGTATATCCAAAGGAGGATAGACTGTATTGATCACATTATCAAATGTTTAAAGCTCTTAAGTTCTAGTTCTAGGCTGTGGTGTTAGGGAAAGGAATTCCCAAAATTTCACGAGGATGCGCGCTCTCTCTCGGTAGAAGTAGAATGCGGTAGACTCGAATGGTGTCAAAGACGGTTTTTGTTATTAGATGGTATTGGATCATCTAATACCAAAAAAAATGTCTTTGATGCCATTCGAGTGTACTGTATTCTAGTTTTACCAAGAGAGAGCGTGTATCCTGGTGAAATTTTGGTAATTAATTTCCCTAACACCACAGTCTGCACTCTGTCGACTCTTGTAGTCGTAACATCAGTGGATGCTGCCTACCACGCTCGGATTACCTAGCGCTTATCGAAAATTGAAGCGTAAGGTTCACGTTATTCATCAATACTACACCATAGAGCATCCCAAGTAGACCGTTCTTGGTTATCACTCTTGTCTTGTTACTAAGTTCTAGTTCTAGGGACTGCAGTTGGCTCTCCCATCAGACCTCAGGCAGAGCCAACTGTGCATGGCCACTTACACAATAAGCTGGTGTGAGCAGACATTTTCTTGTGGCCGTGTGCATGCACAGTCCGCTCTGATGACAGAGTCAACTGCGCATGCCTAGAAGATTGAAACCCAGGATTAAAGAAGACACAGGGAGAGGGCGTTCCAGAAGAAGATAGAGGCATCGCTGGAGATTTCTCTCACAGTATTGGTTACGCCCCGAGTGCTGTTTGAGCGCTTGGGACCGCCTCCAGTGCTGCAAGTGAACTCATTTGCATACCGAAGAAAACCCGTATGTCTACCAAACAGTGGCGCAGAGAAGACTTCTAAAGTTAGGAGAAGAATAGCCTTTCTTAATAGGAATAGCTATTCCTACGTGTTAGTCAGAAAAAAGGTATCCAATGATAGGATCCCTTTAAATACGGATCCAGAATTTCAATCTTCATTGTCTTGTCCCATTATATAAACTGAAAACTCCCTTTACTCTGAAATTATATATTTCATATAATTTTTTTTATTATAAGGTATAACTAATAGAAATATGTATAAGAACTTGAAGTATGAATCTCATTACCAGTATATGCATAGGAAGGACGATCTGCAAAAAATTCTTGACATATAATTAATGGAAGATGGAAAAAGTCCCAATGTCAAAAGCAAATAATAGACAACAATGAAAAAAGCTGACAGTATGTGCATAGATATGTAAATTCCAGTTGACCCTGAAAAGAGCTGCTGCGGCGTTCTGAGCAGACCTGAAATGTATTTAAATATTTCCCCACAAATCATTACTCCTATAATGACCGACCGACGATCAATGTCCTCATCATTAAAAAGTGCAAACACAGACGCCAACCTGATTAACTACTCAATAGAGCATTGTATGGGAATGATATTTATATTAGGATCTGCTCTTATTCCATTATAACCAATTAGTGCTACATGCAATCACACTTGTTTATAATATGTTTGTCATTTTTTCCCCTTCATTATGCATTAGGTATACAGGACATCATTCAATGCTCATCTACGTGATATTCTATATTAATCCTGATGTGCCTCCGATCTCGACGTTCCGAGAAGCCACTAAATGCCGTAATTGATATAATATACAAGGATGGTGCATACTTAACAAACAGAGCTGCGAGAGAGCTTCACACACTCCCCAGGGACTTTTAGTAAAACAGTCTTAATTTTGAGTGAGGGCGAAAGCCACTTTATTCCCAAGGGAAACTTATATAATATGAATAATATATTTTAGAATAGACAGCTATGACTCATGGGCATAAATACAGTAACACTTCAAAACAATCTGGAAGGTTTTTTGAAATGTATTTGTACAAAATGTATTTGTGTGAAATGTATTTATATAAAATGTATTTGTATGCTTCCAGTATCATTCATTTAGCCATTGACTGCTTTAATGTAATGTAATGTTTGTAAAGAAATAAGAAATGTACATTGATGCTCACACATTAAAGTGTATGAATTAGAGGTATAGTTTCTTTTTCCGATAAAATAAACTAATAATAAATTCTGAAATATTCTAGACACCGCAGAACAAACAACAGGCTGAATTTTTTTTTTTTTTTTAAATTCTGAATTTCACTTTTTATTTTTACTGTCCAGATTGGGACAGAGTCAGCAAAGTTGTCTGCTCACTAGTTAATGGAGATAATAGAAGAGAGGCAAAAGGTAAGTCTAGTATGCTCTTAGAGACTAAGATAAGACAGTATAATAACATTATATAATAGTTTATGTATTATTTATTCAGAATTTCACTTTTTAGCTTTACTGTGCAGATTGTGACTGAGTCAACAAAGCTGTCTGATCATGAGTTGATGGAGATAAGACCAGAGAGGCAAAAGATTAGTCTAGTATGCTTCTAGAGACTAAGATAAGACATTATATACTATTTTATATATTATTTATTCTGAATTTCACTTTTTAGCTTTACTGTGCAGATTGGGACATAGTCAGCAAAGTTGTCTGATCACTAGTTGATGGAGATAATAGCAGAGGCAAAAGGTAAGTCTAGTATGCTTTTAGAGACTAAGATAAGACAGTATAATAATATTATATAATAGTTTGCATATTATTTATTCTTAATTTCACTTTTTAGCTTTACTGTGCAGATTGAGACAGAGTCAGCAAAGTTGTATGATCACTAGTTGATGGAGATAATAGTAGAGGTAAAAGAAAAGTCTAGTCTGTTTCTAGTGACCAAGATAAGACACTATATACTATTTTATACATTATTTATTCTGAATTTCACTTTTTAGCTTTACTGCGCAGATTGGGTGAGTCAGCAAAGTTGTCCAATCATTAGTTAATGGAAGTAATAGCAGAGAGACAATAGACAAGCCTAGTCTGCTTCTAGTGACCAAAATAAGTCAGTATAATAACATTATATACTATAAGATTGAATAACTATAACAAACCCACTGAAGGAGTTTTATTCTTTCATATCTCTACATTGGCAGAAAATTTGGCTGATTTATGACGAGATAAAGAGCATGTAATAAATCAAGCCATCCTCTATGTCCATGAGCCAGCATAGATTTCAGAGATCGTTTATGCAAGAAAACTAGTAAAAAATAATGGCTAATCTGGGAGAACTGATGGACCCACTCCCAGAACACCCTCATAATTCCTCCATTTTGGAAAGTGGCTTGGGTGGTTCTATAACATCACCAATTTTTGTTGCCACTGGTGTTTCAAAGTGTCAACGAAGTCAACCCCCAGTTTGTGTCTCTTTTACTCCAGGAAATTGGAATAGTTAATATAATCCATCTTTTATATATAAATAGTTACATAGTTACATAGTTACATAGTAGATGAGGTTGGATAAAGACATGAGTCCATCAAGTCCAACCTATAACCCTACAATCCCCTACAGTGTTGATCCAGGGGAAGGCAAAAAACCCCATGAGGCTCATGCCAATTGCCCTATTTCAGGGGAAAAAATTCCTTCCCGACTCCAAATCTGGCAGTCAGTATAAAACCCTGGATCAATGTGTCCTTAAAATCTAGAGACCATAACCCATTATATTTTTCTCTTCAAGAAAGGCATCCAGGCCCACTTTGAACTTGTTCAGTGAATCCGACATCACCACTTCCTGGGGCAGAGAGTTCCAGAGCCTCATTGTTCTTACTGTGAAGAATCCCCTTCTATGTTTCTGGTGAAACCTTCTCTCCTCCAGACGTAGAGGATGTCCTCTTGTTACTGTCAATGGCCTAGGAGTAAAAATATCCTTAGAAAGTTCTTTGTATTGTCCCTTCATGTATTTGTACATTGTTATTAGATCTCCCCGTAGACGTCTTTTCTCTAAACTGAATAACCCCAAGTTTGTTAATCTATCGTTGTACTCCAGTCCACCCATTCCCCTAATCATTTTGGTTGCCCGTCTTTGCACTTTTTCAAGTTCACTTATGTCTTTCTTGTATATTGGGGCCCAAAATTGCGCACAATATTCTAAGTGTGGCCGTACCAGCGATTTGTATAGAGGCATAACTATGTCCTTGTCATGAAAATCTAGACCTCTTTTGATGCATCCCATAACTTTATTTGCCTTGGCAGCAGCTGCCTGGCACTGGTCATTAAAGGTAAGCTTGCTGTCCACCAAAATCCCTAAGTCTTTTTCATTGACAGTCTTACCCAGTAATTTACTATTTAGTACATAGTCAGACATTTTATTACGTCGCCCAAAGTGCATTACTTTACATTTGTTAACATTAAACTTCATTTGCCAAGTCTCCGCCCATGCTTCCAGTTTCCTTAGATCCCCTTGTAATATTCTACTATCCTCCTCATTATTGATTACCCTACAAAGTTTAGTATCATCTGCAAATATAGACACCCTGCTTTATAAACCCTCTACCAGGTCATTAATAAAGATATTAAACAACAGAGGACCTAATACTGACCCTTGTGGCACCCCACTGGTGACTGTGGCCCAGTCTGAATATTTACCATTAACAAGTACCCTCTGTTTCCTATCAGTGAGCCAGTTGCTAACCCAAATACATATGTTTTCCCCCAGTCCCAACATTCTCATTTTGCATACCAACTGTTTATGTGGAACAGTATCAAAAGCCTTTGAAAAGTCCAGGTACACCACGTCTACTGCATTACCCATGTCCAGTCTTGAACTTACCTCCTCATAGAAGCTGATCAGATTAGTCTGACAGGACCGATTCCTCATAAACCCATGCTGATTTGGTGATATAAGATTATTTACATTGAGATACTCCAGGATAGCATCTCTTAGAAAGCCCTCAAATATCTTTCCCACCACAGAAGTTAAACTTACTGGCCTATAGTTTCCAGGTTCCCTTTTACACCCCTTTTTGAAAATTGGCACCACATTTGCTATTCGCCAATCCTGTGGAACAGACCCAGTCATTACTGAATCCTTAAATATTAGATACAAGGGTCTATCTATGACCATGCTTAATTCCCTCAGAACTCGGGGGTGTATACCATCTGGACCAGGCGATTTCTCTATTTTAGTGTTTTGCAGGCGTCGCTGCACTTCTTCCTGGGTTAAGCAGGTGACATTTAATTGAGAGTTTACATTACCCCTAATCATGTTGTTGGCCAATGGATTTTCTCGTGTAAACACTGTAGAGAAGAAGGCATTTAATACTTGTGCTTTTTCCTCATCCTCCTCCACCATTACACCCAGATTATTTTTGAGAGTGCCCACATTGTCAGTTTTTATTCTCTTAGTATTTATGTAATTGAAGAATAATTTTGGATTACTTTTACTTTCCTTGGCAATTTTTCTCTCAGCCTCAATCTTCGCCTCCTTTATTTGTTTTTTGCACAATTTATTTTTCTCCTTATAGTTTTTTAATGCTGTGTCGCTACTTTCTTGTTTTAGTACTTTAAATGCTTCCTTTTTATCCCTCATTGCATTCTGTACTGTTTTAGTTAGTTAAAATAAAATGTAATAGTTAGGACTTAACCTAACATTTTTCTACTCTTCTTTGGTTATCATGATCTAACATTGCCTCATTCTCAAGATGGAGAAAGGAACAAGAGGATATAATTATAGTCTATTATAGTCTAGTACTGAACAAACCTTGATATAAAAGAGGCTGAATTTATGCTATAAATTCCTAAAATAGGACACACAGCACATAGGTCATTATTACTCAAACAAAAGTATTTTCTATCACTATAGTCTATCTGTCAATTCTCAATACTTAAAAAGGACCTGTCACCAGATCTAAAAAGATGAATAACTTGCATAATCTGATAGATACTATCATCCTGAGAATTTTGGTGTTTTGTTTATCCAAATCTGTTCAGCCGTTCCAAAGATATAAGCCCTTTTATTAAATTAGGGTATACTAGCCAAGTGGGCAGTAACACTGTATAACTTATACTACACAGAGACCCTGGCCTCAGAAACACAACAGTGTTGCCAGCCACTTGGCTAGTATACCCTAATTTGTAGTAACACTAAAAGAGCTTATATTTTAGCAATGACTGAGTGGATATGTATAAACAAACCACCAAAATTCTCAGGATGACAGCGCCGATCAGATGATGTACAGTATGTCATTGGGCATTTTAGATCTGTGACAGGCCCTCTTTAACTATTGAGACTTTACAGAGAGACTCAGGGGAACAGTACGTATCAGCAGTGGCATAAGTACTGCCACAGTGGCTGGCCCTCGACCTTAGGGGGTTTGGTGGGCCCCTGCAGCTTTTTTTTTTTTTAATAGGTTGATACCTTCTGGAGTGCCTTTGCTTAACAATCCCTTCCTGCTTGTGGCTGCCTCTGCTTCCTCTTCTGCTCTCCGGTGGACCCCATGCATCTCATATCATGTTGCTGAGGCCCCCTGGAGTAAAGAAGGGGAAGCGGAGGGAGACATTATGTGGAAGCAGAGATTGCTAAGTAAAGCCGCGGGCCTGCAGCTAGAGTATTTATTGGGCAAACCCCAACAAATACTGCTATGATTATACACTGAGGTTTCTTCAGATCCCAGTGTATAATTATCGGAGGCCCGGGGGGATGGGGGCCCAAGTCAATGCCAAGAAGGGGCCCTAAGTCAAAAGTTGGCTATGGGACCAAGTCTTTGTTAGCTATGCCCGTATCGATCAGGCGAATACATTGTTTATGTAGAAGTAAAAATGATCATTTGTCAGCAGCACATCTTCCTGTGGAAACAAGGGATCTATTGCCAACTTAATGAGTTAAAGGGGTATTCCCATCTCAAGGATCTTATCTATACTGGTAGCTTATGTAAATTAAAGACTTTTCCTAAATATATTGCTTTAGAAATTATGCTTTGTTTGCCTGCCTGTGACCTTATTCCTCCCATTGTTTACACAGCATTGCTATAACCACGGACCTATAAGACAAGTGACATCACTCACTCACTGCTCTTACCAGCAGGACAATCGTTCCTCTAATTGCACTTTGCTGATAAAGCCTGATCTGTTATCTCTCTATATAAACACTGAGTTCATTCTCTACTACCCTCTGCATAAGTATTGTGTGTCCCATTCAGCAAGAGGGAGGGGGAGAAATACAGGAAGTGAGAAGAACAGACGGCAGGCAAAGCAGTGGAAACACTGAGATGGGAAACCCCTTTAAGCTATAAGAGGAGGGGGTATCAGCGATCATATTTACTACTGCTTCTTCACCCCTCTTCCAATCATTGAACAGTGTAAGTATTAGTAACAATCAACATACATATTGTCACTCACAAACAGTAAGGAGTATATAGGTTAACTCCTCCCCACCACAGCCATTTCCGTTATTGTAATTATCTGCATTTTTGTTTTTCATCCTCCCCTCCAAAATCCCTAAGTTTTTCAATTTTATGTTCATGGAGCCATGTAAGGGAACAATTTTTTGGCAACAATTGTACTGCATAATTATCAAAATTTTCCCAATTTTGTTTTCTTTTTGCAGCCATATTTAAAGACCCAACATCCGCTCTTATAGTACGGGGTTAAAGTAACAAAACTCCTTCTATAAGCCCCGCTGCACTTGTGCTGGCAGTTTTGTTGTTCCCCTCCAGTCTTTCTTTAGATCACTGTATCAATAATGTGTCTTCATTACATGTCAATGCAGCAGTCGATCACTGGCCATAGCGTTGACATGGGACGTTGGATATATTGAGCAGACTGGGGGACAAATCAATTATATATTATTAAATATCTACCAATCCTAAAGGTCACAGTCAGTGAAGAAACTGAGGCCGAAAATGAAAACATACTTCAAAATCAACCTGAAAGTTCTTCAAGAAACAAAAAAAATCAGGTTTTAGGTTGGTCTTCACAGACCTTGCGACTGAATATTCTTAATAATGTGTGGATAAAAACAATGTTTCTGAACTAAATGTGCCCTGCCAGGAAGAATATAGAAATGGCTTCTATGACTTTAACATGTCAAATGTTGTGGTTATTTGTATGTTATATGTACTTGGGAAAATTCAGCAAATAACCACTTATGGTGCATGTGCTGCTCAACATTGAAAGAACAACATCAAGAAGAGAAGCCTTGGAATTATGCAAGTCACAGGATCAATTGACATGTTAATGATATGTAAATGGTAACAAATTTACTCAAAATATTCAAAGTATATCTATTTTTTGTAGTAGGAGCACCATGTGCATAAATACATGCACTTACATGTCTTGGCATGCCTGTCTGAGGAATGTTATGCCATGGAGAATACACTCGGCCACACAAACCATCAAGATTGGCTGCTGGCAGCTCCCTTTGCTATTGCTGACAAAGGACATTCTAGATGTGCTCAATGGGAAACAAGTCTGGAGACACTTCACTGTAGGCCATGGTAGCACATTTGGGCCACATAAGCTGCTCACAGTAGCCTAAACAACACGAGGCCTGGTATTATCCAGATGAAAAACAGCTACTGGGTCATTTTGGAGAAAAGGGCTTACCACTGGTTTCTCTACAAAATCATCGTAACACAGAGTTGTTAGTGTACCTGAAAGGAAGACTAGAAGGGTGTGGTTACCATACATTATGCTACTCACACCATAAACCCAGGAGTAGTATGTGAAGTACTTGTGAAGGCTTCTTCACGGCATTGCTTATATGGTCTCAAGACCAAGACAAAATTAGGACTCACAGTTGATGAGGATAAACCTAGTTTATCCAGTTTCCATTGCACCATGACATTCTTTGAGAGCAGTGGTGTGTGGTCCATGGAAGACTTTTAGCTTACACTTCTAGATTGTAGCCCAGTTTCATGCAAATATCTTCTGATGGTTTGTGTTGAGACCTTTTGTCTCCCTAGACTTAGGATATGGCATCCAATTTCTCCTGTAGTGTAGAATGGATCACTATTGCAATTTCAAGATGGAGGAGGATATACATTAAACCCAATAACAGACAATCTAGTTACAATGGCACCCATCAATGGCATATATTAAGCAACAAGTAAACAGTCTGCTTATGGAGTCGATATGCTGAAAGCAGGAAAAATGGGCAAGAATAAGGATCTAAGTGACTCTATGAAACTGGGCCAATTGTGATGACTATACAACCAGGCTAGAGTATCTCCAAAATGGCAGGTCTTATTAGTACCTACTAAAGTAGCCCATGTGAGGATAAACTGAAAACATGAGTAATCCACCTGCCTAAACATTGCTGCAGACCAAGTACATGCCTTTATTGTGCACTAGAAAGATTATTCAGAAATGGTTTGAGGAACATGTCAAGAATTTTTAAGGTGTTGATTTGGCTTCCAAATTCTCCAAATCTCAGTCTTATCAAACATCTGTAAAACGAGCTGACAAATAAGTCTGACCCATTGGTTTATTATTTTACTTACTCATATAACCCCACATCATATTCCACAGCGCTTTACAGACATTGTTGGACACTGTCCCATATAGGACTTACAATCTAAATGAGTAAATCTTTGGAGTGTGGGAGGAAATCGGAATACCCTTGAAGGAACCCACGCAAAAACTTCCCCGATGGATGTCCTCCTTTAAATTTACAGGAGGTAAAGCATCTTCTGCTAAGATCTTGGTGCCAAATATTACAAGATACCTTCAGATGCTTTGAGGAGTCCATGTCATGTTGAGCTGTCCAAGAAAAATGTACACAGTATTAGGCAAGGAATATACAAATAAGACCTCATTGTTGAAAAAGAACAGGTCATGCAAGGTCTAATAAATCCCTGTATCCGGGGTGTAACTTGAAGGGATGCAGAGGGTGCAGTCACACCGGGACCCAGGAGCCTTAGGGGGCCCATAAGCACTGGCATCAGTATTGAGATAACAGCTTCCATCAGGCCCATAAGCCAAGGAGACCGACAGATTACCGTAACCACAATAAGGTGGATTAAACTCCTTAGTACCTGTAACCATCACTATCAAGAATTTGCTGTAGGGATGAGGTAGGGGGCCCGGACAAAAGTTTGAACCGGGGACCACCAGACTATAGTTGTGCCTCTGCCTGTATCAGTCTCATCCTAATGAGAGACATTACCTCTTGTGATCCACAGTATTAGTGTTACGGTTCTATGTATATGTTTAAAAATAATATTTTTAAACGACAGTCCCGCTAGTCTGCAAGGCACTGCAGCGAGGTCCACAGGCCCAGATGGGCGGCTGTAAGGTCTGAACAGTGTGCTACCAGTTAAACTGCACCGGCAGTCATGTGGTGCGGTACACAATGTGAACAAGCTGCAACAAAACCCTGCCAGTTAACCTCACTGGACAGGTGCACAGTACAGCTGAAACAGCAAGGCTGCCAATGGTTAACCTTCACCCCAGGTCAGCAACAAAACATGCTCCTGCAACAACTAGGAGCTACAAAGTGAGGAGACAGTTAAATGGCTACTGATTCCCACTGGCAGGGCCAAGGAATCCTACCTAGATCCCTAGAGACTGCTCCTACCATTAACTGGAACCTGGCCCTAACCTCCTGTCTCAAGGTACTTAGTCAAAGTGTGAGCACCGGGCGGGCGTCAGCTCACACCATATAAAGGGTAGTCCCCGCCCAACAGGGCGGTGGCCATGATGTCACCGATCATGCTCAGTATGGGCAAAATGGTACTTCACCTCTGAGCAGCTCCAAAAAGTCTGAGCATGCTCAGTAGGGAAAGAATGGCACTTAGCCTCTGAGCAGCTCCAAAATGTCTGAGCATGCTCAGTGGGCCAAAAGCTGGACTTAGACTCCAGACTCTTCACTGCACGATGCCGAGGGTGAGGGTTGGACTGGTCGCAGGTGGCGCTATGTGCTGGACGGGAAGCCTGCGGGACCCCATCATAACAATTAGGTGGAATGGTTTTAATGTTGTTTATCTATCCTATTAAGGGATATTCCTATCCAATCACATACCGATTTACCAGTACAGCATCGCTCCTGACCACCTTCTGTAGTGGACTGTAGTTCCTGCTAGATGGTTGGGTGCACCACTGTGTAGGGAAATACTCTATAGAAGTAGCACCCCATAAATGATGATGAGCTTCCTTATTCTCAGTATTATGATGTTCATAGCAGTCACCCCCAACAATCAATAAGTAATGTCTTATCTTAGTGATATGCCATCCCTTCTGATCATGCGAATACCCCTTTAAGAAAATTCTATTTAAAAGTTTACTGAATAAACATATCCTGCAATATATTATAATGATCCCTTGTAATGACGGGCTTAACTAAAATCTCGATGCTAGCTGGTAACCTGGCACCATTGTAAATGACTGGATATGAATACCAAGCAGGGTAATCTTAGGACACATTGCTGCGTTTGTCTGAATTTAAATATAGAAACAGTAATGTTCTAGAATTTACATAGCTGAGATCAGCTGAATAAATATTACCGATGATATAGAATGCCTCAAGGGGTTGATAAACCAATTTGTCGAGGTTTTCTGTGGCTATTGTAAGCTTTCTGTTGTTTGCATTAACAATTATGCTAATATTTGCAACAACAGAGAATGAACTTCCAGCAACCTGTGTTCCATTCACTAAATACAAGTTACATGATATGATAGATTGATGAATTACATTGTACAGAATACGGAGATTATAACAATCTATCCCCAGTTAATAGTATGGCCAGGAACGGTATCTACATCCCCGCAGTTATATCATCAACAGAGATATCCTGGCCATCTTCATTGTATCAGTCCTCAATTCACCCTACAGGGCTTACACAATACAATAGTGATGGAAATGTATTCTGAAAATACAGTTTTATAACACAACAGCAAAATAATGACAAATGCCCTTTCTTTACACCCATGTGAATTTTGGAATTCGGTTTTTCACACAGTTACTGGAAAAGTAGGGAATATTTGTACCATTTTGCATGTAAGTCTTAAAGGGAATGTGTAACAAAAAAACAATGCTTATTTTTAGACCAAGTTTAATATGAATCATATTCAGAATTTTTAATGATTTTATTTTTCATTTTCCATCTTTAGTGTTGGGCAAATTTTATGAAATTCAGGTCATGAATATGTGCAAAGTTAGGTTGGTTTCAGACTTAACTTGTTCAGTTCGAACCATAAATGCTATTATTACTCTGAGTCTCTTGAGGTCCAGAATCTGATAAACCTAGGCCCAGGAGTGGGAAGAACATAACACACAGTCTTATTCACCTCCTTTGGACTCCATTGCAGCATCCAGTGCAGGTCCTCATTTTATTTGGGGCTCTTATAAGTCCCTGAATAACGCCCGCAACCCCAGGGGATCCGTGAAGCCAGTGATTGGGCCTCAGTGGTCACATGGGGTGCACTGACATCATGACTAGCGTTGAGCGATCGGGATCTGAAAAGATCGGATCCCGATTGGCAATCGAGTAAATTTCATGATTGTGATTGGGTTCCGATCCCGCCTAAAATAGACAGGGAACGGAATTCCGATCCTGATCGCTCAACTTACCTGCACAGATCCGCTGCTGCTCCCCGTTCTTCTCGCTGCTCTTCTCTCTCATTCACATGCCTTCAGAGAGTCGTGGGAAAAGGGGGGGGGCTTGTGGCTTAGGAGAATGTGGGCGGGTACTGGGAGGGAAGACGTGAGTGATGCATTCACGTCTCCCCTCCCTGTACCCACCCACACTCTCCTAAGCCACAACAAGCCCCCTTAGGGTGAATTCACACTGAGTAAACGCTAGCTTATTCTGAACGTAAAACACGTTCAGAATAAGCGGCGTCTAAAGCAGCTCCATTCATTTCTATGGGAGCGGGGATACGAGCGCTCCCCATAGAAATGAATGGGCTGCTTCTTTCACTCCGTGCAGTCCCATTGAAGTGAATGGGGAGTGCCGGCGTGTACGCTCCGGCATGAGCAGAGCTTGCCGTATACGCCGGCACTCCCCATTCACTTCAATGGGACTGCACGGAGTGAAAGAAGCAGCCCATTCATTTCTATGGGGAGCGCTCGTATCCCCGCTCCCATAGAAATGAATGGAGCTGCTTTAGACGCCGCTTATTCTGAACGTGTTTTACGTTCAGAATAAGCTAGCGTTTACTCAGTGTGAATGCACCCTTACTCCTAGCATCTCTAACACTAGCCTAGGGAGGCGGGGGCATGCACGGCGCTCTGAAGGCATGTGAAAGAGAGAGAAGAGGGGCGAGAAGAACGGGGATCGGCAGCAAATCTGTGCAAGTAAGTGGACACCAAGGGGGACTACGTAGCCAGTGAATTTATTTTTAATCACTACACAGCGTGGAGTCCAAAAATTGAAGCGTTCAAACCCAAATTTTTTTTGAAAAATTCACAACAAATTCAGCTTGCTAAAAAACAGTTCATTACATCACGTTCTTCTCTAGTTGATACATATATATAAAATGGCTATAAATAAAAAAGTACTAAGCCCTGCAATTTTGATTCTGGCCACTAAGCTTAATAATAGACTGATACGTGCCAATTCTATAGGGGTTTTCTTTGCAGCTGTCACCTCATTTACATGACAGATAGGAATACAATAGATTAAACCACTGAGCTATCATTGAATCCATTACTGACAACAGATGTTGTCGGTGCTTTTCTACTACCCTCTCCCTGCTCTGCCTAGAAAATACCCCATAACTCCAGATCAACGCTGCCTATGGCTATGACAATGCTGTAAAACATAACACTTGGAGCCTGCACACGGAGTTACGCGCGTATCACATTGAAAGCAATAGGGAAAAATGCCTCCCATTTATTTCAACGGGTAGTGCGTGTATGGCGGCACCCATTCAAGTCAATGGGATCTGGTTTTTACGCGCTCATTCTGAACGAGTTTTACATTCAGAATGAGCGGCACATAACTCCGTGTGCAGGCTCCCTAACTGCTGTTAGAGCAGAGAAGAAGCTCAAGCAAGATGACAACTTCATATCATGTACAGAAAAAAGAATATTAAAAAAATCTACAAACAGGAGGCAACACGGTGGCTCAGTGGTTAGTCTTGCAGTGCTGGAGTCCCGTGTTCGAATCCTGCCGGGAATAACATTTACAAGGAGTTTGTATGTTCTCCCCGTGTTTGCGTGGATTTCCGCCCATTCTACAAAGACATACTGATAGGGGAAAAAATGTACATTGTGATCCCTATATGGGGCTCACAATCTACATATAAAAAAAAAACTGCAACAGAAAATACAGATTAGTAAGAAGTGATGTATTTCACCGGGTTTTAATGAATAAATAAAATTGCCGATATATTTTCTTTAAAATTCAGTCTAAAGATATAGTCTGATTTCAGCAAATACATTATTGTACCATATAAAGTAAAGTTACCATATAGAATTTCCTGTTCTTCATGGTTCTTGAGTTTTCTGCTTCTTTTCATTCAATAGGGTCGTCCATTATCTAGTTACGGGGAATAATTTGTCCACGCCATGTTATGATCGCACAGCTGTTAGTGTTACAGTACCCATACAGTCTGTCTTGTAACAAGCCGCACGCCTACTGTATATGTCCAGCAGAGCTTTTATATATGCTGGAAGGAAACAATGAAGGTTCAGTGAAATATGAATACCAAGTTATTGTGCTTGTATTGATAGGCTGTGTTTCATTGTGATCATGTCGCATTAGTACTTATGTATTTATAGGCTCCATTGTGATGATGTATCTGTGTATACTGTAGTTGTAGGCTGCACTTAATTAAAAACAAGTCACAATAATGTGTATGCGCTTATGTATAGGCTATGCTCTATGGTCATAATGTCACAAAAGTAGCGACTAGTGTGGAAAAAATGAACATGTATAAATATCTTTTTATTACAGTATTCAAAATATAATGTTCTTTACTAGAGATGAGCGAACACTAAAATGTTCGAGGTTCGAAATTCGATTCGAACAGCCGCTCACTGTTCGAGTGTTCGAATGGGTTTCGAACCCCATTATAGTCTATGGGGAACATATACTCGTTAAGGGGGAAACCCAAATTCGTGTCTGGAGGGTCACCAAGTCCACTATCACACCCCAGGAAATGATGCCAACACCTCTGGAATGACACTGGGACAGCAGGGGAAGCATGTCTGGGGGCATAAAAGTCACTTTATTTCATGGAAATCCCTGTCAGTTTGCGATTTTCGCAAGCTAACTTTTCCCCATAGAAATGCATTGGCCAGTGCTGATTGGCCAGAGTACGGAACTCGACCAATCAGCGCTGGCTCTGCTGGAGGAGGCGGAGTCTAAGATCGCTCCACACCAGTCTCCATTCAGGTCTGACCTTAGACTCCGCCTCCTCCGGCAGAGCCAGCGCTGATTGGCCGAAGGCTGGCCAATGCATTCCTATGCGAATGCAGAGACTTAGCAGTGCTGAGTCAGTTTTGCTCAACTACACATCTGATGCACACTCGGTACTGCTACATCAGATGTAGCAATCTGATGTAGCAGAGCCGAGGGTGCACTAGAACCCCTGTGCAAACTCAGTTCACGCTAATAGAATGCATTGGCCAGCGCTGATTGGCCAATGCATTCTATTAGCCTGATGAAGTAGAGCTGAATGTGTGTGCTAAGCACACACATTCAGCACTGCTTCATCACGCCAATACAATGCATTAGCCAGTGCTGATTGGCCAGAGTACGGAATTCGGCCAATCAGCGCTGGCTCTGCTGGAGGAGGCGGAGTCTAAGGTCAGACCTGAATGGAGACTGGTGTGGAGCGATCTTAGAGTCCGCCTCCTCCAGCAGAGCCAGCGCTGATTGGCCGAATTCCGTACTCTGGCCAATCAGCGCTGGCCAATGCATTCTATTAGCCCGATGAAGTAGAGCTGAATGTGTGTGCTTAGCACACGCATTCAGCTCTACTTCATCGGGCTAATAGAATGCATTGGCCAATCAGCGCTGGCCAATGCATTCTATTAGCTTGATGAAGCAGAGTGTGCACAAGGGTTCAAGTGCACCCTCGGCTCTCCTACATCAGAGCCGAGGGTGCGCTTGAACCCTTGTGCAGCCTCGGCTCTGCTACATCAGAGCCGAGGGTGCGCTTGAACCCTTGTGCACACTCTGCTTCATCAAGCTAATAGAATGCATTGGCCAGCGCTGATTGGCCAGAGTACGGAATTCGGCCAATCAGCGCTGGCCAATGCATCCCTATGGGAAAAAGTTTATCTCACAAAAATCACAATTACACACCCGATAGAGCCCCAAAAAGTTATTTTTAATAACATTCCCCCCTAAATAAAGGTTATCCCTAGCTATCCCTGCCTGTACAGCTATCCCTGTCTCATAGTCACAAAGTTCACATTCTCATATGACCCGGATTTGAAATCCACTATTCGTCTAAAATGGAGGTCACCTGATTTCGGCAGCCAATGACTTTTTCCAATTTTTTTCAATGCCCCCGGTTTCGTAGTTCCTGTCCCACCTCCCCTGCGCTGTTATTGGTGCAAAAAAGGCGCCAGGGAAGGTGGGAGGGGAATCGAATTTTGGCGCACTTTACCACGCGGTGTTCGATTCGATTCGAACATGGCGAACACCCTGATATCCGATCGAACATGTGTTCGATAGAACACTGTTCGCTCATCTCTATTCTTTACATACAATGGCCCAGATTTACTAATAGTTAGACAGTGCACGCTTACATAGTCTGTAGATACTCCAGATTTATCACAGTGACTGATGCTGGCTAATAACCTCTGCAGTTTACAGTCCCTGTAAAAGTGAATCCCATCCACACATTGCAGAGAAATATGCACAGCGGGAAGGGGTTAAAGAGGACCTTTCATGGGTTTGGGCACAGGTAGTTCTATATACTGCTGGAAAGCTGACAGTGCACTGAATTCAGCGCACTGTCGTCTTTCCCGATCTGTGCCTGGTGTAAAGTGCTATCGGTCCCGGTACCATAGCGCTTTATAGTCAGAAGGGCGTTTTTGACAGTTAGCCAGGGACGCCCTTCTGCCCAGCAGCGCCTATTGCGCTGTACTGTGGAGCGGGGAGGAACTCCCCCCTCCCTCTCCTGATAATACTTGTCTATGGACGAGCTGTGTGAGCAGAGGGAGGGGGCGTTCCTCCCCGCTCACACTGTGCAGCGTGATAGGTGCTACTGGGCAGAAGGGCGTCCCTGGTTGACTGTCAGGAACGCCCTTCTGACTGTAAAGCGCTACAGTACCAGGACCGATAGCGCTTTACCCAGGGCACAGATCGGGAAAGCCGACAGTGCGCTGAATTCAGCGCACTGTCAGCTTTCCAGCAGTATATAGAACTGCCTGTGCCCAATCTGATGAAAGGTCCTCTTTAAGCCATGCTACCTTTTTCAATGAATCCCAACCCACATGTCTAGTAAGTTCAAACATTGTCACACAAACTAGAAGCGCCAAAAATATGCCTGACCAATGCTAGTGTCATCACCACCATAGTAAATCTGGGCTAGTACTCTGTGTCTATGCTTCTTTTGTTTTAATAGGCTGAGTTCACATGGGTTTTTTTTGGACCGGATTTTGCCGTGGGAATCCGCCTCAGAATCCGGTCCGAAAAACGCCTCCTGTGTCTAGCCACGACCGTCGCAGCATTCTGACAGTCACGGCATTCCGCTCTGGATTAGGCCCAAATGAAAAGACCTAGTTGGGAGGGAGCGTCACGCCACGGACGCCCGTGGCTGATCCATGAATCTGTGGCAAGAGAGGGCAGCTTGCTTCTTTTTTCCATGAGCAGGAAGAAACCGCTCGCAGAAAAAAGGAGTGAATGGCTCCCATTGAAATTAATGTGAGACGGTTTTTTGAGCCGGATTCTGCATCAAAATTCAGTCAAAAAAACCTGTGTGAACTCAGCTTAACTATTAGTTAATACTGATTTTTTCCTTTGTCCAATAGTAAACCATCACTGTAGGAGTACGGTAGTATTTATTACACTTAGAATCATGTATTACGATATATTACTTTAAGTATAAAATGCAATGTATGTGAGACAGGTATTGTACAGAATTCCTAGAATTACTTGGAATAAGGTCGTTTCTTCCTGACCTTATTTTACCTATAAAATGTCTTAGGTTTTTTTTCCTCAAATATAAAATGATAGACATCCGGGGACACTTTCTTGATGGCTGACATAAAGTAGACAGCAAAGATGGGATTTATTTTTATTAGTGTTAGGAAATCTGTAGAGATTCATTTATTTTATACATTGCCTCCACGTTGTAGTCTGCAGTTTAGTCATTTCATTTCAGTCTTTTTTATTAGGGTTAGGAATCGTACAGATACAGTTAATATATTGCCCTTCAGTTTCAGGCTGAGATTTAGTCTTCTCATTATTATTTATGAGGGTTAGGCCTCATTCACACGTCCACATCCGTGGATAGCAGTGGACTAACCATCACCAGATTTGGCTTACAGGATCATCTTTATGCTGATGATATCCAACTATATACCCTCCTCTCGTGACATCACACCTTCACTAATACAGGACAACAGTGACTGTCGCTCTGCTGTCTCAAATGTCATGCCTTGTCTTTATCTGAAACTAACCTCTCTAAGACTACTACTGTTTCCGCCATCTAATAGATCTGTCTCTGATATATCCATTGCAGTCTCCGGCCTTACTATATCTCCTAGGCAGCGTGCCCGCTGCCTCAGGGTTATGTTTAACTCATACGCTCCTGTCACCTCCACCTTAAAAACATCTCCAGAATATGCCCTTTCATTACTAGAGATACATTAAAGAGACTTATTGTCTCTCTGATTCATTCTCGCCTTGACTACTGTAACTCCTTACTAATCGGTCTTCCTCTTACTAAACTCTCCCCTCTACAATCTATTCTGAATGCAGTGGCCAGACTCATCTATCAGTTTAGATGCTACAGCGATGCCTCTAGTCTGTGCCAGTCACTACATTGTCTGCCTATTTATTACAGAATACAATATAAACTTATCACTCTATCACTCCACAAGTCTCTCCATAATGCTGCACCTCCCTACATTTCCTCCGTCATCTCTGTCTACCACCCAACCCGTTTTCTCCGTTCACTCAATGACCTAAGACTTACATCCTCTATTATCAGAACCTCCCACGCTCGTATACAAGACTTCTCCCGAGCTGCACCACTTCTCTGGAATGCTCTAGCCTGGACAATCAGATTAACTCCCAATTTCTACAGCTTCAAGCACAAACTAAAGACACATCTTTTCAGACAGGCCTATCACAATTCCTAATGTAAACCCTTCCATTGTTAGAATCCCTAAATCTAACCCCTCACTATTTTTAGTAGTACGCTCATGTAGCAGCCACAGAAAAATGGCCGACAAGACATATGCAGTCAGCTTTGCCTGATATCAGAGCCATCTGCGCATATCTTGTCAGCCATTTTTCTGTGGCTGCTACACAAGTGAATGCAGTCTCGCCGGAAGGAGATGCAGGAGGATGCACGCGGCTGTAGAAGAAGAAGGGTGTCGCTGGATTTGCATATGGAGAAAACAGGAATATCACCAGAACGATGGCATGGAGAAGAATTCTAAAGATAGGGGAAGAATAACCTTTCTTAAGGCTATTCCGACGTGCTGGTCCTGAAAAAAGGGATTCTAATGATAGAATCCCTTTAAATTTGCGGTAAAGTTGTAAAGTGACAAAATCGGAAAAAGTTCAGGGGGTATGAATACTTTTGCAAGCTACTGTACTTATATCTATATAATTTATAGGCAGACATGTAAGTACAGTAATGTATGTCTGCATGATGTACAAGGAGAGGCAGCACCATCAGTATCCTCATCATTTACAGGTGGTATTTTCTGCACTCATATCAGTTCCAGGGAAGCAGTTCTATCTGTGCCTGCGCCATTTTGCAAGCAGAAAAATAAACTATAAAAATGACTGCACCACCAAGCAAGCTGACCTCCATGTTATACAAAAATGTATGCAATAATACGGTGCTCTTGATGCTGTCATACAGGCTTTTGCTATGAAATGACCATTGTAAAGGTGAATTCTTACAAAATAAATACAACGAAGCCAAGACTTATAATACAGAGATATTTGCAATTACCTCTTTCTCCTTAATGCACAGGCAGTAAAAGCACATTGGCAAACATGTGCATAACATACATTATACCTGTCATACTCCAGTACATACATGCTTGAGATGTCATTTTTCTGGCATGTCGAGTCATGTTACATCAATGACAAACAATCTATGCTATCTTATAGCATAATGTCAGTGAGCAATATGAAACATAATAGGAAATGACAGGATGAGATATAAAATGGTATTTATTTAGAAAAATAATGAATTGAGGTCTAAGAATAGCGTTTCGGTTATACGTTTCTCGCACTAGTGTTGCCTGCTGCTAGTGGTGTTATTTAAGGTAATATGTTAATATAAAGAACAGCACATCTTGTAATCTGAACATGAATAATAGATTTGGCATTCAGCTATTATTTGAAGGAACAAGATGTAATAACAGGAAATCTCCTATGGAAGGTACATATGCTCTAAGCAAATCTTTCAAGGCGAATGAGCAGAAATGTATGCGTTTGTATTGATTTGTGCGCAATTTCAAATTTAAAATGTAAATCCTACAAAAAAAATGTGTGAATGAGAACATAGGGATCCGCACTGACGTGCAAGGACACTTTATCAAATATGAGAATGATTGTTCTGGAAGTCAAGGCAATGTTTTTATAGTAGCTGGATTGTAGCACTGCAGTGAGGCTATGGCAGCAGATACAAAGAGACATTGTCAGCATTACTAGAGTAATTCCAATATCTATAGAAATCTCATTCACACTTTATGCAGTTATAGATGTTTAAGATATGTGTACTTTGTATCTACATTTCCTCGTATTACTATAAATGTTTATTTTCTGTGTTAAAGGGAAATCACTGGGAAAAGTCATTTTTAACTAATCACATCCTTGCATAGCCTTTAGAAAGTCTATTTCACACCTACCTTTAGTATATAAATTGCCTCAGTGGTTTCTGAATAAGTCCGTTTTTATTCATATGCTAATGAGCTTCCAGCCAACACAGGAAGTTCCCAGCAGCCTCCTCTCTCCTATTATATTCTATGTGTGTGAGTCAAACAGGAAGCTGAGTCATCAGCAGCAGCAGCCTATGCATAGGAAACAACAGGAGAGGAGTGCACGATGTATCGTGCAACAGTCTAATTAGCATATGAATAAAAATGGACTTATTCAGAAACCACTGAGGCAATCTATATATATGGCAAAGACACACGGGGAAAAAGGCTTTATAATCAGGTGAGCCCGACCTGCCTGAGGCTATGGTCGCACTTGCGATGTGCTACCATTTGGGGACTGCGCCCCCATTCCGCTTAAACTATGTGGAGAGAAAACTCCTGCAAGCAGACTTGTACTGAATTCAGCACACTGTCGACTTTCTAGCAGTATATAATACCACACATCTATGAGGGCGTGAAAGGATCTCTTTAAAGGGTTGCACAGGGTTAAAATAACATAGCTGCTATCTTTTAGAATCACACTTGTCCATTGGTTGTATCAGGTTTTCCAATTCGGGTCAAACGAAAGTCAACAGTGCTGAGCTGCAATACCGCACACAACCAGTGTGGCGCTGTTTTTTGAAGAATCGGTGACGTCCTGTGAAAATCACTTGGCGCAGCCTATTGCCAGCAAAATGTTAATATCAATATATACATTTCTTGTTGTGTGGATCCAGAAGAAATAACTATGAGATAGTTACTAATTTATGTATTCAGCTATGGAATTTCCAATTAATTACCTCCCATATCAGCAAATTATCTTAATCTGAGCAATTCCTGATTTTCTACAATGCCCATTTATTCTCATTTGTCATAATTCAGGACGGTTTTCAGACAAACTCTGTACAAATCCGTCAGGATGGGATAAAATTGTCAGGTAATTTATATTCTGTCTTCATTAAGTGACAGCAGCCATTTTGGGGTCTGTAAACGTAGATATGATCATATAGCCAAACCTCTCATGATCAACAAACTCACTAACTGTATTCATGAAGCAAAGCTGACATTTATGATACAGAACTATTAAAATATTCATGAGACATGTCTTCTATTTCATGAGGAATGTCCAATATTCATGAAATATGACCGGTGTTCATGAAGAGACATGTCCGGTATTCATGAACCATGACTAGTGTTCCTGGATTACAGTTTCTGGGAAATAGTATATTACACTGTATTGTATGTAGTTGCTATTAGATTTTTATTGTTATAATACCTATATAGAATGTATATACGTAAGGTAAGAATCACATAATTAAATGGCAACAAAATAAATGTACATAGGAGCATCCAATATGTCGTCCAAATATGTTAAAGGGGTTATCCCGTTCCTGAAATCGATGGCCTTAGGATAGTCCATCAATATTGGATCTGCAGTGGTCTAACTCCCGAGACCGTTGCAGGCTAGTAGTACCGAGAGACCGCGGGTCTTGTTTTGTTTACATGTTGGGAGCCATGCTGCTCACGCGCCTACAGACTGTATCACTGGTGCAGGTACTGCAGTGTTACCCTACAGACTTTAATAGGGCAGCGCTGCAGTACTCACCCCTACAACTTGTACAGACAATGAGCAGCACAGCTGCAAGCATCTTAACAATACCAGGAGCCGCTGTCTCGGTACACCTGATCTGTGGGGGTCTTGGGTTTCAAACCCCCACAGATATAATATTGATGGCCCATTAATAGCAAAACATTAATATTTCCTTTAATTCTAAAATAATATGACAGTCCCTGGTGGCACATGAATGGCTTCAAGGTTAGTATCAAATCAAGGTGTGTCTTGCTGACTTATGGCAATAGATGCCCATTACTATTGGGCCAACCTGATGGACTTCAATTAGTCTGGTGGGCAGAAAAAACCTAAAGACAGATCTGGGTCTGGTAACAGTTGGTACACAAGAGTTGAGAATATGTGTCCTATCTAATTGTAAAGAACGAATCTCCATAAATCAATATTGTTTATATATGTAGCATTTATAATATTGCAACAGTAGCTTGTACCAGTTCATATTGGATTGTGTTGCCTGAATTTTTAGTATGAGTATTGCAAGACGGGTGTGGTTCCCTCCAATTGGGTTTGTACTCCCTTCACTTGCACAGGTCTACTTAATTGGAACACAACCTCCAATAACACTATCACCGCACTGCCATCTGTACAGTCCCTCCCCTCTCCTTCTGTCTCTACCCCCCTTCCCTCATAGATTGTAAGCCCTCGCGGGCAGGGCCCTCTATCCCACTGTGCCAGTCAGTCATTGTTAGTATTATATCTACCTGTGTATTGTGTGTAACCCCCAAATGTAAAGCACCATGGAATTAATGGTGCTATATAAATAAATAAATAAATAATAATAATAATAATAATAATAGTAGTAACAACACATCAGGCTTCAGTTTTCCTTCTACTTAAGGGTTGGTTCATACTAGCGCTTGTATTCCGTCCGCAAGGAGTCCGCATGGAGACCCCCCCCCCCCGAACAGAATACCAACACTAATGTAAGCACAGTTAAGCACACAGAGTCCATAGACTATAATGGGCTCCGTGTGCTTGCCGCGCACTGCCCGCATAATTCATTTGTGCGGGCAGTGCGCGGCAAGCACACGGAGCCCATTATAGTCTATGGGCTCCATGTACTTTGCAAGCACATCACTTGCAATTGTGATTGCATTCCGTCCGGGGGGGGGGGGGGGGTCTCCATGCGGACGGAATACAAACGCTAGTGTGAACCAACCCTAAGACTATTTTAAGTAAAGTAAAGCTTTGGATCCTACTTGCCCCGTATTCACATTCGTAGACCTATTCTAGTCAAAGAGAGGTATGTTTATTTGGTGTAGGGCCCCACATGAATAAGGTCGCCTTGTCGGGGCAGGAGTGGCTTCTTACTGTTTGATCAAATATGTATCACAAATCACCTCTAATTTATATGTGTAGTTTATAGATCATATTACAGAATTTCTAGGGTGGGACTAGAGGATTATCTTATCTTATCTTATTAGCTGAGTTATATGTGCCAATAATAGCAGTGATGCAAATTTGATCACTATTTTTTTTTTGTGTGTTTGTGTGTATGTATAAGTTTCAAGATGTGAAGGTCAAGCTCTTTTGAAGAGGCTCCAAGAAAAGGACAATGTGGAGGACTTTATATTTAACATTTTATGCTAAATGTCATAAATCAGTGTGAGTGATAACAATAAACTTTGTAATCTATTTCATTGAAGAATAATCCTTCTTTCCCCTGTTATTTCCTTCCTCTCTTCTTTTGTGTGGACTGTCACACTGTATCTAAATACACTGTTCAGATCTGTCTTCCGGAGTCCATACACGGAGATAAGTTCAGTCTATTGAAGTCTATGAAGAGGGATGTGAAACACAACTAGAGAGCGGAGTTATCACGCAAATGGCTATAGCTTAAAAGTGAGAGTTTTATCTCCTCCTCCCAAACTGGATTATAAAATGCATTAAAGGAGAATTTTTATTAATAATTAATACTCTCACCAATGTTAAAGGGGAAATAATACAGTTATTAATATCTAAACATATCAATAGCGCATATTATTCATTCCTTTTATAGCTCCTTTTCCTTTATATTAATGGTTATTTTTGTTCCCTTACACGGTAGGACGGGGTATACAGAGATTCACAGCACTATAAAAACTATATTATATACACTAATAAAATACTAAATTTTACTACACTAATAAACACACTAAACACTATACATTAGAGGCACTTCTATGCATAAAATAGTACAAAATCACAAAACTACCCCAAAATGTCTGTTAAACCCACCCATAACTATACAGATCCTACATGCATACATTCTTCTCCACTTGACAGTTTAAGACCAGTTGCAGACGACCGTGCTGCAACGGGACCAGCCGTGAATTAAAAGCACAGGTGACACACGGAGATCATGGGGGGCACGGGGATGTTCCCCATGGGCCACCTGTGCACGGATTGTGTTTCCGTGGCTCCTTTCATTAAATGAACAGGAGCCACAGAACTAAAAGCCACAAAAAAGAACAGGAATAGGACCTGTTCTATAATTTTTGGGCCGGTCTGTCGGCCTGCACACGGGACCGTGAAATTCTCGGTTGTGTGTACATGCTCACTGAAATGAATGGATCAGTGTGCTCTCCATGAAATACACGGATAACACACTGAATTTGCCAGTGGTCATCTGCAACCCGCCTAACTCTCCTTATTCCTAAGGGTTAGAGGGTACAGGATAGATAAAGGCAAAGTATGGGAGTAGGAGTGTAGGGGAACAAAGGTTTAAGACTAGGTTCACGCCTGCGCTTGCTCTCTGTTTGGCATTTCGTCCCCAAATGTGCTTGAAAAATACTGGGAGGGAAAAGCTCACCACATAATTTCCGCATTTTATGAAAACCCCAAGGACTCTATTATTGTTAGGGCCCATGGGTTTGCGCTTTTTAAACATAATGGGTTTCCATTTTTTGGATCCAGAAGAACAGAAACCTGAACGCAGGTGTAGACCTAGCATTAGGGATGACCTAGAGAGTTAGTTGTAGTAGAGTTAGTATGATACCCACATAAAATACATATATACACATTGTAGTCAACACTTCCCTTTACAAAGTGAAATATCTAGTTCTGTGGGGAGATGAGACTTTCACTTTCAAGCTCTGGCCAAGTTTTTGTCTCTTTAGATATAGATATGTTTTAATATTTGTAATGGATTTTTAATGAAGATCAAGTAAAAGTTACATTTTGTTCTACTTTGTCCCTTACTGATAAAAGAGATGATGGTTGAGAAAGTTCTGTTTCAGAAACAAGCAAAGCCCTTGCACTTGAAAATTTCTCATAGTAATTTGTTAAAGTTTTCGGAAGGCGCACCATATGGGTAATCTCACAAGGTGGAAAATGAAGAGGAATTCCTCATCTTTTTATGTCGATGTTTTCCGCCTGGGGCTACTCGTCGGGATGCTGGGAAGATGAATGGGCCTAATCAGGAGGGAGTTTCGAGCCGTGGAATCCGTGGCAAGATTGAGCAGTATGCCTATGTTTTCATTGGCAGGCAGAATTTAACGCAGATTTGGGGGTGGAATCCGTCCACAAATCCACGGCGAATTCTTCCATGTGAACTTATCCTAGGATTAAAATGGCGTATGTCAGAATCTATGGAGTTGTAACTGGCTATTGGATGGAGCTAAGTTGCAAATTGCTAGACACGAGACAGATCAAATTCTAAATCCAAGACCAAAGATCGGATTCATTCTACAATACAATTTTGCAAGTTCGAAATAATATCAGAATGATTATTATTTGCATAATTTTGTGTAGATTGTAAAACTGCAATGGAAGGCTGATTTAGAGAGTGCCGGCACACACAGAATCCAAGCGCTTCGCACAAAGCTTTCTTTATTGTGCCCTGTACACATGTATCCTGGTAATTTCTCACCTGAATAGCTACAAATCAATACAGAAAACAGTAAACAGGTCCAAACAGGGCATTCTGTGGACAGAAAGAGTATAAATCACACAGAATAACTGCATTGAGTAAAGGGGCAGTAAAAAAATTACCATTTGATCTGTTTTATGATGTAGAAAAATAACAGAAAAAGGCATGTCAGGGCTCCAATACCAATCCGAATAATATGGGCGCAGTAAACTAGAATGTGGAAATATTAAGACCTGTTTATTTGATTCATTCGTTTGCAGTTCTGCTGCCAATAAGCCGATTGCAGTTATTCATCACTTTCCACAAGGTTTGCTCCCGTGTTAATAAAAAATTGAGGAATTTATTATTTTATCTCAAATTAGGTCTAAAACTGTAATATACCGAAGACCCAAATTAAAGGACAGAATAGGAGGATGTTAATATGATGATAAGTGTCTATAACACAGAGACTCAGTGAACCAAACACTGTGATTTCGATTTCAATGTAATCCATCTAAGGAATCCATATCTGGAGTCATATAGATTTCTTACAACAGCTGCTCAGTTACATGTGTGCAAGAAGTACATTTATGTTTAGAGGCATGGTAGTGTTAAAGGGAGACTGACACCAGAAGCCACCATATCAACCGAGCCCTGCAGATAGGTTAGGGACCCCTGAATGAAATAATGTTAGTCCCAAGGGCGTAACTTGAGGGGGTGCAGAGGGTACACTCACATCAGGGCCCAGGAGCCTTAGGGGGCCCATAAGCTCTGGCATCAGTATTGAGATTGCAGCTTCCATCTTTCCCATAAGTCAAGGAGACCCACAGATTAGACTAACCACACTAAGATTTATAAACTCCTTAGTATCCGTAACCATCACTATCAAGAATTCACTGTAGGGATGAGGTAGGGGGCCGGACAAAAGATTTCACACAAGCCCACAAGACTGTAGTTACGACTCTGGTTGATCCGCTTGTGGTTCGGTGCCTCAATCGCCAAGATATTGTCACTATGGAAATGAGCTATTTGGAGCAATGAGGATGTTATCATTGCTCTAAAGAGGTAAATGGTAACACTTTATTACTCCAAGAAGCTAATTTACAGCACAAGAACCACGACAAAGGCACTGATCCACAATGGGGAAAACACTGATCATATGCATCTCTGGACTCCAATATACAGGTAAGACCAGAAGGGAGTCCTGCAGGATCATAGGGGAAAATACTGGTGATTGAATGCAATGAAGATACAACAGTAGTCAAACATGATTGGACATGTCAAGCCGTATGTAGTCATCAGAACATAAGAGGGAGATTTTGACAAAAACTTTTACAACATGAATCCAGATAGATCATTCAGTTGGGTATTGTCCATCCATCTGACATTAATGACCAGATCTCTTAACAAGATTCATCTGATCTGTATCATATTTTATGATATGTAGATAGTCTCATTGCATATGTGTACATGATATACTGAGTGTTCTGAAATAGTAGCGTTTGTACATTTTCGGTCCATTAAGCATAATATTTTAATATTACCCCTTTGGTTTGTTACAAGAAAATTACCAACTTTTTAAACCTTACAAACATATTTTAAGAATTTATGTGTATATATATATATATATATATATATATATATATATAGGGTGGGGCAAAAGGTATGAACCGGTTTTAAAGGGATATAAAACAAAAACAACTCAATGTACAGAAATTATGTTTATATTGCTTAATTCAGTTTAGAATCTAGGTTTTTTTTACATTAAGTTTTAAAGATGATATCAGGAAGATGGCAGCCGTCAGCAGCGATACACTCTTGAAGGCGAATTCTGACGTTTTCAACAGCTCTTCTGCACATTTGGATGGGTATTGCCGTAGCTTCCTCCCTGATTCTGTCCTTAAGTTCTTCCAGGGTATGTGGACGATTTTTAAAAACCTTTTCCTTTAGGTACCCCCAAAGGAAAAAGTCACAAATGCTCAAATCCAGTGAGCGCGCAGGCCACTCCACGTCACCCCTCACAGAGACAAGGTGCGGGGGGAACATTTGCCTCAATCTCGCCATTGAAATCCTAGCAGTGTGGGATGTAGCCCCGTCCTGTTGGAACCAGATGTCTCCCAGATTAGTTGCTTCACTCAATTCTTCCAACTGAGGTTCAAAAAACTCTTCTAACATTGTCACATAACGCTCAGCGGTGACAGTGACGGTTCAACCATTAGCCTCGAAAAAGTAAGGACCAATAATCCCAAACTGGGATACTGCACACCATACAGTAACTTTAGGGGAGTGAAGTGGCCTCTGGTGAATTTCCCTTGGGTTTTCATTAGCCCAATAGCGAAAATTCTCGGGGAAACAGCTCTTGAACCACCATTATTTTGTATGGGTGAAACTGTAAATCTTCGTGCAAAATTCTCCTTAAAGATCTGCTAGACATGCCCAAAGCAACTGCATGCCTACGGGCTGAGCGCCTGGGAAACACTTCAATAGCATTTCTTACCAGGATGACATTTTGAGGTGTTCTTACTCTTCTGGGTCTTCCAATTGCCGAACGAGTTGCTGTTGAACCAGTTTTTTTCCAATGTCCTAGCCCAACGTCTAATTGCATTACCCCCAGGGACGTTACCCCCAACAGCGATATTGAAGTGTAGTCGGAAGGCCCTCTGCGTGATGATAACAGAACGGCCATTTTCAAAAAACGTCCTCACAGCAAACCCACGATGCTCTCCCGTCCAAGGCATGGATGCTACTGACAACTAGACCCTCCCACTCCCACAACGAGGCCCCGCCCTTCTTCCCACCATCACCACCACAGGCTGAGCGCTAGCCGGTCAAAACCGATTCATACCTTTTGCCCCACCCTGTATGTGTGTATATATATATATATATATATATATATATATATATATATATAACTGTAACTATATATTTATTTTAAAGTACGGTACTATATCTTTCAATTTTAAGTCTGACCACCAAGCCAAATTGTAGACTAACAATTGCCATTTCTGTAGGAGTTTTCTTTGCAACTGTTTTACATCTCAGGCAAGATAGACAGGATTATAATACAATAGATAATTCACAGTACTTTTACTCTTTGTACAGAATATGGGTAGAAAACTCTCCCATAGGCCGTAATGAGTTGGCTCCTGACTATTGCTGCTTATGACCATGACTACACTGTAAAGCAGATCACTAAATGTAGAAGAGAAGCTCAAGCAAGATAGAAATATGAATTATATGAATTATTTCAAAACATGCGGACCGAGCTTTAAGGCTGAAACTCAGTTGTTTGAATGCACCTTCAAATTCAGCTCCAAATTCAGTCATGTGAATATACCTTTACTACTTTTGTTATTTGCTGTATTTGGTTGCAGTGATCCAGTGTCAACACCAGAAATGTTTGAAGCATCTGCATTAGAGATGAGCGAACACTGTTTCGAACAGCCGTTCCGAACAGCACGCTCCCATAGTAATGAATGGATGTAGCCGGCACGCGGGAAATGGGGGGGGGGGGGTTAACCGACTGGCCGCCGCCAAAGTGTACGTGCCAGCTGCTTCCATTCATTTCTATGGGAGCCTGCTGTTCGGAACGGCTGATCCGAACAGTGTTCGCTCGTCTCTAATCTGCATGGGAGTGACAGAGGACTCATCATGACTCCTTCTGATATTTTACTACTCATGATTATCATCTGTTTACGAAAAAGGTATGAGGTTGAATTATCCCTTTAAAGAGAGCCTTTCCTCACTTCTGCTAACTCCAACTGTTTACATCCATCAATAGTTTCCCCTCCACTGTTTCCGGAGAGTGCACTGATTGCCCGGGAACAGTAGGGGCTAGAGAAAAAATTGCGATCAGTGGCGTCTATTGAAGTTTGGTGAAGGTGATGAAAGATTCCCTTTAAGCTTTATTGACATACAACTAGAATAAATAGAATACCCCTTTAATTGTATATTTTTTACCGTTTCCTCTCTGCATGTACAAATAGCAATAGCTCCTATATGTTCTTAAGGATGATTACAGGATTATGCGTTTGCCTTCCTGTTGTTCGCACCATAATTTGCTAGATGCAAACCGTAAGCAATTTTCTTGATGTTCCGCATCATCCAACTAAAAGTATCACTTTCAAAAAGACACAAGCTCCTTTCCTTGTCCACCTCTGAGCACCTTTTGTCTGTATACAGACAGTAGACGGTTTACGGATAACTTTGAGTAAAGAGAAATGCATTTCAGAAGCAGCAATTATTCTGAGTCTGTAGGCAGCCCAGATCGGCTCGCTTAATAAGAGCAGCCAAAGAACTTGGTCACAGTGATAATATTTCAGGAGTGAAATTAGCAATAATGGCTCTGCATGCGGCGCTCTGCTATCGTTTTTTTCACTTGACTATTGCTTCTTTTATCAAAACAGAATTTTAAACATTATAATTGGATGATATTGATTTCAGCGTGCCAATGTTTTCACTTTTCTTTCTATGACAGCTGTCAGAGGGGTAAATTAGATTGATCTAACATAATGGATGGAGCTGAATTGTATTCTAAAATGAAGGAGCGAGAACTTTACAAAACATAGATATTAATATATTTTCTTCCAACTTCAAAAGAGATGGCTAGCCGCATCTGAAATGGAAATGAAGCTTTTTAGGCTTCTCTGCCCTTATGAAATGAAATTCCTTTAAATAGAAATCATTACAGGGGTTTCCAAGAGTTACATATTGATGACTTGTCCTTAGGATGGGTCATCCTTAGCTGATCAATGGAGGTCCGACACACCACAATAGTTCAGATTTTTCAGGAGAGCGCTGCAGCCTGAGCACTAAGGGCTCGTTCACATCTGCGCCCGGTCTCCGTTCTGCAGGTTTCCGTTTCCTGCACAAAACAGAGGCAGGAGACGGAAACCTGCAGGACTCTTTCATAACTATTCATTTGAGTGGGTTTGAAAGATGTCCGGCCGTGAGCGACGGTGAGCGTTTTATGCTCTCCGTCGCGAAACCGTTTTTTAAAAATCGGACGCAGAGTCGGACATGCAGTACTCTGTGTCCGATTTAAAAAAAAACGGTATCGCGGCGGAGAGCATAAAACGCTCACCACTGCTCACGGCCGGATCCGCTCTGACAGCTTTGCATGCAGAAGACGGAAAGCTGAGAACGGAGACCCGAACGCTAGTGTGAACCTAGCGTAAGCTGTACATTGTGCAGGCGGCTGGGCTTGGTATTGCAGCTCAACCCCATTCCCTAGAATTCACTGTAACTGTATCGTGAAACTGATTGTGACAGCATAGGGAAGAGGCTGTTAGTTAGCAAGCACTGCAATCTCTTCAAACAACTGATCGGCAGGGGTCTGTAAAAGTATAATATGTTTCCAAACTATTACCCAAATGTCAAATATGGGTTATATTGGGGGCAACACGGTGGCGCCAGTCTTGCAGTGCTGGAGTCCTGGGTTCGAATCTCGCCTGGAACAACATCTGAAAGGAGTTTGTATGTTCTCTCATTTTCCTCCCATTCTACAAAGACATACTGATAGGAAAAAAAATGTACATTGTGATCCCTATATGGGGCTCAAAATCTACATTTAAAATTAAAAATATATGGGTTATATTGATAAGGTCAGAGGCCATGTTGATGGCCAATTAACCAATAATCTTGGGTAACTGTCGTCATCCTAATGAGAAAGGCTGAGTGCCAGCATCAAGGAAATGACACCACTCATAACGTTGGTATTAGTTCCTCTCTCAGCCGAGAGGATATGCACTGATGCAGTTTATTGAAGACAAAGTGAGGTTAAATGGCAGCAGACAAAGGAAGAGACATAAGAACAGCATAAGTTCTGTGTTTGTTCCTGATTGCTGTAGTACATCTCAATCACACAAAGAGAGGAAGTTTAAGCAAGCATGTGTTACTTGCACACAATGGGGTCTTATCCTGGGTGCAGGCGCCATCTTGTATTTCAGTTTCAAACATGAACAACTATATCTAGCATTCATCTTCCAATGATAATGTTTTTCATACAATACATGATTATAACTGTTATGGTTCTGTGTGCACATACAAAAATAATAATAAATGCAACCAGATGTCTATAATGTCGTATGTCTTAATTATGCACCACCAGTTGAACTGCACTGGCGGCAACTGACTCTCTCCAGTAACCATCACTGGGGAAGTGTGCCAATGTGTAGCAGTTGAGCAAATGCAGTTGTCAGAAGCCCTGGCAATTTACAGCAGGAGAACCAGGCTCTAGCATGTGCTATACTACACTGCAAACACAAGACTGCCAGGGGTTAACTCCACTCCTGGTCAGTCTAAAACAAACTCCAAACCGTGCAAGGGGATACAAAGCAGTTGGAGTAGGAATGGGTTGACTGGTTCCAAAGGGAAGAGCAAAGGAATACAAGCTGGATCCCTAAACAGCTCCTAAATTTGTCTGGAACCTGGCCCTAACCTCCTACCACAAACATATTTTAAGCGAAGTGTGAGCACCGGGCGGGCGTCGGCTCACACTATTTAAAGGCTAATCCTCGCCCAGTAGGGGTGGTGGCATGACATCACCGATCATGCTCAGTATGGCCAAACTGGGACTTAGCCTCAGAGCGGACCCAAAAAGTCTGAGCATGCTCAGTGGGGAGCGAACGGCACTTAGCCTCTGAGTGGCTCCAAAATGTCTGAGCATGCTCAGTGGGCCAAAAGCTGGACTTAGACTCCAGACATCTTACTGCACAACGCCGAGGGCGAGGTTCGGATTGGCCTGCAGGTGGCGCTGTGTGCCGTGATGAAAACCTGCGAGACCCCATCCTAACAATAACCTTCACAATATCAATGTCCTTAGCATCAGATTCCCAGTTATCTGATATTGATCACCCATCCTAAGGATAAGGTATAAGCATTAGAGATGAGCAAGTAGTACTTGATCGAGTAGGTATTCGATCGAATACTACGGTATTCGAAATACTCGTACTCGATCGAGTACTACTAGCTGTTCGAAGTTAAGATTCGATGCAGAACCAGTGTTGATTGGCAGAATGCTATACATTGCCAATCAACGCTGGTTCTTCTCTTACCTTTCTCCCTGCTCAGCGTCCTGCATCCTCTTCCGGCCTTGAATTCACTCTGCTAGGCATCGGGCCTGGGCAGAGCCGAGTGCGCATGTCTGCTTGTAGTGCGGGCATGCGCCGTCGGCTCTGCCCAGGCCCGATGCCTAGCAGAGTGAATTCAAGGCCGGAAGAGGACGCAGGGACGCTGCGCAGGGAGAAGAATCCAGCCCGACCCTCACTCATGGACTTGGTAAGCAGAATTTGATCGAATGTTGTGTACCCCTGAAACAAGCATTTCCCCCCATAGACTATAATGGGGTTCAAAACCCGTTTGAACAGTCGAACAGTGAGCGGCTGTTCGAATCGGATTTCGAACCCTGAACATTTTAGTGTTCGCTCATCTCTAATAAGCATTGCAAAAATCCTATTTAGATACACACGCCAAAAAAAGTTGTGCTGTATAAGCTATATAAGCAACAAAAAACAAAACAAAAAAACAACTATATAGCAAGGCTCAGTCTTTCCATCTTTCAAACTGCAACCTATTTGTTTGACTGTGACACATAGAGAGTAACTTCAGGACTCCTTGTGTTATATAATAGCAATGGTCTGAGATATCTAGGACACTGACAAAAGGGATATTTTATTCCAGCACTTCTACAAGGCACACACCTTGGCTCTTCAACATAATGTGGTGTTGAACATACAAATAAAAAAACACATTGTAAGTACAAAATCTCCCTTTATAAATCTACTTGTGTCTATTTGCTTTCATGTTCATGACCTCAAAACATTTACTTTCCAACTTCTAAGTAATAGAACTAGGATAAAGTCTACAGAATGGAAAAGAAAACTTTAGGACAAATATAACAGAACAAAAAGTGTCTATGAGAACGACAGACCGGGATTATTATAATCGAGGGTCAGCTAATGGTTAGTAGGTAAAGGACCACTGTTGTCCAGACATCTTGGAGAACTAAGCCCAGATCTTCTGTGGATGTAGGCTTGCTCCAGTCCTTCTGTGTCTTCATGTAATCCCAGACAGACTGGATGGTGAGGAGATCAGGGCTCTGTGGGGGCCGTATCATCACTTCCAGGACTCCTCCTCCAAAGGTTCGGCCACATCAAATATTGATGGGATTTAGATTTCTCATTTGTTTATTTACTTCATTCTGTTAATTGACAAACATAAATTAACACTACTATTTTTTCAAAAGCATTTTTTTACTTTGCACAATCCTCTACATCCTGCACCAAGAAATGAGTTAATGATTTTATTTTGCACATTTACATTATCATCATCGAGCATTTATAGGAATGGTTCTTCGTGATAATTGTCCAATACAACAGTAGATAAGGCAATGTAAAGAGACCTTAAGGCTGAGGCCACACATTGCAGAAACTCCGCTTTTTTGTTGCAGATTTTGCTGCATTTTTTGAGCCAAAGCCAGGAGTGGATTCAGCCAAAGGGATCAGTATCAGTACTTTCTATATATTACCCATTACCCAAAATCTGCAACAAAAAAAGCTTTGTTTTGTAGGACCTCAGTCAAAAGAAGTTCTTTGGACAAAAAAAGAAAGGCATACTCACTTGCCCCTAATGTAATGTTCCTGTTTAGCACTGCTGCCAGTCCCAAAAGTTGCGAGGCTCCCATGACCTCTGGGGTTAATCACTGGCCTCAGTATTCATATGTGCAGGGCCAGTGACAAGTCATTGACAACTGTATGAGAGCACTGGGGTAGGTATAAATTTTTTTAAATTATGACTTTTTGTAAATTATAAGATTTTGGAGAATGTATGGAGACATCTAAAGGTGGTACTATACTTGTCTACTGGTACTGTGGTGCAACCATTGTTGTCAGCCAGCCCCCACACTGATCAGCTGCCTCCTACAGTTGTGCTATACAAAGCACGGATCATGAATTTGTTAACTACAGTCCCTAAATAGTGGCCCAGCACCAGCACTGCAGTGGTGGGGACTGGTCATTATGCAGAATACAGAGCCAATGACTTCATGCTATATATACTATGAGTGTCAGAAAAAGCCCAAAACAATTGATCTGGATAGGCTACAAAAAAAACCTCCTTGCTAACCAACCCCTTTAAGCTTAATTTTATTACACAAATACAATTTCACAACCCAAAGATTTCCAATGTAATGAGAGGCCAATATGTTTATTTCAAAAAGCAACAAAATCATCAATAAACAGAATTATATAATATAAATCTAGCATATTGTATGTTATAAAGGAAGCGCATGTTCATGCAATGAGGAGACAAAGCCGGTAAAGTCTCTTTTATTTTTGTGGTAATTGTCAAGGTCTCTTGAGACTGTCAATGCAGAAATAAGTGACAACCTGACAGTCCTCGGAGAGTGCTTTTCACACAACAACATAAAATGTCAAGCTCTCCATTCAGTATATGTAAATGGTTTTAGGATCACTATTAAGCGAAATAACTTATTGCCACTATATTATATGGAGAGACACAGAGGCTTTTTCACTGAGAAAAACTGGCATGTCCCATTGAATGCAGCATTATGCTATCTTATTGGTTTATTGTATAACCCTTAGAAATTCCTTTCTTATAACGTGGGACCATGCTTTGCATGAGTATAAATAATATTATTTATTTTTAGAGCACCAATAATTCCTTGGTGCTGCACATTATTATATTAATTCCATGGTGCTGCACATTATTATATTATATCGATGGTGCTTTACATTATTGTATTAATTCCACGGTGCTGTACATCATTATATTATATCCTTGGTGATGTACATTATTAGTCCCATGGTACTGCACATTATTATAATAATTCCATGGTGCTATAAATTATTATATTATATCCATGGTGCTGTACATTATTATATAATCCTATGTTTCTGTACATTATTATATAATCCCATAGTGTAGTATATTATTATATAATCCCATGGTGTTGTACATTATTATATTAATTCCATGCTGCTGTACATTATTATATTATATCCATGGTGCTTTACATTATTATATTAATTTCATGGTGCTGTACATTATTATATTAATCCCATGGTACTGTTCAGTATTATATTACTTTAATTGGGCTGTGCTTTATTATATTAGTTCCATTTTGCTGTACACTATTATATAAGTTCCATGGTGCTCTGCACATTACTATATTAATTCCATGGTGCTGTACATTATTATATTAATCCCATGGAACAGGTTTAAGATTTAAGTAGGGCCATGTGCTGGCGCTGGTTGTGTGGTGAGAGGAAGAAGATCTGACAGTGGGAATTTGCTGTGGGAGTACAGGATTAGAAGATATGTCACCGGCATTAAGGAAAAGCAGGACGAGGGATAGCAAAAACCTGGGATTGGAAGCTCATCTGAATATTACTGGTGCATGCTGGGAAGAGGAGAAGAGTCGCCTTAATCTCATCGATTGCTGGGAATTGCTGGGTCTCGCTGGTTAGAGGACATCGCAAAACCTGGGATTGGAAGCTCATCTGAATATTACTGGTGCATGCTGGGAAGAGGAGAAGAGTCGCCTTAATCTCATCGATTGCTGGGAATTGCTGGGTCTCACTGGTTAGAGGACATCGCAAAACCGCGCGCCTAACGAGTTTCTACACTTTGTAGACAGCGTCAGACGAGGAAAAAAAACCAAAAAAACATATACAAGATCATTCATCCAAATTTAATGAGCAACATGGAAGAGGAGAAAACCCACATGGTGAGCTGCAACACTTGCTATATGTTTACAGATCTGCCGGACCATAAAGCCAACTTCACCTGTATGAAATGTAAACTAGTGGCCCTTTTAGAAGAAAAAGTGCAGAGGTTGGAAGAAAGAATAGTGACGTTGAGAAGCATCAAAGAAAGTGAGGTCTTCATTGATGAAGCTGAAGCAAGCCTCCAGAACACAGTAGGGGATGAAAGTGCTAGAGAGCCTACAGTTGCAGAGACTGATGCAAGTCCCCCGAATACAGTAAGGGAAGAATACTTGAGAGAACCTACAGAGGCAGAAAACTGGACACATGTGACCAAGAGATGCAAATGGATCACAAGGCCATCACCACTCACACAGCTAAGTAACCGATATGAAACTCTCATGCAGGCGGATGAAAATGACAAAAATAACCTATCAGCAAAAGAAGAAACAAAAGTCAACCAGAGACAATCAGGAGCAACAAGAAATGGTGTTGCAAGGAAGAAAAGAAGAGTAGTGGTTATGGGTGACTCACTGCTAAGAGACACAGAGGCAGCTGTCTGCAGGCCAGACTTAACCGCACGAGAAGTATGCTGCCTCCCAGGAGCAAAAATCAAGGATGTGGCCGATAGGATACCAAGCCTCCTCAGCTTCAAGGACGACTACCCATTCCTACTGATACATGTGGGTACAAACGACACGGCAAAAAATGATTTACCAACTATCTATAAAGACTTTGAAAATTTGGGGAAGACAGTGAAGGAACTGGATGCGCAGGTAGTATTCTCATCAATCCTCCCAGTTGATGGTCATGGCATCAGGAGATGGAATAGAATACTAGAGGTAAACACCTGGCTTCGACGGTGGTGCCGAGAGCAAGGATTTGGATTTTTGGACCATGGCGTGAATTACCTCTACGATGGACTCCTTGCTAGAGACGGGATACATCTCACAAAACCTGGGAAAAACATATTTGCCAGAAGACTTGCCACACTCATCAGAAGGGCTTTAAACTAGAAGAAGAGGGGATGGGAAGAAAAAAGAAAGACAAGAACATGCAGCTAAAAGACATACTAAACAAGGTTACTAGATGTGGTAAAGCGGACCCAAGACAGGATACTCAGAAGGAAATTACGAAAAAGGATACAACAGAGCACAATCTGAAATGTTTTTACACAAACGCACAAAGCATGGGAAACAAACAAGGAGAACTAGAGCTGATGATACACAAGGAAAACTATGACGTCATCGGCATCACAGAAACCTGGTGGAACGACATGCATGATTGGAACATACAGATGGAAGGATACAACTTATTCAAAAAAAAATAGAACTAATAAAAGAGGGGGTGGAGTTGCATTGTATTTTAAAAAAGAACACATCTCCACAGAAATTACAGTTTTACAGAATGATAATCTACTGGAAATTATTTGGGTAGTAATTCAAGGGAAAAACAATGATAAGGACATCATACTAGGCGTTTATCACAGACCAGCAGGACAGACAGAAAACATGGATGAGATTTTTTCACAGCAAATGACCATGCTCTCAAAGAAACATGAAATAGTGATCATGGGAGACTTTAATTACCCTGACATTCATTGGGAAACCCACACAGCCAAGAGTAAAGGCTCCATCAAATTTTTATCCTCTCTAGCAGACAACTTCATTGCCCAGCTAGTAGAAGAAAACACGAGAGGAACATCCATTTTGGACCTAGTCCTAACCAACAAAGAGCACATGGTTAAGGGACTACGGGTAGCAGGGACACTGGGATTCAGTGATCATGCTATACTTGAGTTTGGGGTTGCAAGAAGAAGAAGACCTGAGAAGACACAGACTTCAAGGCTCGACTTTAGCAGGGCAGACTTCAAGAGCCTGAAGGCAAGAGTTAGCAGAATTCCATGGTGCAAAATTCTTAAGCACAAAAATGCACATGAAGGGTGGGAAATCTTCCGTAGGGAAATCATTAAAGCACAGGAACTAACAATACCTAGAAGGAAGAAAAATGGGAAGCACCTAAAAATATCAGGATGGATGACCAAAAAATTATATAACCTGCTAAAAAGGAAAAAGGAAACATACAAAAAGTGGAAGATGGGAACTATACCTAAGGAAGAGTACACAGCAGTCTGCAGACTCTGCAAGACAAGCATCAAAGGAGCTAAGGCTGAACACAAATTGAAGCTTGCAAAAGAGGCAAAGAGTAAGGTAAAAGGATTTTGGGGATATGTTAAAAGCAAAAGAAAAGTGAAGGAGACCATTGGAGTCCTGAAGAATGACAAAGGAGAAACAGTTAACATGGTGGAACAGCAGGTGGAGCTACTAAACTCATATTTTGTATCCGTCTTCTCCCAAGAAACTAATGGAAATATCGACATTAATGGTGATGGAGATGAGGGGAAGGAGGACTCCAAGCTGACTATAAGCGAAGGTCTGGTAAGAGAGCACTTAGCCAAGTTACAGGAAACCAAGTCCCCAGGACCAGATGATTTACACCCTAGAGTCCTGAAAGAGATAGCAGAGGAAATAACAGAACCCCTTGCTATAATCTTCGGTAAGTCATGGGAAACAGGAGTGGTCCCTTTAGATTGGAAAAGGGCAAATGTTGTCCCCATCTACAAAAAGGGGAAAAGGGACGATCCAGGAAATTACAGGCCGGTAAGTCTGACCTCGATAGCAGGAAAAATCTTTGAGCAAATTGTCAAGGAACATTTACTTCGGTACCTGGATGGGAAGGCATTAATTAACCAGAGCCAGCACGGCTTTATGACCAATAAATCTTGTCAGACTAACCTGATTTCCTTCTACAACAAAATCACTGAATGGTTGGACCAAGAGAATGCCGTGGACATAGTATATCTTGACTTCAGTAAGGCATTTGATAAAGTATCACATAACCTTCTTATTGAAAAAATGATTAAGTATGGCTTTGACAAAAAAATCAGTTAGGTGGATTCACAACTGGCTTAATGATCGGGCACAACGAGTAATACTAAATGGCTACACATCGAACTGGAAGAAAGTCAAAAGCGGGGTGCCGCAGGGCTCTGTTCTGGGCCCAGTACTTTTTAATATCTTTATAAATGATCTGGATGATGGAATTATTGGGGAACTCATAAAATTTGCAGATGATACAAAGATAGGAGGAATAGCCAACACTAGAGAGGAGAGAGAGTGTATTCAAAAGGACTTAGACACACTGGAACAATGGGCTGAGGCGAACAAAATGGTATTTAACAGGGACAAATGCAAAGTTCTACATCTGGGTAACAGAAATGTAAAAAACATATATAGTATGGGAGGAATAGAACTAAGTGATAGCATAGGGGAAAAGGACTTGGGCATAATAGTAGATCACAAATTCAACATGAGCCAACAGTGCGGTGCTGCTGCAAAAAAGGCTAATACAATTCTGGGATGTATTAAGACAAGCATTGAATCTAGATCAAGAGAGGTCATTATTCCGCTGTACTCTTCCCTGGTCAGACCACACCTGGAATACTGTGTACAGTTCTGGGCGCCTCAATTCAAGAAAGACATCGATATATTGGAGCAAGTCCAAAGAAGAGCAACCAAAATGGTGGAAGGTCTGCAAACCATGTCCTATGAGGAGCGGCTAAAAGAACTGGGATTGTTTAGTTTGCAGAAGAGAAGGCTGAGGGGAGATTTAATAGCAGTCTACAAATATCTGAAAGGTAGTCACAGTGCAGAGGGATCTACCCTATTCTCATTAGCACAAGGAAGTACAAGAAGCAATGGGATGAAACTAAAGGGAAAGAGATACAGATTAGACATTAGGAAAAACTTTCTGACAGTGAGGGTAGTGAGAGAGTGGAATAGGCTGCCACGGGAGGTGGTGGGCTCTCCATCAATGGAAATCTTCAAGCGGAATCTGGATAAACATATAGCTGGGATGATTTAGGAAAACCTGCACTCGCAGGGGGTTGGACCCGATGGCCCTTGAGGTCCCTTCCAACTCTACCATAAGAAAAAGAAAAAAAAAAAAAAGTGTGTATAGGAGAGAGTGTGAGGTTGAAAGCTTGCAGGTTTGGGAGCAGCTCAGAGGAGGTGGTAGGATGGAGCAATTTTTTTTTTCTTAACATGTAGATTGTGAGAACCATATAGGGCTCACAATGTACATTTTTCCCTATCAATTTGTATTTGGAGTATTGGAGGAAATCCATGCAAACACATGGAGAACATATAAACTCCTTGCAGATGTTTTGTCCTTGGCAGGATTTGAACCCAGTACTCCAGCGCTGCAAGGCTGCAGCGCAAACCACTGATCCAACATGTTGCCCCAGAGTAGATTTTTGATGCTAACTGTGGTGATTTGGGGTTGAAGAGTCACTTTTAGAAGTAAGGTAACAATAACATTGATTAAGATGATTAAGATACTACCAGGGTCCTACCAGTTTGTGAATGGTATAGATTTGCCATCAGCTGCACCTACATTACACCATTTTTCTTCCTCCCATCAATGAATCAGAAAGACTCCAAAATATTAGTTATTTCTCCCTTTTATTGTATAACTGTTTTGCTTATTTTAATTGATCTTATTTTGACTCTTACTTTATACATTTCTGTGATTAAAACTTGAACAAGTTTAGTCTTGTACGCTCTAAAGAAATCCATTGTTTTTTTTTTTTTGTTTTTTTTTAATAGTGTTTACACTTTTGATTTGGAAAGCAATCTTTCTTGAATGGAATTTGGTAGGTGGGGGTAGGGAGTTGTGTAACTGAAATGTGTGAACTATGTTGGCGTGTGGAGGGCGAGTAAGTAAAAATTGACTACCCCTTACATCCACATCACAAAAATGTTCAAAAAAGTGTATATGCCACCGACTAATTATTCTATAAACTTTCTTATTATTGTAATTCCTCAACTAATTAAGGTCAATTCAAATCCCAGTTAATATACCGAACAAAAGCAATAGAACCCTGGTAATGGTGTGCCTCAAAATATAGTATCATCTGAGATTCTTCAGTACACATCACTGCTTGAGCCCACCTAACTTTTCACATCTGCCAGTTTTTGCTATCAATGTTTTCTTCTTTTGGGGTCTGTTGAAGCAAGATAATATATTAAATCAGTGGAGCTTCCCATCCTTACTTTTCACTAAGGCAATAAACATCACAATGATTGAAAATTACTTTTATAGAAATGGACTCGGTGGCGGTTCTTGGTGCAAAGGTTCATTTTCAATCATATGTGAGGATCAGTGGGATGAGCTGGCAACTACTTGTTATATACTCCACTCTTATGGATCCCCAAACATATAAAGATATGAGTAATGAGTACAATTTCAAAGCTGATATTTCAGTAGAGTTTGGTGAAGGATATAAATTAAATAGCACATGAGTCAGATGCAACCATAAGATTAATGGGGAAAAGATAAGACTCGGGAGCAGAAAAAAAAATAAAATCAAGGGAATGAGGATGCAGTGAAGCGCAGAGTTCCTATAAATTGTTTATTTTGTGAAAATGTCAAATATGCATCTATCAGTTCTACAAATCTAATGCTGACCTTTTGCCATCCCGTGCAGCTATTTTAATTAAAAAAATAAATTTTAAAAAAACAAGATGTAATTAATTTTATTCTGTAAATTAGAAGAATGTGAAAACTCAAAGTATCCATTTATTTTAAAAGGTCCATATCTAGCTAGAAGTGTAGAAGGATTTATATTCTAGTACTCATGATGGTGATGTTCTTGCGCTGCTCCATACTATTCTTTTAGTAAATCTAATACTTCAGGGGTCTAGTAGAGTAGAAAACATGCTTCTTATTATAGTAAGACATAAGAGCCCATGTCAAAGAGAAATTCCACCCAAGAACGTCATGCAATGTATACTGAATTCTTGTCAGGACATGGAGTCGCCACGGTCTCCATGCTGCGTGGCGCCTCCCCTGGAGACGTGTTAAGAGTTCTGTTTGTTGCGCTTAGGTGATTAAGGGTTAAATCTTTTCCCTACTCTCAGTACTCAATGCCATTAGCCATCATTGGTTTTGGGTGTGTTTTTCTCTGCTGTTATTTAAACCCCACCCACCCTTGCCAGCCATTCACTTTGTGTTTCCTGGTCTCCTGCTCGGTCAGATATTCTGCCTGTATCTCTTTCAGTCTGTGTATTAGTTGCTATGTACCCGGCTCGTATTCTTTTGTCTTCTGATTTGGCACTTCATTCTGATATCCTGGTTTAACCCTCTGCTTGTCCGACCTCGCCTTCTCTATTGAGTTCTCACTGGGAGTTGTTGTCCTCCCTGGTTCCATGCTATTTTGTCTTTCGTTTTGCATTGCATTTTACACTGTGCTTTCTGCTTAGGCGTGACCCTCGTTACTCCAGCCCCTAGCACTTTCAGGGCTTCTTCTTCCTTCACCCTAGCCGCCTGGACAGTAGCGTAGGAGTCACGGCAGGCGCACTCCAAGTAGGGAGTGCATTGGTCTTCCTCACCTCAGATATAACAGCATAGTTCTAGCCATAGGGCCTACGACCCCTTTTGTCATGCAGTTGCACAGTTTTGCATCCCAGCTGTGTCATCTTGCACCGCCTGACCCAGACCCCAATCCTTACAATTCTATTTCCTTTTGGGTCTAGTTAGGCTATGTTCATATCATTGCCCATCTGAAATCACAGGCAAAAAAGCCCTAAGTCAATGGAGTCCCTCAGGATCATTTGTTATCCATCAATAGACAGATTGCTTAATCTATTCTTCTGCTCCTACAACAGAGCAAAATGGATTAAATGATACAAATGTGAGTGTCCCTGTACTTAGTTGGGCCCAGAACTTTGGTGCCTTAAGATAGTGTTTTATAATCTTTGGGAATATCCAACATAAGTGGAACCAGAATACACAGTATGGTTAGACGGTACACTTGCTTGACATAAGGACTACAGAATTCAATTCATAAGCCTACTGGCCTGGGCAGTGAAATAAACTAGAGATACGACAGTAAGCATATATGGTTAGACTAACAGAGTTCACTATCAAGTCATGTAGATCTGTGATACAATACTGCCAAGTTAACAGGTAAGCAGTCAGATAAACCAGTGTTCAGGTAGCAGATGTGAGGTTCAATGGATATGGGTTGCTGTTGGCCAATCTGAATGCATGAAATCAGGCAAATTGGATCAAAACAGAGGTCAATGTAGGTATATAACACATGACCTGAGAACTGGAACTCATGAAAAATAGAGTCAGAAATTCTAGAACTGGCACAGAAACTGGTGAGAAGGGCTCTCAAATAGCAATGTCTGTCTGTAATATGCCATCTGGTATCCACACTGACCCTACTATGCGGGGGAAGATAAAACTTTGGAGCTGAGATAGATAGGCTTACTAGAATTTACTGTAAGGCTTTGAGTAATGTTCTGTTGTCTGTATAGCTTCTAGGGGAACATACCTTGCTTATGTGTTGTCTATCAATTTGATGGAACGCTTTTGCAAAAAAACGTGGAATGCTGAGATATCACTGTTTTTATCAATATGTAAATGAGCTCTTTGGCCATTCACAAGGGGAAACACTGTTTGATTCAGGTTACTCTAAGGGTCAGTTCACATGAAGGAATTTGCTGTATATTTGGGGACAAATTCCACCCCCAAATCCATAGCAAATTCCTCATCCTCAGCAGGACGTGGAAAAAAAGAAGCATCCTGCTCAATCTTGCTGCGGATTCCACCCACAGATTTAGCAGCTAGAGACCCCCTTCTGATTAGGCCCATTCATCTGGAGCGGGATGTTGCAACGGAATACTAATGCATTGCGCAAGAATCTCATTCCGGCTAGCCATGTGAAAAATCCGGTAGCGGAAAATGAAGAGGAATTTCCTCTTTATTTTCCACCATATGAACTGACTATATATCTAAGCTATCTATCTGCCAGGCTGAGGTGGTATGCTCGGTTCTGGTGATAGACTCCCTTTAACCTAGTGTATGAGAAAATGGTATAAGAAGAATTATTTAAAGAGAATCCAGAAGCGTCCCTGTTTGTTGTAATAACTATTTGTATTCCTCAGAAAATAATAATAAATCTTCTCTCGTAACTTTGTGTTGTTCCGATCCTCTGTTAAAATGACTAGAGATAAGCAAACAGTAAAATGTTCGAGGTTCGATATTCGTTTCGAGTAGCCCCTCAATATTTGACTACTCGAATCGAATATCGAACCCTATTATAGTCTATGGGGGAAAATGCTCGTTTCAGGAGTAGGCAACATTCGATCAAATTATACTTACCAAGTCCACGAGTGAGGTCGGGCTGGATCCTCCGAGAAATCTTCTCCTTGCAGCGTCCCCGCGGCATCTTCCGGTTCTGAATTCACTCTGCCAGGCATCGGGCCTGGGCAGAGCCAACTGCGCATGCCCGCACTACAAGCAGACATGTGCAGTCGGCTCTGCCCAGGCCCGATGCCTGGCAAAGTGAATTCAGAGCCAGAAGACGCCGCAGGGAAGTTGCACGGAGAAGACTTCTAAAGGAAGGAGAAGAGCCAGAGTTGATTGGCCGACTGTATAGCATTCGGCCAATCAATGCTGGTTCTGCATCAAACTTTTACATTCGAATAGCGAGTGGTACTCGATCGAGTACGAGTATTTCGAATACCGTAGTATTCGATCGAATACCTATTCGATAGAGTACTACTCACTCATCTCTAAAAATGACCATTCCCCATTCCATGGGTCATGTCTCTACATTGTCTAATCCTGTAAATTGTGACATCCGGCACAACTAGTAGCACCAAAACCTATTTATCCATAAATTTCTAGGAATTACAAAGGAAGAGGACACCAGTGAGCTATAAGAAAAGATGTTCCAGAATACAGTAGATATTTGTGAATACACGTATTTACTTAGACAGGTTCTCTACAAAAATATTAGTGTAAAAGCAACTCGATTGCAGAATAAATTTAATGCATTCCCACTAAAAAATACATTTTTAGATCCAATTCTCCAAATTCCATTAGTTTACTGATATGAGCTAGGTGAGATGAGACATTTAAAAACATATCTCAGAAAACTAGATTACCATATGCAGATTCTTTAGAAACATTGTGCCTTATTAATAAATATGAGTTGGAAATGTCTCTTTTCAGCTTTTGATGAGTCTTTATCCGAACTGTCAATCTTAAGAGCCATTCACTTTTTAATAATCTGTCTTTTGCATTTTTATCCATGTAGATGTTATTACAATCATATACAAAGCAATGCGGGGAGATTTATTTCGATTTTTTTATACTTTATCGATACGTATTTTTGTTGCTGTTTTCCCTCTGGCGTTCATATACATTATATTTAATCTATGGTAAATATTTTTCTTGACAGTTCAAAGTGCCGATCACTGAAAAATCTGCAGCACTCTCGTAGCGAAGCAATTAGCATAGAGATAAAACATACATTGGGTGAAGATCAATGTTAGCGGCATTTGTTATTTGGAATGAAGTCAGATGAAATAATTCAGCAGCTTTCATTTGCACGAGCTTTCTTGGCTAATGACATAATTAATTCATGAGGATTTACCATTGATACAATCATGTGATTGTTACATTTGGCAATGCAAATATGATATACAGCACAATTACAATTTTATTATTATAACTATCATAAATATACATGTGGAATATCACTCTAGGTGAAGAGGATCAGATCAGCTCTACAAAGGCTTTACTGCTTATTCTATTTATTCTATCTTATTTTTTACATAAGATTATTGAAAGGTATTTTTTTTAGATCAGTTTGGATCTGATATAATCCACTTTTTGTGCTAGATGTAGGAATTTAAAAATCTGTTACACGAGATTCACACTAGTGTTGGGGCAGCATTTGGGCACTCAGTCCCCCATTCTGCATAAAATAGGTAGAATTCCGAAGGAAGGCTGGTGGACCCATCATAGTAGGGTTCGCGGGTTTCCAAATGTAACCGCTTTTTAAAGGGATTCTATCATTAGAGTCTCGTTTTTAGCTAAACCCATGTCTGAATATCCTTAAGAAAGGCTATTCTTCCCCTACCTTTAGAAGTCTTCTCCATTCTTTTCATTATGGTAATGAGTCTTCTTGCAGCACTGGGGGCTGTCCCAAGCGCTCAAACAGCACTGGGGGCATCCTCTGAGCTGCGAGGAAACTCTCCAGCGCCACCTTCTTCTTGATCTCTGCCTCTGCTTCTTCTCTCCTGTTTGGCCATAGAAACATGACCGACTGTGCCCACTATGCATGTCCATCGGCCATTTTCCTGAGGCCAAACAACCTTCATGTACTGTAGCACAGTACTAATTATTGTCAGTGTGATATCTTACAGTAGTTATAATGTTCTAAACTTTCTGCTTCTGCTGGGTCAATAAAGGTATCTGCAAACAGGCTTACATACAGTACTAAAATATATACATGTACCAGTTTTAAACAAACTTTGTAACAGAGCAACAAAGTGAACAATACCTTACACATCCCTTGCCATACTGTTTCAATGCTACGTAGGTTCCCACTGTTCTTACCTTTTTGGTCAGACCTTCGCACATAGCAAATGCTTGCAAATACCTGCTCAACTGATCACTTGCTGTAGTGGTGACCAATAGTCAGTCAATGATTTCCCATGTGGAGTGTTATTCTGTGTCAAGACCATGGGTGTAACTTGAGGGGGTGTAGAGGGAGCAGATGCACTGGGGCCCAGGAGTCTTAGGAGGCCCATAAACACTGGCATCAGTATTGAGATTGCAGCTTCCATCTGGCCCATAAACAAAGGAGACCCACAGATTACTCTAACCACACTAAGGTGGATTAAACTCCTTAGCACCCGTAACCATCACTATCAAGAATTCGCTGTAGAGATGACGTAGGGGGCCCCGGACAAAAGATTGCACCATAGAACTTAGGGGCCATAGGGGCCCAAAAAACTTTAGTTACATCAGTGGTCAAGACCAAGAAGTAAAGAGCAGCAGGGACCTGGGCAATGTTGGAATAGGAGACACAGCAGAACAATGAATATCAGTTCTTTTCATTTTAACCTACGTTGAGGCTGCTGTAATTTTTTTTTTCCTCTGTTAAACCCATTTATTTTTATTTATTTTTTAAATGTAGATTGTGAGCCCCACAATGTACTTTCTTTTTTTTCCCTATCAGTATGTTTTTTTTTTTGGAATATGGGATGGAAGTCCATACAAACAAGTGGAGAACATATAAACTCTTTGCAGATGGTTTTTGCCCTTGGCGGGATTTGAACACCAGAGCCCAGTGCTGCAAGGCTGCAGTGCTAACCACTGAGCCACCGTGTGGCCTCTTCTGTTAAAACCATTTATGTACCTGCAGGATCCGATATAATAGAACTGCAAATATAATGGCCCGATATGAATATCTGGTATACAAAAAAGCAAGATCTTCTTCGTATCATTTACAACTCTGTTGATATTTGTCTTATATTTTTCACTTCTGATTTGATTAAATCCGATTTATCATATTATCCTGATATAACGTAAGAACATTTTAGCTAGCGAGGAATAATTGGTAGATTTGCTAAAGTGGTCTTCAGCAGAGTCATCTTAGGGATTTTAATCATAGGCTGGACTTATAGTGTTATAATTAGGATTAGGAGGAAATCCCTCTGATGATCCCGCTATATATATTAGATCTTCGGAATGTTTTAGACATACAGTAAGAAGAAGCATAACTCACGTAATTTACTTTTCTTATTATCTAACTCTGCTGAAATCTTCTTTCTACACAGAGATGAATATATTTTTATTTGAACTTTTGGTCAAGTAGCAAAATTACCATCAAATGGTATTACTGAAAGTACATACATCTCTGCAAGAAGAAATATTTTCTTTTTCAAGAACATCCAGATAATACTAGAAAATCTCTCAAAATGCAATAAGATGCACAAAAGTAATTTCCCTAGAAAAAGTTAGAATTTCAAGTAAAATGTATAAAGTCTTGAAAGGAATCTAAAGATAGTTTGTGCCTGTTGTAAAATGAAGGCACTAGGAGAGTAAGAGGGGATCCCTGACTATAATATGAAAATTAGCGTGTAAAATAATAGCTATCATTTACATTTTCAATAGTACAAGTGAAGATAAGAATTTTTGGAATATATGTTATATAAAATGTCTTTTTTTTCTACTTACTCTAGATTCACACTTGCGCTCAGGTTCCTGTTGGAAACCCACAGACCTCATAGACTATAATGAGGTCCTCCCGCTGTCCGTCCAAGAAATGCAGAGATAAAAGTCCCGCAGTAGCTGAACCAGGTTGAACGCCATTTCACACCCATAAAAGCAGACATGTGAAAGTGATGTGCAGCCTGCAAGACCCATTGAAGGCTGAAGAAGGTTTTGCTGATCTGGGAACAATTGGCGGAATCACTTACCAATCCCCATTCTTGCTTGCGGCCTCCTCTTCCCTCTTCAGCCTTCAATGTGCCCTGTTGGTTGCACATCACATTCATGATGACATAATGTGCAGTGCACAGGGACCCCCTGAAGGAGGACTGCAGTGAAGAGGAGGACTGCAGTGAGCAGGAGCGGGGAAAGGTAAGTTAATAGTGGTCATTAGAGATGAGCAAGTACTGTTCGGATCAGCCGATCTGAACAGCACGCACGCATTGAAATGAATGGATGTAGCCAGCACGCGGGGGGTTAAGCGGCCGGCCGGCGTCAAAGCGGAAGTACCAGGTGCTTCCATTCATTTCAATGCGTGCGTGCTGTTCGGATCGGCTGATCCGAACAGTACTCGCTCATCTCTAGTGGTCATTAATGGACCTTCACTGCACATTAAAAAAGTGGTGGGGGTCCAATAGAGGATTCATTGATCCTCCCGTGGGCCAGTCTGAGGCTGTGAGTGCATCACGGAATGCATCCAGATGACACTTGGATGTCACATCAAGTGTCATCCGAGTACATTGTTGATGCAAACTCCCTTGATCATGTGCACGGGGTTGGTCTACTTAACCTCATGTACACAGTCTGTATTTTCTTGTGTGGAAATTGCCATTTGGTATGGGTTTTAAAATCCTCATTGTGTCAAACCTTTGTGTGAATTTTCATTGTCAATTTAATCTATTTCAATAAGAGGTGTGAAATTAGCAATAAAATTGAAGATAAAATTTGCATTCAGTTTTTGTGTAGATTACACTGAGGTTTTTGGTGGAGAAAATCAGCCGCATACACTTTTATGTGTTCTTGTAGCCCTAAAGAAATCTGCATGTTCGACCATAGTTGACCCTATGTGAACTCTTCAAAAATGGATAGGTAGAAGAAAAAAGGATGGAATAACCAAAGCTAAATCTGGAGCAAAGGGATGTCCAGCACCACTCGCTTCCACTGTACGGCTGAGGATCACTGCGTCTAAATGTGTCAATTGCAGAGTCTTGTATTTATATGTGAGTGGTCAGGTAACATGTTCCTCTCTTTACAGTAAGAACAAGAACCCCACAGGAGATTTGTAGGATAAGTTGCAGGAATTATAAATGCCACAAACATTTCAGACTCTCATGGCAAAATGGGGTCATACCAGTATAACATGCACTGAACATAGAGAAAAATCTCACATAAAACCAATCCCACTGTTTGCAATTTGGGCATGTTGCAGTACCAGCCACTACTGTCCATTATTTTTTGTTATGGGGGTGGACAGATACAATATATAACCTTGAAACTCTGAAGATTGCAATATTTACCGTAAGAAATAGATGAAAAATGCTTCATAACAAGGGCTAATGATTCTGAGATTGCAATGAAAATTAAAATGGTTATAAAGTAATAACATAATAACAGCAATTACAGCAGGAGGAAAACAACAAAGGAATAGCCTTTCATCTTATGAGTGGCTAACAGAATATGGTTATTGGCTTCAATACTCTAAAATTCTTGTAAATGTAAAAATCTTCATTATACTTCAATACCGATAATCTCAGATTTCCGAAAATAATGCTATTACTGGGCTTTATATTATGTTTGTTCTGAAATTTGTAGCACTTCCCTCTCTACCAGCTCTATCTGTAGATTGTCATTTTCTCTGAGCTGGTGGGTTAAGACTAGATGCCATACACTGCACTCAGTAAGTAATGGAAAATCTGCTCCAAAACTGTCACTTCTCACTTAGAAACAGTCCAGGACACATAGAGAGAAGGGCTGACCTGTACTGATATAATATACAAAGCTTTTGATGTAGGAGTTTATAGTCTGTGCCCCTTTGCTTCTACTGTATAGTTCCTTTATCTCCTTCTCACACTTCGTCCACCCTTCTCCCATAGCCATCTACAGATAATGTAGTAATCTGATACATAGTGACTTGCACTTGTCTTGAGATGGCTATTGGAGAGAGTCATTTTAGCAGAGGTAAGGGCGAGCTTGAAAAGGGGAGAAAGAAGCATTTTTCTCTAAAAAGATACGGTGTATTACAAAATGTATTGTACTGTATTCACAATAGTGACCATAAGAGTATCTAGTTACCTACTTGCAGCAGCTAATCCTCAGCTAAATGGTGGGCTCCATTAATTTTTCAGAACTGTACTTCGGGAATCTTTACCAGTCCCATACAAATAAATGGAGAGGCAATGTGACCACGTCTCTCGTCAGATGGCGGTGAGAAGCGTTCACAAGTATTGGTAAACCTTTTTAAGGAAGGAAGATTTTTATTCATACACTTATGGCTTACTTATCTTGATGCAGGTAAATAAGTTATAAAGAGTCAATTTTGGCTATGAGGATAAGCCCCTTTTAAAGCTGGAATCTAGATACATACTTCCCAATTTTCAAAGGGCAGAAAGTGGGAAAAAACTCCGCCCATTTCTATGTAGACTTCACCCATTATCATCAATTTTTCCATGTGCCTCCACACAGTATACTGCTCCTACAGTCACTCTAACATTATATGCTCCACATTATAATGTTCCCCTCCAATTTCCCCATAATATTATGTCTCTTTCCTCATGCCCCAGTTTAAACTTGCAGAAACTAGAGGGGGATATTAAACTGGGGCATCTGCAGGGGGATATTAAACTATGGGGAAGCTGGAGGGTTACATTAAACAGTGCTGGTAGGTGGAGGGGTGACATTAAACGGGGGGAAACTAGAGACAAATATGTCCCCTTCCAGCCACCCCCCATGGTTTAATGTCCTCCTCCAGTTCCCCTAGTTTAATGTCCTCCCCTCCATCTGTTCCCATTTTAATGTCCCCCACCATCTGTCCCAAGTTTAAAGTCCCCCTTCATCTGCCCCATTTTAATTGCCCCCCTCATCTACCACCAGTTTAATTGCCCCTTTATCTGTTACCAACTTAATGTCACCCTTTATCTGCCCCCAGTTTAACTGTCCCGTCATCTGCCTTCAGTTTAATTGCCCCTTCATCTGCTCCAAGTTTCCCCCTCTTGCTCACACATGCTGTCTCTTCTCTCTTCCATCAGTCTCCGTTCCCAGCAGCTTTCTGTGTAACACCAACCGCACTGTCCTGTAAAATCCAGAATCGCTAAACCCACACAAGTGTCTGATCACATGGTCATGACATTATCAATGGTCCTTCAGCCCGCTAAGATTTAGCATCTACCATTTAGCCTTTACCCTACCCTAACAAAGTTTGTTAACAGCAAAACACTTCAGGGGCATAGCAGGACATCAGGGAAATATCTATGACATAGGGACAGCAGTGTAAAACCGAGACTGTCCGGCCGGATCCGGGATGGTTGGGAGCTATGTAGGTACAGTGTAGGCATACATCAGTATCAATTACCAAATATTCCCATTGTGTACTTTAAACTAGACTGGTGCAAATATCTATATAAGAAGATACACCATATAGCAAACAAACAGTCAACCAGCAATAGTATATGGAATAATCCCCCTTTGTGTGGTTCTTGAAAATCTAAACTCATAACATGCCGAATAGTATGACTATAGCTACTACATGGTATAGATGTATTATCCTGCAAAAAGACACACATGTAAGCCTACCTAGCCTTCCCTAGTTTATCTTCTTATCTAGCTATTTGAACCAGCCACGTTATAGCACATACTATGAGTATCTGTTATTTGATAGTGATCTGTGCCTATCTATTCCAGCTTGAGGAAGGGCTTATCATAATAGCCTAAAACGTTTCAGTGATTTACTCATAAATTCACTCTTGGGTGTATTTTGACGCTAGAGATAAAGATACCACTTGGATTGCCTGAAAAACTGGACTGCTATCATATATTGGATGAATTTGTATACCTGTACATGGTGGAAGATCCAGCTAAGAGAGCACTGGTGTCTGTGATTTATTGTATAAGAAATAAAAAAAATCATACTCACTTAGGTGTTTATGTTCCTCCCCTTGACCTCAGAGTCTAACAATAGGACGCCAAGTCAAAAATAAAATAAAAAAGAACTCATACTCGCCAGCATCCAGTCTTCCTTCCTGGGTTTTCTCAGAGTCTTCCAGCCTCCTCAATGATGTCAAAAGTATCAATGGTGTATTTGGGGTTCAGCAGTCATGTTGGTGTGTTTACGTCAGGGAGGGGGCCAGAAGATGCTGGAGATGCTAAAAAAAAAAACAGGGGCAGAGATAGAGCCCAGGTATTGTAATGAAAGGTGAGTGATTTTTTTTTAAAAAAAATTTCCTCCTCTTCATGAGGCCTCCAATTATAATATTCTTGGGTCTGAAGAGACTCCAGGATAATAATAATAATAATAATAATAATAATAATAATAATAATAATAATAATAATAATAATAATGATGATTTATGGGTGCCGAACAGAAAAATATAGGGTTTGTCAAACCTAAAATTTTTGAAAGATTCATAACAAAAATGGTTCATTACAAACTAGTTTGCTCATCTCTAGTTGATCAGATGGACCACATCAGGTGGTTAGCCTGTCTTGCCAAAATCATTGGGCTTGGTCAACCATAGTTGACCAACCTTAAGGGAGCCTTCACATGGAGTTTACGCTCACTCATTCTGAACGTAAAACTGGTTCAGAGTGAGCGACGTAAAAAACAGATCCCATTGACTTCAATGGGTGCCGGCATACGCACGCTACCCATTGAAATCAATGGGAGGCCTTTTTACTTATTGCTTTTCAATGTGATACGCATGTAAGCCGGCACCCATTCAAGTCAATGGGATCTGTTTTTTACGCCGCTCACTCTGAACAAGTTTTACATTCAGAATGAGCAAGCGTAAACTCCGTGTGAAGGCTCTCTCAGACTAAATTAACCCCACGCTTGTGGTGCACGGTCACAATACATAAAGAAAACTGGGAGACATGATGGAAATTAGTCATATAGAGTTCAGTATAAAATTAAGTAAGCAAGTTTTTAGTTTATCAGTTCTGCTGAATTCATATTAGAATGGGAAATTCAAGAGATCTGAGCGACTTCATGTCATGGTCATCCTCTGATATCTGTGGATGATACCCGTGTATTCCACAATGAATTGCTGGAACTCTCAAGGGTAAAGGAGGTCCAATGCACTACTAGATTGGGGCTTTATTAATGTGGACATTCAGTATATACATGAATATTTCCACAGACTTTATTGGTAAGGTTATGCCAAAATGGTATCCACGGATCAGACTGAGGAACACAATGATGGCAATTTCAATTATTCACTTGAGAGGACTAGAGATGAGCGAACAGTGTTCTATCGAACACATGTTCGATCGGATATCAGGGTGTTCGCCATGTTCGAATCGAATCGAACACCGCGTGGTAAAGTGCGCCAAAATTCGATTCCCCTCCCACCTTCCCTGGCGCCTTTTTTGCACCAATAACAGCGCAGGGGAGGTGGGACAGGAACTACGACACCGGGGGCATTGAAAAAAATTGGAAAAAGTCATTGGCTGCCGAAATCAGGTGACCTCCATTTTAGACGAATAGTGGATTTCAAATCCGGGTCATATGAGAATGTGAACTTTGTGACTATGAGACAGGGATAGCTGTACAGTCAGGGATAGCTAGGGATAACCTTTATTTAGGGGGGAATGTTATTAAAAATAACTTTTTGGGGCTCTATCGGGTGTGTAATTGTGATTTTTGTGAGATAAACTTTTTCCCATAGGGATGCATTGGCCAGCGCTGATTGGCCGAATTCCGTACTCTGGCCAATCAGTGCTGGCCAATGCATTCTATTAGCTTGATAAAGCAGAGTGTGCACAAGGGTTCAAGCGCACCCTCGGCTCTGATGTAGCAGAGCCGAGGCTGCAGAAGGGTTCAAGCGCACCCTCGGCTCTGATGTAGGAGAGCCGAGGGTGCGCTTGAACCCTTGTGCACCCTCGGCTCTGCTACATCAGAGCCGAGGGTGCGCTTGAACCCTTGTGCACACTCTGCTTCATCAAGCTAATAGAATGCATTGGCCAGCGCTGATTGGCCAATGCATTCTATTAGCCCGATGAAGTAGAGCTGAATGTGTGTGCTAAGCACACACATTCAGCTCTACTTCATCGGGCTAATAGAATGCATTGGCCAGCGCTGATTGGCCAGAGTACGGAATTCGGCCAATCAGCGCTGGCTCTGCTGGAGGAGGCGGAGTCTAAGATCGCTCCACTCGACCAATCAGCGCTGGCTCTGCTGGAGGAGGTGGAGTCTAAGATCGCTCCACACCAGTCTCCATTCAGGTCCGACCTTAGACTCCGCCTCCTCCAGCAGAGCCAGCGCTGATTGGCCGAATTCCGTACTCTGGCCAATCAGCACTGGCTAATGCATTGTATTGGCGTGATGAAGCAGTGCTGAATGTGTGTGCTTAGCACACACATTCAGCTCTACTTCATCGGGCTAATAGAATGCATTGGCCAATCAGCGCTGGCCTATGCATTCTATTAGCGTGAACTGAGTTTGCACAGGGGTTCTAGTGCACCCTCGGCTCTGCTACATCAGATTGCTACATCTGATGTAGCAGTGCCGAGTGTGCATCAGATGTGTAGTTGAGCAAAACTGACTCAGCACTGCTAAGTCTCTGCATTCGCATAGGAATGCATTGGCCAGCCTTCGGCCAATCAGCGCTGGCTCTGCCGGAGGAGGCGGAGTCTAAGGTCGGACCTGAATGGAGACTGGTGTGGAGCGATCTTAGACTCCACCTCCTCCAGCAGAGCCAGCGCTGATTGGTCGAGTTCCGTACTCTGGCCAATCAGCACTGGCCAATGCATTTCTATGGGGAAAAGTTAGCTTGCGAAAATCGCAAACTGACAGGGATTTCCATGAAATAAAGTGACTTTTATGCCCCCAGACATGCTTCCCCTGCTGTCCCAGTGTCATTCCAGGGTGTTGGTATCATTTCCTGGGGTGTCATAGTGGACTTGGTGACCCTCCAGACACGAATTTGGGTTTCCCCCTTAACGAGTTTATGTTCCCCATAGACTATAATGGGGTTCGAAACCCATTCGAACACTTGAACAGTGAGCGGCTGTTCGAATCGAATTTCGAACCTCGAACATTTTAGTGTTCGCTCATCTCTAGAGAGGACGACTAACATATGTATCCTATATACTAGACCATAAAATTCCAATATGTGTACTGCAGGGAATATAATCCTTGTGTCTAGGGCTGACTCTTACATTGCTCTTGCAATGTTAAAGAGGTTGTCCCATCTCAAGGATCCTATTTATACTGGTAGCTTATTTAAATTGAAGACTTTTCCTAAATATATCGCTTTGGAAATGTTTTTTTATTCTCCTGCTATGTGAACTTATTCCTCCTGTTGTTTACACAGCTTTTCCATAACCATTGACCTGTCAGATAGTACAATTGACTTCACTCACTGCTCTGCTGGCAGGCCAATCAGTGCTAATTGCAGTTTGCTGATAAAGACTCTGTTATCTCTCTATGTAGACACACAGATAACACTGAGTCCTCTACAAGCAGGTGCATATTATCTGATCTGTATAAGTATTGTGATTCTTATGAGTGTCCTGTTCAGCAAGCCGGGAAGGGGGAGGGAATACAGGAAGTGAGAAGAAGAGACAGCAGGCAAACTGCTGAAACAGTGAGATGGGGAAATCCCTTTAAATAATAATCATTCCCCTCCTCTCTCCATAGAGTTCTGTGAGTGGGCTGCATATGGCATATTCTACATAAACAAAGAGGATGATGAGGAGGAGGTGAGCATCCAAAGGAAATAGATTTCCTTAATAAGATATATTACAAAGTTTCTTATATTCACCTGTACTATTACTATTACTGTGCAGGTTGTTTATCAGCACCCACTTTCACCTATTTACCTGTAGTCATATCTTTTGCTATAACTTTGACATTACTAAGGTTGTGTTTGTGTTGGAGAGCTACAAAGAGAGCTTAGTTGGAATCCTAGGAGCCCCGACAGTGTCATACACAACACTGTAAACCAGTATGCACTTATGGTTCATAACCAACCAATTACGACAAAAAAAAACGTGAACTGTTGGGGGGGGCCACACGGTGGCTCAGTGGTTAGCACTGCAGCCTTGCAGTGTTGGAGTCCTGGTGTTCAAATCCCACCAAGGGCAGAAAACCACCTGCAAGGAGCTTGTATGTTCTCCTCGTGTTTGCATGGATTTCCATCCCATATTCCAAAGACATACTGATAGGGAAAAAATGTGCATTGTGATCTCTATGTGGGGCTCACAATCTACATTTAAAAAAACCCAAAAAACGTGAACTGTTAGGGCTCATTCACACGGGGCAAGAGGGGGTGGATTTTGGTCCTGAATCCACCTCAGAATCCGCTCCCCCACAATAGAGGTCTATGCAGACCGCTAGCTTCCTTTCTTCAGGCAGTTTCTGCGGCTGATTCAGCCACGACGTCCGCCTCGCGGCAACACCCTCCGAACTAGGCTCATTCATTTGGGTCTACTCTATAGCGGGAAGCCGCGACTGTCAGAAGCCGCAACAGTCGCGCAGGCGCATTTTGGTCCCACGTCAAAATCAGGACCAAAATACGCCATCCCGTGCCCTGTGTGAATGGGCCCTTACTCCGAATCAAACCTTGCAAGGTTCACTCATCTCTACTTCTATGGCTGTTTCAGATACAGCATAGAGCCATCTATTTCACTATTCCTGTATACATGGTCACCTCAATTCGCCTCTGACGTGTTTCCTGATCACTTCTTTAACTGAAAATAGTAAAAAATGAATAGATCATAGCCATAAGTTAGTTACTCCATTAGCAAAAAGACAAAGGTCCGCTATGTTTAATCTGGTATTAATTAGAATGTGTTAATAGAATCTGCATTTACACATTCCCTTTTTGTTAATTAAAACTGTACCCTGGAGTACTGAGCAATAATGTTTTCTGGTGCAAGATGTACTAAGCTGAAATATTAGCAAATTAGTGTTAATGAGCAATGAGATGATGATTATTGTTGTTGTTGTTCCTTTTTATGATAATAGTAATGGTTATAATATCAGATATTACTATCATAGTTAGGATTATTATTCCCATCAAATCCATATGTATAAGCAGTAGGCATTAACCCCTTTCCCTCACAATGCTTTACAAATTTCATCGTAATTTTGCAGGGAACACCAGCTCAAGATTTTGTAGCCTGCTCTAAAATCCTTATATTTTTTGCTGCAGTGTATAAATAGGATTTTGTAGAACCCTGTTACTTGCTTTATACTACAGGGTGGGTCATAAGTATGGATACACCCAGATATGGATACACCCAAGGTCTCCAGATCTCATTTCCTTGGACTTCTATCTCTGGGGCCATTTGAAGGCTATGGTGTAATCTGTGAAGATCCAGGTTGTGGGGCATCTGAAACAACAGATACAGGATACAATCATAATTAATAAAGCTCCGGTAAAAATGAGCACACCATTGTTTTTCTTGTGAAATTCTCCATGTGTTTGATGTGTTACATGACCCCCTTCCCATTGAAAAAAAGTAAAGTTGAATCCAAAATGGCGGCTTTGCAGATGGCTGACATGGGCGTCACCCAGCCTCAAATGTTTCCCCCCTAAAATGTACTAATATGCCACCAACAGTAAGGTGATATCAGCAACCACTTCCATTTTATCTGGGTGTATCCTTACTTATGGCCCACCCTGTATATAGATAGGGGCAAAGCACTTCTTCTCGAGCAAGGTTCAACCTGAATATCCCCAAAACAGTTGGGCACAAACTATAAAGAAGCCACGCCATGCATTGAGGTAAATTATGGTACTCTTGGTGTACCCATGTGACTGCTGATGCTTAATCACAGGTGCATGATGTCATCGAGGAGACAGGGAGACAGCACTGGACACCCCAATGAGGCCCAAAATAGATGAGGGAAGGAGAGAATAAATGTCTTATTTTTTTACAGCTCTCATGGGCCTCCATCTATTATAAAACGGGGTCTTATGAGCTTGTTTGACTCAAAACAAATCAGGAACTTAAGCCACCTCAACACGAAACAGATCTTGGAAAGTTTGACTATCTCTAGTGCTATACCAGTCTCCAAATTTACTTGCATTGTACCATACTATAGTTAGCGATGAGTAATCCTTGCACAATTTATTTAATGAATATTTGCAAGGTTCACCTTCTAGTTTTAGTTTGGGTGAGCTGTAACTGCTATTATCAAACTGATTCTGCAAAACCCAGAGTATAACTGGAGGCTCAGGGGAAGTACAGTAAAATAATATACACTTATACTCACCTCTCCTCATCCGTCTGGTACACGATCCTTGGGTTCTTCAGTCCTATACTTTACAAGAAAATTATTGCAATCAAACATGTTTTGTTATGCACAAAAACACAAGAAAAAAAAAGACAAATTGGACATAATTCTCGAAAAATGGCACATTTTCAAAATTGTGGGTAAATAACTTTGTTTCAAGCATGTGAGGCTTGTTCAAACTCCCCTGTGGCAAGTAACAGGTGTGGGCAATATAAAAATCACATCTGAAACCAATCTTTTTTTTCTTTGTCCAAAACAATAAAGGAAATAAACATGTGTATACCAAAATGTGGATAGTTGCAATAATTTTGTGGGAGAAATACTTCATTTTTTGGAAAAAATTTCAGGGGTGCCAATGACTGTAATGTATGGATCTTCTGAGTTCTTCAGAATGTGAAAAAATAGTTGTCTTATCTTGATATTCTTTTTCCATTTAACCTATTACGTTAAAGATGTCCTAATGAGTGGTAACATGTGGGAAGGTGTGGACACCGGTGGATGGTAATACTACATGTTCCCATTAGTGGCCACTGAAGTGCAAATGAGTAGTAGTTGGCATCTTATCCTATCAAAATCAGCTGTTCACCGGAGGAATCTCCTTGGCTTTTAGATTAGGGGGGACGTCTGCAGTGAAACAACTTCTTTAAGGTTCATCATCTATTTGAGCTTCCACTTTATTTTCATTTTTTTCAAGGAAAATCAAAAAGTAACATCAAAGATTTTGTTGTGTTTCATCCAAGGCATCATTCATTAAACTGGTTACTTTTCTAGTAGTCTAATGAGCTGATATTGTCACCCAGAAGCAGGTGTTAAATTTTTGTGTATTTAGATATATCCGTTCAATTACTTCATCAAAGTGGGATGACTTCCACATGCATATAATGAATAGACATTTCCATATTTGCATTCACATTTGCAACATTATCACTGAATTTTTCATACCTGAATATTTATTAGACATGAGTGCTCATATTTGTGTTCTGCAATAAATTGCTGATTGTATATGCTAGGTAATAGGTTTGTAACTATTCCCATCATTAGGTTTATAAAAAATGAAGCAATTGCTGTGTGTGCCGGGGGGATGTCTGGGTTAAATCTCACCGACGTCGCTTAAAAGTCAGTCCTCGTCCAAAGAAATGTTGTTATTTTGCATGAAATTAAAAATTAATGTGCTCGGTAATTAATTTCATTGACTTGTCAATTTCAATGTAGTTTGAACTTGTCTGCACTTAATACTGTTCCCAGGGGGGCACTTACATGCGGCTTGATCTTTCCTTATATAGACACTTTATTAAGGAGACAGCCATCTGTTTTTGCGTTTTCAATTAGATTCTTATATATGACAGATAACAGAGGAATAGAAGCTGCCCTTTTACTTAACCTATAGCTAGGGTAAGGGCAATGTAGGGGCATGATGTGGTGAGACTGGCTAAGAGCAGGAAACAGAAGCACAAATGAGAGAATATCTAAGCCTAAGTTTACACAAGTGTGATACGAAACGGCTGTGAAAAATAAATATTTTAGTAAACAGGTGTTCCAATTATTAAAATAAAACAAAAAACACAAACCAAAAATTATCATCGTAATAAAAAAGAGGAAACCACAAAAATATAACCAGAAACTAGATAATAAGAGAAATCCATAAATCTAATAAATCCATATAACATCCTGTCTAACATTTAATCCAGATGGGATTTGAGTATCAAATGTGAACATCCAGTGTATTTCCCTTTTCATAGGTTTTCTATTATAATTGCCACTGCTAATGGGTTGGTTTCCGTATTTCGAGTTCCCAAGTGGACCCGAAGAACGGAAAGACGAACACTAGTGTGAACCTAGCATAAGACACAAATTGGGGGCCAGTCTGAATGACTCTACAAGCACAAATATTGTGGCCACATTTATATGATCCATTATAACATAGACAGACATTTTTTGGATAATCATTATTTGGGAATAAGCTAGGGGACACCATACTGCCAATTACCAGGCCTCTTTTTGCAATATATGGATAACCATTATCCAATGTGCTCCACAATTGGGGATCATCGAAAAGAATAATGTCACAAATATTTGAAAATTTAATTTAAGTAGAAAATGCAATAGATAGAGATGAGCGAACAGTGAAATATTCGATATTCAATTCGAATAGCCCCTCAATATTCGACTATTCGAATGAATATCGAATCCCAGTTTAGTCTATGGGGAAAAACGTTCGTTTCAGGGGAAACCACTATTCGACTCAGGAATGTCACCAAGTCCACTATGACACCTCAGCAAATGATGACAACACCTCTGGAATGCAACCAGGACAGCAGGGGAAGCATGTCTGGGGGCATGACTTATATGTTCGTGGCGCCCTCCATCGGTAATGGAGAGGGCTTGCACCCCTTTTTGTTTTGCATGGCACTATCACAGCACAGTCCTACATTGATGTTTTAAACGCCTTCTTGCTTCCCACTGTTGAAGAGCAATTCGGGGATGGCGATTGCATCTTTCAACACGATCGAGCACCTGTTCATACTGCACAGCCTGTGGCAGAGTGGTTACACGACTATAACATCTCTGTAATGGACTGGCTTGCACAGAGTCCTGACTTGAATCCTATAGAACACCTTTGGGATGTTTTGGAACGCCGACTTCATGCCAGGCCTCACCGACCTACATCGATACCTCTCCTCAGTGCAGCACTCCATGAAGAATGGGCTGCCATTCCCCAAGAAACCTTCCAGCATTACCAATGGAGGGCGCCACGAATGTGTAAGTCATTTTCAGCCAGGTGTCTGGATACTTTTGATCACATAGTGTATGTATGTGTGTGAGGAGCTCATCACAAGGCTGACAGACCCAACTCCAAATGCTGCAGCACAGTCAGACTAAGATTGTCTCTTCTTCAAATAAGACACAAGATTCTTTGGAACCAGAACAGGAAAACCCAGTGATTGCCATTGCAGCAGTGCCTAGGCCATCTTTCAGAGTAGTTCATTCAGAGATTGAATTGGAGAAAAATAAGAACAATTACTGTGATTGAGTCTTCATGCACGTTAGTGGGCATGGGCAACCTAACGTAGAAGATCCTCATGCTGAGCTGGCCTCATTACTGAACACGATCAACCAGGATAATCAGGTCTGGAAACAGCCATCACATCTTACCAAAAGGAATCACCCTTGGTTTGGAAAGAAGCCATCTAAACGTTGCACCTTTAATGGAGTTGAGCATTGCACCAGCAGAATGTTAGGCCCTTTTGGTAAGTTGAGTCTTAAACCCACAGAGATTTAGTTTTTGGCCCTTTGGGTGAGTTGAGCCTTGCACCAGCAGTTTTTGGTCCTTGGGGTGAAATGAGCCATGCACCAGCAGTGTTTTTGGCCCTTGGGGTGAGTTGAGCCTTGCACCAGCAGTGTTTTTGGCCATTGGGGTGAGTTGAGCCTTGCACCAGCAGTGTTTTTGGCCCTTGGGGTGAGTTGAGTCATACACCAGCAGTGTTTTTGGCCCTTGGGGTGAGTTGAGCCTTGCACCAGCAGTGTTTTTGTCCCTTGGGGTGAGTTGAGCCTTGCACCAGCAGTGTTTTTGGCCCTTGGGGTAAGTTGAGCCTTGCACCAGTAGTGTTTTTGGCCCTTAGGGTGAGTTTAGCCATGCACCAGCAGTGTTTTTGGCCCTTGTGGTGAGTGGAGCCTCTAACCAGCATAGTTTGGGGAAATCAGGGTGGATTGAGCCTTTATCCAGCAGAGTTTGGGGGAATCATGATGGATTGAGCCTCTATCCAGAAGAGTTTGGGGGAATCAGGGTGGATTGAGCCTAGTAGGAGCAGAATTGTGCAATGCTTATAGTGGAGGAGTTTGAAGAGGAGGAGGAGGAGGAGAAATTGTAGAGGTTGAGCACACACATGAAATTTCATGTCAGGATGCTTGACACACTGGTGGACATGAAAATGATGGGTCTATCCAGTGGCTGTTCATTTTGATGAAAGCCAGTCGGTCAGCACTGTCAGCTGACAGCCGGCTGCGGTCATCCGTGATGATGCCACTGGCTGCGCTGAAGACCCTTTCCGATAGCACGCTGGTGGCAGAGCAGGAAAGGAGCTCCAAGGTGTACAGCGCGAGTTCCAGCCACAAATCCAGCTTGGAGACCCAATAAGTGTAGGGCGCAGAGGGATCGGAGAGGACAGGGCTGTAGTCGGCCAGGTACTCCCGCAACATGCGCCTATACTTGTCCCTCCTGGTGACACTAGGCCCCTCAGTGGCGGTAGTTTGGCAAGGGGGTTCCATTAACATGTCCCAGACCTTGGAGAGTTTGCCCCTGGTGGTGGGTATGGACCGGATGGCAGTTGTTAGCCTCTTGGAGGAACTCTCCTCTCTGCCGCCAATGAGAGTTGATGGAAACATCTCCATCATATTCTGCACCAGTTGCTTGTGGCAATCATTAATGCGATTGGGCCTCCCCTCTACCGGAATAAAAATAGAGATATTATTTTTATACCGGGGGTCAAGTATTGCAAAAATCCAGTATTGGTTGCTCTCCAGGATTTTGACAATGCATTTGTCACTTGAAAAGCACCCCAACATGAATTCAGCCATGTGTGCCAGAGCGTTACTTTGCATGACTTCGCTGCCCCCACCGGAATGGTCACTCCATTTCTTCCTCTTCCTCCTCCACCATTTTGCCCCATCTGCGCTGCAGCAATGGGACGCACTGAACTTCCCCGCTAGCCTCCTGTGTGACAATGAGATCTGCCACTTCGTCATCCTCCTCCTCCTCCTCTTCCTCCATCAATATACGCTGTGAAGCGGACAGTAGTGTGCACTGACTGTCCTGCTGGGATGGTTCTGCTCCTATGTCCGACTCCTCAGCGTACAATGCGTTATCCTTGATGGCGATGAAGGATTCTTGCATCACACACAGGAGCGGGATTGTTACATTCACTAGTGCGTTGTCACAGCTGACCCTCTTGGTGGACTCCTCAAAGACACAAGATCTCGCATAAGTCTGCCATCCATGGCCACTCATGGTGCAGAAACTGTGGGAGCTGACTCTGAGGAACTCTTGGTTTTTGGAGATGGTACTCAATCAAGGGTCTCTGCTGCTCACACACTCTGCTCAACATCTGGTACGTTGAGTTTCAGCGTGTGGGGACGTCGCAGATGGAGGCGTTGCTGGAGTGTTTTGAGGCTAGCAGCAGCTACTGTAGACTTGCAAAAGTGGGTTCACAAGCGCTGCACTTTCACCAGTAGCTCGGGTAAATTGGGGTACGTTTTTAAAAGCCATTGCACCACTAAATTGAAAACGTGGGCCAGGCATGGAACATGTTGGAGGGTCTCTGGAGCATACAATGCTCCGCGTTTCAGGGCATTATCGCAGCCCCTTAATCATAGGCTATGATTAAGGGGCTGCGATAACGCCCCGAAACGCGTCAGCCAGACGTCTTTTTCAGCTCTGCCATCATGAATATCTGTAATTGATTTTTATGGAGCAATGTATGCTCCGGAGGACTTTTCACAATAAAAGTTAAGTTTTATTCAAGGAATTGATGCTGGATCTTTCAATTATGGACGCTTGTATCTACACCTTGGGCTGAGAGGTCGAATTATCCGTGCACCTTCCTTTCTTTACAAGGTATTTGATAATATTTTATACCCATATATTTATGGGTCTTTACATTGGAAAATCTGTGAGTGAGCTGACACACTTATTACACATCAAGTCATGTTGGAGGTTGGCAAGCTCCAGAGCCGCTACCAGGTTCCGGCTGTTATCAGACACGACCATGCCTGGGCCCAGGTGCAGCGGCGAAAACCATATTGACGTCTCATCGAGGAGGGCATCCCTCACCTCGGAGGCAGTGTGCTGTCTGTCCCCCAAGCTGATGAGCTTCAGCATGGCCTGCTGACATCTCCCCACGCCAGTGCTGCAGCGTTTCCAGCAGGTAGCTGGGGTCGATGTAACGGCGAGGCGGAGGAGGAGGAGGGTGGTGGTTCAGATCCCCTGCCAGTAATGTTGGGCGGGTAGACAAGGTAGACCGCCCCAGTTTGTGACCCGGTCCCAGCCTCAACTACATTCACCCAGTGTGCCGACAGTGAAATGTAGCGTCCTGTCCACATGCACTTGTCCACGCGTTGGTGGTCAAGTGGATCTTTGTGCAAAGCACAGAATTTAGGGCCCACCTGAAGTTGCGTGACACATGCTGGTGCAAGGCGGGGACGGCACACCGGGAGATGTAGTGATGGCTAGGGACGGCATAGTGAGGTGCCGCACTTGCCATCAGGTCACGGAAGGCCTGAGTTTCCACAAGCCGGAATGGCAACATCTCCTGGGCCAGGAGTTTGGAGATGTGCCCGTTTAAGGCTTGTGCATGTGGGTGGGTAGCGCTGTACTTTTGCCTGAGCTCAAATGTCTGGGAGATGGTGGGTGGCTGGGAAGAGGCGCATGATGGTGCAGGAGAAGGAGCTGAGGCAGGAAAAGGGGAGGATGATGGAGAAGTCCCCAAAGTGGTGGAGCCAGATTTGGAGGTGTCCTGGCTGGTGGTCTGGACTGCAGCGCCAGCACTGGCAACAGTGGGAGAGGCAGTGGCGACAACGCCGGATGATGATTGTCCTGAGCTCGCTCCATATAGGGCAGATGCCGGCTGTATCATACAGCCAGGACCTGCCACTAACAGCAGCGGTCAGTGCCCGAGCCGATCGCTGCTGTTAACCCTTTACACACTGCAGTCAAACGTGACCACAGTGTGTAAACGGCGCCGGCGGCATGAGCGCCATGTTTCCCCGATCGCCGCCCTCCTGAACGTCACATGATGCCAGAGGCATCGTCTAATAGAAGTGCTGCGATTTTCCTATAGTATGAGCGATCAGACCCCCTAGGTTTCAAGGTACCTAAAGGGTCTGATCATAAATGTAACAGAAGAAAAAAAAAAGTTTTTAAAAGTATTAAAAAAATAAAAATATATAAAAGTTCAAATCACCCCCCTTTCCCTAGATCAGCTATAAAAGTAAATAAAGAACATTAAACATAAACATATTAGGTATCCCCGCGCTCCAAAATGCCCGAACTATTAGAATATTAAAACATTTATCCCGTACTGCGAACGGCGTAGCGGCAAAAAAAATAAAAACAGCCAAAAAGCGTTTTTTTCAACACTTTGCCTCCTATAAAAAATTGAATAAAAAGTAATCAAACCATCAGATCTTTCCCCAAATGGTATCAATAGAAACGTCATCTTGTCCCGCATAAAAAGACACCACAACCAGCTCCATATATGGAAATATGAAAAAGTTACAGGTGTTAGAACATGATGACACAATTTTTTTTTTCTATTTTGCAAAGTTTATCATTTTTTTAAAAGTATCAAAACATTTCAAATACTATATAAATTTGGTATCACCGCGTTCGTACTGACACGTAGAACACAGGTAACATGTCATTTGTACCAAACAGTGAACGCTGTAAAAATTAAACCCATAAGAAAATTGCGCAAATGCATTTTTTCTCCAATTGCACCTCATTCTGAATTTTTTTCCAGCTTCCCAGTACATTGCACAGCATATTGAATGGTGCCATTACAAAGTACAATTTGTCCCGCAAACAATAAGCCATCATGTGACTCTGTGAACTGAAAAATGAAAAAGTTATGGCTCTTGAAATGTGAGGAGGAAAAAACGAAAATGCGAAACCAAAAAATGGCCTGGTCCTTAAGGGGTTAAGCATGTACTGTTTTTGGTGTTCCCATACAACTCTGCTTCTTTTATATGAGCGAACTTTGTCCCCTCGAATTAATGTGTGGAGCAATGCTCTTATGTTTATATTTTTTCGGTACGCTTTCCTGTTGGTTGTTCTCCTTTTTTACACAATGTAAAACCTTTTTTTTTCTTTCAATAAAAATCAAATTTAAAATAAATAAAAACCATCTTAATAAAGCAAGTAGTATAAGATCATGAGAAATAACAGTATACAAATATTATAGTAATATATATATATATATATATATATATATATATATATATATACACACATGATAATATTAATAATAAATAATATAGTATAGTTTGTATATATTGGGGAAGGTAGCTCAGTAGAAGCAGTGGTGCGGACCCAAACAGTCAGAGACAGGGACACAAATCTTGTAGCAAGCTGGTTTATTTAAGAGAAACAGCAAAATAAGTAAACCTTTATGTCAGGCACAAAAATGAGCAAAATAAAAATCAGCCTTAACTTCAAGCTAAATAACCTCAAACAAAATCCTGCTCATCCGAGCGCTAACTAAACAGAAAATACTAACTGTACATGTGGCTTACTATCAGCCACACAAAATCAACTGAAAAAAACACTGTACACAAAGCTCTCAGTGTCAGGACAGACTCAGCCACTTCCTGCCACTCCCTGGATCTGTCCTGAAGTGCAGGCTCTGCAACTTTTTATGGCCCAGTAACGAGCTGAGGCCTACTCCAGACCCACACTGGAACAAACATACTGTAAATCAGGAATATGGGGCTGATATAGCGGGACCCCAGAACTTTGCCTTTCACAATAGATAGATAGATAGATGATAGATAGATAGATAGATAGATAGATAGATAGATAGGAGATAGATAGATAGGAGATAGATAGATAGATAGATAGATAGATAGATAGATAGATAGATAGATATCCCAGGGTGGTCCTTCCAGCATGATTGTGCTGATTGTCCTGGAAGTAACAGTAGTTATTCCAACCATGGGAAAACCAGGACCATGGACGGATGCAAAGAATTAGAGTTGGTTGTGGTGGTGATAGGTCCTCTTTATGGGGTTCAAAGTGGGTCGTTAAAACCGTATAGGTTTTGTTGGGCAGTTTATAACTGTTCCATTATTAAATTATTGTCATTGTTACTTTTTGTTTTGTGGTTCTGTTTCATCTCATGTACATCAGCGCTTGAGGCTGATCAGAGTCTCTGAGATCATAAAAATTGATAATCAGATTTATCATCTTTCTTAAGCAAGCAGTGGAGAACTCCTCTAAATGATTTCTTATACTGCTGGGATACATATACCTGCTCACATCACACGTTGCATGTGGTAGACATTATCCAAGCTGCATAGATATTGACTGAATTAACCTGATGTACGGTCTCCAACTGTTCTCATCTCCAGGGACAGTACAAGGGATATTATCAGTTCTAGATTTGTCCCAAGAGATAACTATTCTTGGAAATAGACTTGTTTTCCAAGTATTAACCAAATGGACTTTTTCAAGGTAACAGAAATTGAACATGACTAAATCATGTCCATGCACATCATCCCTCTCTCTATATCTGTTTCCTCCCTATAACGCCTTAACCTGTAGCTTAATAAACCAGAACAGACATTTCAGATTTCAATATGAATTACATGGATAGTAAACAAATATAGCAGATAAAATAGAAAACCTTAAATGGGTAATTTTTCTTTTAGTTTTACAAAGGGTTAAAAAAATGAAAAACAATATTCACTTCAACAATCCTGTTCCAAGAGCCCCTAGGTTTCTTACTGGTCTTTATTTCTAAGACGATCTTAACATATAGGAAATGAGCGCTTAGCCTATCACTGCCTGATGGGATTGGCAGAGCGGAGCGGTTGATGAAGAACAGGGTAAGAGGTGTATTAAGCGGGCAGCACAGTTTAAAGTGGACTGGAGGGGGGGTGAGAGTATTCGCAGGGAGGCCATAGAGAAGGGGGTTACAATAATCTAAGCGGGAAATTATGAGGGTTTGGACTAGCATCTGTGCATTTTCTGGGGTGAATAAGGAGCAGATTCGATTGACGTTCTTGAGTTGGAGGTGGCAGGAGGTGTTAAGGGTTTGAACATGCGACTTGAAGGACAGGTTGGAGTCCAGGGTTATCCCAAGGCAACGGACCTGTGGGACAGGGGCAAGCGTGGTTCCATTAACTTTGATAGATGGGTCAGGTAGAGGGGGCGTACGAGGTGGGACGAAGATGATGAATTCTGTTTTCTCCATGTTGAGTTTGAGAAAGCGGGAGGAGAGAAAGGAGATATATGTAAATTTAAGAAATATGTAAAACGCAATCAAAAATAACATTTTAATGCTGGGGCCCCACGTAGCGAAAACAACGTGTTTTGGCTGTAGGAGAAACGCTGCAGCAAAAAACACGGCATTTTACTATATCTGCAAATTGGATGGGATTCTGGCTACTCTTATCCACACATTGCACAAAAAAATCCACAGCGGAAATACCGCGATTTAAAAAAACACTTGCGTTGTGGCTGCATTGGTTCACTACATGGGGCCTTAACCTAAAGCAGTTTCTTAAAGTGAAGCATATAGTTCTTTAACCTAAAGGGGATCGTAACATTTACTCCCCTTACGTTCATTCTTAGCAAGGAATTAACACAATTCCATAAACACAATAGCCATAAATGCTTCAATTGACAGATTCTAGTTGATCATTATTATATTGTAATATTAATATTATTATAACATTTAGCACATGCCTAAATCATTATTATTATCATTATTATTTCTAGCCATGTTACTAGTCAGAAATCCCAAGACTCGTATTTGCCAGCTTCCAGTTATGTTTTGCTGCCAGACAGGCCTGGCATTGAGCCTATATACAGCCACAAGAGCAGCTCACATATGAGTAGACACTTGGAGCCAAGCGTTTCTCCTGCTCAGCCTGATGGTCCGCTATATGTCCTTTTATTTAACAATTGTGGCATGGGAAATGCTATGACAAGTGTGAACAGCTGCATCCCAAGCTATTGTAATAAAAGCAAGACTGGGACGATGACCAATGTAGTACAACATATGTTTAGGATCAGCATAGCGCCGTCAGCTACGCCAGCTTTTCTAGTAAATGCCAGTTAATTTTCTTTTAAGAACGACGGGTACAATGTAACAGATTAATCACCCATAAAATATGCATATTATAATATTGAACCAAAGTTCAATTGATAGACTTTTTTTTATTGAGAAATCTTTCTAATGATCTTTTTGCATCGAGACTTCTAACCATGGCATGGGGACATCCTCTACATCAGGGGTGCCCAATATGTCGATCGCGATCTACCGGTCGATCGCAAAGGACGTATGGGTCGATCGCGGGTTGCAGCCAGGGATCCCCCATGTCTGCTTGTTCACAGTGCAGGCTGAGAGTCGACTCTCAGCCTGCGCTGTGAACAAGCACTCCAGACACTTGCAGGCTGGGCAGCAGCAGCTCCGGGGGATGACACGCTCCCTGCTCTTAGGGATGGAGGGAGCCGGGGTGCTGCTTGTTCACAGCGCAGGCTGAGAGTTATCTCCGGACACTGGCAGGCAGGGCTGCTGCAGCCCCAGCCTTCCAGTGTCCAGAGATAACTCTCAGCCTGCGCTGTGAACAAGCAGACACCAGGGATCCCTGGGCAGCCACAGCCTACTCTCACGCTCTGCCCGACCCTGCCCACATGCCCGGCCTCGCCCACAGAAACGCCCCACTCACAGGCCCGCCCCGGCCCCACCCACAAGAAGTGGGTAGTAGATTTTTTGCCTTGGTCAGTTTATAAAGTAGCTCACATGCTGAAAAAGTGTGAGCACCCCTGCTCTACATCTAGGGGAGGTTCTCCATCATCATAGACGTATAAGGGAAAATATATATTTGTACCGTATTAGCCAGTGGATAGGAGGCTTACGGGGCCCATATGCAGTGACATCAGTATTGACATTGCGGCTTCCATCTGGCCTATAAGCCAAGGAGACACATAGAATTCACTGTAGGGATGAGGTAGGGAGCCCCGGACAAAAGGTTGCACCAGGGCCTAAAAGACTTTAGTTATGCCACTGGTAACTATGTAATGCTTTATTAGACCTGGTATGTATCAAGGGTGACTAAATGCACCTTTTGGTTGCATACAACAAAACCTCACATCAAGTATTTTCTGTTTTGTTTTTTTTTGCACCAAAAAATACCGTAACCCTAAGTTTACCCTACTGTTCTTCCCTATAGAACAAACTTGAGATTTAAGGTATAGTAAATATGGCAGCAATGCAGTGTAGAAATACATAAGATACCATATTCCCATAGCTACCTAAGTGCCTATGGGAACTGCTGCATCTTTTTGTTTGCTTGGATTTTTGCATTACAATCCCATCGGATTTGCACCTGCACAATAATTTCTTAATGTTAATAGGTGCTGACTAACTTTGCATTTTGAAATGTATTCTTTGTGTCTGGTGCCTCCCGGGCAAAATCTCGTTGCAATCTTTGTCACATGTGTAAGGTGTCTTTTTTTTTTTTTCTCTTTTTTTTTTACCCTTTATTTTCCCTCGGTATAAATGTCTGCAGTGCACAGAATAAGTGTGAATATAATACTTGTATGTAAATGGTTAATTATCTTTAGAATTGTGGATTGAAATAATCTCACGGGACAAATCTAAGACTAGCTTTTTTCCATCCAGTACAGTGTGAATGTATTGTAAGACCAATGTGGAAGCTACATATTCACAGGAGTTTAGATGGGTGTACAGATGCAGAATTGCAACCCTGAGATCTTTTTGAGAATTGAGCCTTGGTAGATTTTACCTTCAACATGTTTTTTACATACTGTAGGCACCTTAGAAAACATTCTTTTAGTATTGCATTGTACTTTTGTTGGGCTAAAAACATGTTTTCAATAGGCCTTTATTAAACAATATTTTGCCTGTTTTACTCTACATTCTATGGAGCAACCAGTTGGAGGACCTAGAGACTGGGTAGTGGTAGTGTTACGGTTCTGTGTATATATATGAATAATATTTTAAGCAACAGAACCTCTAGTCTGCAAGACACTGCAGCGAGGTCCACAGGCCCAATGGTGGACGGCTGTATGTCTGAATAGTCTTCTACCAGTTAAGCTGCACTGGCAGATATGTGATGCAATACTTAATGTCAACACGCTGCAAGAAAGCCCTGACAGTTAACCTCACTGGACAGGTGCAACGTACAGCTGAAACAGCAAGGCTGCCAAGGGTTAACAGTCACCCCAGGTCAGCAACTAAACATGCTCCTGCAACAGCCAGGAGAGTAAAGGAAGTTTTGACAGTGAAAGAGGCTATCTGAGAGTGTCTACTGCTTCTAATCCTGGTATAGAGCTGTCAGTTCAGGAATTACAGGGCACTAACTACAGAACAAATAGAGGCTAAGGAAACCCCACACAGAGGCCTAGTCTGTACACCTGCCTGGATCCTGGAGCCTAGCCCTGAACTACTGTCATTTAACAACTTCAGTCAATCTGATTCAAAGTGTGAGCGCCGGGCGGGCATCGGCTCATACTTTTTAAAGGGAAGTCCCCACCCAGTAGGGGCGGTGGTAGTGACCTCACCGCTCATGCCCAGTGGGTGAGAAATGGCACTTAGCCTGTGAGCGGCTCCAATAGGTCTGAGCATGCTCAGTAGGCCGAAAGCTGGACTTACACTCCAGACACCTCACTTCATGAGGCCGAGGGCGAGGGTTAGATTGACCCACAGGTGGCGCTGTGCGCAGAGAGTGAACCCTGCGGGACCCAATCCTAACATTACCCCCCCCCTCTTAGGGCCCTCCCTTCAAAAGCCCCCACAAGGTCTGGTGCAACAATATTTACAGTGCGCATCCCATTCTCGGGCTGGGAAGCGGAGCCAGGACAGCGGTGAGCGTCAGCCGTGGGCCATTCCCTTACCGCGGAATTATCACGGGAGCATGACCCACATGCCCACACAAACTCTCTGACATCACGACCCATACCAGGCCAGAAATAGCATTTACTAAGGAGTTTTTGTGTTCTCCTGCCACTAAAGTGTTCCCCAATGCATGAGGCGTGCATCCGGGCGAGCATCTCCCGGCGCCCATTGGGTGGTACAAAAATCCTATCCGGCGGCCCCCGTACTTCGGAGAGAGGTGGCATAGCCAATGGTTACTAATGGCTGATGTTTCCCTGCTTCCTCCTGCTTCATAGGGCAGTGAGCGGAGAGATGCCCTGGCAGCTGACAGGAGAAACATTCGGACTCTCACTTTGGTTGCCGGGAAGTAACTCCGGCGTGTGAAATGTCCTTTGGCTCAGGTGCATCCCCTACTGGCAGTGCAGAGGAACTGGAGGAAGGGAATACGGGAGCCAATCGAGTACGGGACCGGCTAGCCGCTATCTCCAGCTCTCGCGCACCATGCTGCAGATCAATGCGAGTAGCTAGGGCAATTAGAGCTTCTAGGGTACTAGGAACTTCACGGGTTGCCAAAGCATCTTTGACGTGAGGAGCTAAACCTTTCCAAAACACTGGCACCAAGGCCTTATCCAGCCAGTCAATTTCAGATGCCAGTGTCCTGAACTGCACTGCATATGTGCTGACAGTGCCTGAACCCTGGCTTAGGTCTAGTAGCTGCAGGGATGAATCAAAGGTGACCCGTGGACCTAAGAAGGCTTGTTTCAGGGCCCCTAGGAAGGCTGTGGCGCGAGTGGTGACAGGATCGCCACGTTCCCATAAAGGCTTAGCTGGCTTAGCTACAGCAATTACAATTTCATATAGCTGGAAAAAGCCTTGAATTTTTTTTTATTTATTTTTTTTTTTTTTTTTTGGGGGGGGTGAAATATAGCAGCAATCTACAGCAATTACAACTTCATATAGCTGGAAAAAGCCTTGAATTTTGGGGGGCCTGAAGCATAGCAGCATTCCACAGCAATTACAAGTTCATATAGCTGGAAAAAGCCTTGAATTTTAGGGGGGGGGGGGCTGAAACATAGCAGCAATCCCCAGCAATTACAACTTCATATAGCTGGAAAAAGCTTTGAAATTTTGGGGGCCTGAAAAATAGCAGCAATCCACAGCAGTGACTAGTTCATATAGAGCTGGAGAAAGCCTTGATTTTTTTTGGGGGGGAGGGGGAGGGGCTGAAAAATAGAATAAATCCACAGCAATTACAAGTTCATATAGCTGGAAAAAGCCTTGAATTTTGGGGGGGCCTGAAAAATAGCCAGAATCCACAGCAGTGATTAGTTCATATAGAGCTTAAAAAAGCCTTGAATTTTGGGGGGGCATGAAAAATAGCCAGAATCTACAGCAGTGGCTAGTTCATATAGAGCTGAAAAAAGCCTTGAATTTTGGGGGTCCTGAAAAATAGCAGCAATCCACAGCAGTTACAAGTTCATATAGCTGAAAAAAACCTTGAATTTTGGGATGTCCTGAAAAATAGCAGCAATCTACAGCAGTTTCAAGTTCATATAGCTAAAAAAACCTTGAATTTTGGGGTGTCCTGAAAAATAGCAGCAATCCACTGCATTTACAAGTTCATGTAGCTGGAAAAAAAACCCTTGCATTTGGGGGGGGGGGGCTGAAAAATAGCAGCAATCCACTGCAGTTACTTCTTGCTATATACGTGCAAAGCAGCTTTTCAGGCTGTGTAACCCCAAAACAAGGATACAGAGCAATTAGGTCAGGCTATGTACGCTCAATCCAGATATCCAGGGTGTGTACCCCCAAAACCTAGGTGGGAGACCCAGAAATTCAGTCACGCTATATCAGCTCAATCCAATTTTTAAGGGTCTACCCCCAAAAACGAAGTGTGATACACAGCCATTCAGTCACGCTATATCAGCTCAATCCAATTTTTTGTTCAATCCAGTATTGTTTGGTATCCATGATGTGAACTATGCCTTTGTCCCTTGAAAGGGCAACACAACATGAAGTCAGCCATGTGTGCCAGTGTGTTACTTGGCATGACTTTGCTGTCCCCAACTGTAAGGGTCACTCTTCATTTCCTCCATTTTCCACTCCCCTTCACACCATCCGTGCTGAAGCAATGGGATGCACTGAAGTGCACCCTCAAGCCTCGTGTGGGACAGTGACATGAAATGCCACTTCATCCCCCTCTTCTTCCTCCGCCAGCCAACAGTGCAAAGATGACAGGAGTGTGCTCTAAATGTTTTCTGCCTAGCAGAGGCTACTTCTCACGAAAATGGCCACACTTTGACCAGTATATCAGGCACAATGGTGTAGGTTTCAAAGAACCTTTGCACCAACAAGTTGAAAACGTGGGCCATGTGTGGACCATGTTTGCATCTGGCAAGCTCCAGATCTGCTACCAGGTTCCGGCCATTATCACATATGCAAAAATGCCTGGCCCCAGGTGCAGCAGGGAAAAACAAATTGCCATCTCAGCCAGGATGGCTTCCCTAACCTCGGAGGCAGTGTGCTGTCTGTCCCCCAAGCTGATGAGCTTCAGCACATCCTGCTGACATCTCCCCACGCCAGTGTGACAGCGTTTCCAGCTTGTAGCTGGGGTGGAGGTTGTAGTGCAGTAGGCTTTCAGATAACTCGTGGCATGAATTTTGGGCTGGGAGAGGAGATAGGCCACCCCAGTTTGCACCCCGGGCCCAGACTCCACTACATTCACCCTGCCTGTCATTAAAGATAAGCAGCATCCCTGACCACAGGCGCTTGTCGATGCATCGGTGGTCAAGTGGACCTTGCAGCAAAGCGCGGAGCTCTGGGCCCAACTGATGTTATGGAACACGTGCAGGTGCAAGGTGGGGACAGCACACCAAGAGAAGTAGTAACGGCTAGGCCCAGCATAGGGAGGTGCCCCAGCTGTCATCTGGTGATGGAAGACCTGGGTATCCAGAAGCATAAACGCCAACATTTCCAGGGCCAGCAGTTTTTTGAAGAGGCTGTTAAAGGTTTGGGCGTGTGGGTGACTTGCGCTGTACTTCTGCCTGCAATGAAACGCCTGGGAGATGGGGAGTGGCTGGGAAGAGGTGATGGTGCAGGCCAAAAGGGCGGATGAGGGTGAATTCCACAATGTGTCAGAGACAGATGTGTAGGTGTCCTTGCATCATATCCTTGCACCATACTTGGCTGGATTGGACTTTCATTTTGTGCCAAAAAGTGGTCAAGACAGCGATCCCTCAGCTAATCCCGTTACACCATCCATTGCCAACTGCAGCACTGAAGTTACCATCTGTGTAAGTGGTCCAAAATCTTTCTCTTCATTTAGCCAGGCTCGATGCTATGGTGAAGATTCAAAGTGAGATAAAAAGATTCCAGCTCCACTCCGAATTATATCGATGCTATGGTAGCTGGCTACAGTTGGTTGCTCCAGGGTTCTCTTTCTGCTAATTGCCAAGGGGACTCAAATGTGTTTTTCAGCACTGAGGAAACCACCTCTGAGATCCCAAAGGAAGTTGACAAGAGATGTGTAGTGCATAAAAAAAGATGAGAAAATAAGTGTAGGCTGTAGAGCACAGAGGGATCGGAAAGGACAGAGCTGGGGTCAGCCAGGTATTCCTACAACATGCGCCTATACTTGTCCCTCCTGGTGACACTAGGCCCCTCAGTGGCGGTAATTTGGCCAGGGGGGCCATTAACCTGTCCCAGACCTAGGAATATGTCTTGCAACAGGGTAGTTTTGCATGCCTTTGCCTCTAGCCACCATTTTTGCTGCTTAGCTTGTCTCCACATCTACACTGCTTTTGCCCCAAGACATCACCCCTGTCTATGCCTCTGCTTGTACCCTGCACCCACGCAGCTGCCATATCTGGAATTGTGATGAGCGCATGCTAATGTTTCGTGTCCAGTGGAAAGGATGGGATAGTATTTCACATAAGTCTGCCACCCATGGAAACTCATGGTGCAGAAACTGAGTGAGCTGACTTGGATGAACCCTTAGGTTCGGCAAACACACCCTGCTCAACATATGGTATCTAGGGTTTCAGTGTGTGGGGACGTCGCACAACAGCCGGTGTTCGGGCAGATGGAGGCGTTGCTGGAGTGTTTTGAGGCTAGCAGCGGCTCCTGTACACTTGCGAAAGTGGGCGCACAAGCACCGCACTTTCACCAGTAGCTCGTGTACATTTGGGTATGTTTTCAAAAAACGTTGCACCCCTAAGTTAGATGTGGGCCAAGCATGGAACGTGTTGGAGGCTGGCAAGCTCCAGAGCTGCTACCAGGTTCCTGCCATTATCACACATGACAAACATGCCTGGCCCCTGGTGCAGCAGGGAAAACACATTGCCATCTCAGCCAGGATGGCATCCCTGACCTTGGAGGCAGTGTGCTGTCTGTCCCCCAAGCTGATGAGCTTCAGCACGGCCTGTTGACGTCTCCCCATGCCAGTAGCTGGGGTCGATTCAATGTCGTCGGAGGAGGAAGGTGGTGTTTCAGCACTTCTGCCAGGAATATTGGGCGAGGAGACAAAGCAGGCCGCCAAAGAATCTTGTGTCTTGCTTGAAGAAGAGACTATCTTAGGGTGTGTTCACACGATGTAACGTGCAAACTCTCACACGCCGTATATGTGCCATATCACACGGCACGTTACATCGTGTGAACGCACCCTTAGTCTGACTGCTGGTTACTTGTGCTGCAGCATGTGGAGTTGGGTCTGTCAGCCTTGTGATGAACTCCTCATTCTGGATCCCATTACTTTCAACAGTCTCTAAAGTCTTTTGACACATTGAATTTTGTTCAGTTCCAAAGGACTTTGTGTTTAGATTTGGCTCAGTCGCAGATCCAGGACATGCCTTTGAAGGCAAGGTTTCGTTTAGTGGCTCCATCTTAGCAGGATGATAATGATGAAGCTTTGTTAAATCTGGTGTTGGAAGGGAAAGTGGTTTCTAATCTACAGCTAAAGTACTGGAGCATGTTGTTTGGACTATTAACACCTGATCAGAAGCCTGTAGAAGTAATGTAGTCCCATATTAGAGGATGCACACACTGGGTTGGTAGTACCAAACTAATTAACTAGTGACACAAGAGGAGGTACCCCTATGAAAATTGCTAAAACATAGCTTTTAATAGTCCAATTAAAATCTACAAAAGTCATTCCCCCCACAAATAAAATAAAAGAAAAGACAATATAGAGGGTGGGGGTCGTGTGAACACACAACCTCCCAACCCTATGTTTAAGACAGGATAGCAACTGAGGGGAGGGTGAGAGTATCTCTAGTTCTTTCTGTGTTATTTGCCTGTAAATTCACACTGGCGATGTCCTAACATCAGAACTCATATGAGACCCCCACTCCGTTTCCCCTCTGACACTCAATACAGAAACTATGCAGTCATAGCCTGTATGGCAATGGTCGGTCAAGTGGGTCAGATACTTAATAGAGATGGCAGGGATACATTGTAATCCCAATCATAGTTAATGGGTAGTATCCAACAAGATAATGTGCCACCTCTAATCTTTTAAACCCCCACTGCGAGCTTCTATTGTAAACCCTTCAAACAATTTAAGGAAGCTCACTATTGCTGGGATGGTTATAATCAGGCTGCATAGATTCAGTAAAGCAAGCCCCGGCACTGCTCACAGCCAGGGCTTAACACTAGATTTTAGATATAACGGTCTATCCCTCTACGCGTTTCATCTATGATTCCTCAGGAGAGTGATATTTATATTTCAATAGCGCGTCAAAAATAATAAATTGCGGTTAAAACCACAAAGACTGCAGCCCTGATGGTGGGCTGCAGCATGCAAGCGAGTCCGACGCTGACTGCTGTTTTAGCTGTGTTTATAAAGCCCGCGATCCGGTCGTGGCTCCTCCCCCTCAGGACCCGCCCACCACAGGCCGACCATCAGGAATCATGCTGGTCGGGCAGCGTCATAGTGGGCGTGGTTCGGGCGGAGTCTCGTCATTCGCACAATCGCCGTACCAGTCTATGAAGAAAACCAGCATAGTAGATTGCTGAACAAGTCGGTGTAACAGAAGGTAAGTGTCTCCTCAATAAACGTTCCGGATATGTGAGACAATACTCAAGGGGACTTATATTTACAATTACAATGTATCCACATGCACCTGAATGGTCAATAAAGAGTACATGATTGGATGATCGTCCCGGACATGTGAAACAATGTTGAAGGGGGCTTACATATACAATGTATCCACATGCATCTAGATGGTCAAAAAAGAGTAGATAATTGGATACATAGACAAAATCGTGTCCGTTTATATTGTATGGATCTAAACCCAATCACATTCCATATCTCTTCATGATACAGAGGTCATGGACATAACGGACCTGCCGTATCACAAAATGAGCGTGCTGTACAGCATCATTGCTACTTTATTCATGACCGCGGATAAGTATCCCTGCTACTAAGATGTAAGTACCAGATGTATTAGTCACTTCAGGTTCATTAGAACCTATTCATATTCATGCAGGGATATACCCCCATTCCAGATCTATTAACAGCACTGTCGGACCGTTTAGATCCGTTCCCATGTATCTGGGGCCCTATTCATGTCTGCAACCCATGGACTGTAACCCTTAGCAACGGTCAACTCTCAACAACCAGTAGCGATGTAGGTCAGTTGATAGTGTCGCCCTCAGACAGTAATCCAACTGCCCATAATGTATGCTGCATCCCTACATCTGGTAAATGTAATATATATTTATTACTCGCTCTACTATTGATGGTATAGATGCGCAAGCGGCATTCTGTCCCCCAGCACCATCACCCCAATGGGATCACATATAAGGTGACCGGTTTGGGTATCATTCCATACATTATTCCGTATGTATGGCAAATGGATGTACAGTTTCCTAACCGTTGGAAACAACAATCGGTTGCTGATATCGCCATCACACCCTTCTTACTGATGTCCATAGATCTCTCCATTATAGAATGATACATTGTACATGTTTTAAATTCCCCTATGTCTTCACTGATCCCTATCCATACTATGGGGTGAACTTTTGAGATAGTAATAGTCATACACCCCCAATTATATTAATGTTCGACTCTTATATGTGCCCCTATCTAGTATAAATGTCCATATCCAAGTGATCTCATTGGAGACATCCCACCATACACCAACTCTACACAAAAGGGAGAAAGGATATGTTATCGTTCAGGCCCCTAGGTTTGACACAATTGAACCTGAAAATCCACTGTGCCTCTTTGCGCAGAATAATTCTGTCCCAATCACCTCTTCTCTCATCTTTATGAATGCATTCCATCCCTTGAAATTTAAGACAGAAGACATTTCCTCCATGGGCATTGCGAACATGGTTCGCCACAGGTGTATCAGTGCCCCTCACCACATCTCCTACATGTTCGAGGATGCGTCTCCGAAATTGTCTCTTGGTCTTGCCCACATAGTTTAACCCACATGGACATGAGATGACATAGACTACACCCTCCGTGTAACAAGAGATAAATTGATTCGTGGTGTATCTCTTGCCGGTGGCACACGCTAGTACTTCACGACCCTTTTTGATATAGCCACAAGCCCTACACGAGCCACACTTGTGTGTACCTGGTGACAGTTCAGGGGTTAGCCATGTAGGTCTCTTATCTTGTTCAAGGTAGCTCTGCATTAGTAAATCCCCCAGATTTCGGCCCCGTCTGTATGTCACTGACGCTGTTGGTGAAATCGCCTTTTGAATATCGGGGTCTTGGAGCAATATTCCCCAGTATGTTCCAAGGATACGCCGAACCTCCTGTGCATGTTTGTCGAAGGTTCCTATAAGGCGGATGGTATTATCCCTTTCTTTTTTAGGTTTAGGTATCAGGAGGGACTCCCTCGGGGTATCTCTAGCATGTTCATAAGCTTTCTCCAAGATCTGAGTTGGATACCCTCGATCAAGAAACCTCTTCATCAAAACCTTGCTCTGTTTCTCATATTCCGCCATCTCAGAGCAGTTCCTCCTTACTCTGAGAAACTGCCCTTTCGGAATTCCTCTTTTTAGGGGCTGGGGATGATGGCTATCGTATCGTAATAGCGCGTTAGTCGCCGTCTCCTTCCTAAATAAAGTGGTGGACAATTCTCCTGTGCTGGATAACGTGATCTGGATGTCCAAAAATGAGATCGTTTTTGGATGGATCATGGACGTAAACCTCAAGTTGAGATGATTGTTGTTAAGATGACTAACGAATTTCTCAAAAGATTGGGTAGATCCCGACCAAATGATCATCACATCGTCTATATATCTTAACCAGACGACAATATACTGACTCCACTGCTCACAAACCTCACCAAAGACTATCTCCTCTTCCCACGCCCCAAGATACAAATTTGCGTAGGTCGGTGCGGCGGGGCACCCCATCGCGGTGCCCCGCCGCTGATGAAACACTCGACCGTTAAACAAAAATACATTGTGGGTGAGGGTAAACTCCAGGAGTCTCAGGATAAAGTCACTGTGTCGGTCATATTGGGTCCCCCGGGTCCCAAGGAAGCGCCCCACAGCCCCACACCCCAGGTCATGGGGTATAGAGCTGTAGAGCGCCTCCACGTCAAGTGATGCAAGGGCCGCCCCAGGTGGTATCTGAATGCCCTCCAAATGTCGGAGGACATCCATAGTGTCCCGGGCATACGACGGGAGCGCTAGAACAAAGGGACGCAAAATGATGTCAAGATAATTGCTAATCCCTTGCGTCAACCCGTCGATGCCCGAGACTATGGGGCGGCCCTTTAGGGGGGTGTACCCTTTATGCACTTTAGGTAAACAGTAAAACGTGGGGACCCGGGGGTGACCAGGACACATAAATGCATATTCCTGTTGGGAAATAAGACCTTCATCCTTAGCCTGGTCAAGAATTGTGATCAATTGAGTGGTAAATTGCGGTGTCGGATCCGTGGGTAAAATGGTATAGTTATCAGAGTCTAGGAGGATAGATTCACATATGGATATATAGGGCCCCAGATACATGGGAACGGATCTAAACGGTCCGACAGTGCTGTTAATAGATCTGGAATGGGGGTATATCCCTGCATGAATATGAATAGGTTCTAATGAACCTGAAGTGACTAATACATCTGGTACTTACATCTTAGTAGCAGGGATACTTATCCGCGGTCATGAATAAAGTAGCAATGATGCTGTACAGCACGCTCATTTTGTGATACGGCAGGTCCGTTATGTCCATGACCTCTGTATCATGAAGAGATATGGAATGTGATTGGGTTTAGATCCATACAATATAAACGGACACGATTTTGTCTATGTATCCAATTATCTACTCTTTTTTGACCATCTAGATGCATGTGGATACATTGTATATGTAAGCCCCCTTCAATATTGTTTCACATGTCCGGGACGATCATCCAATCATGTACTCTTTATTGACCATTCAGGTGCATGTGGATACATTGTAATTGTAAATATAAGTCCCCTTGAGTATTGTCTCACATATCCGGAACGTTTATTGAGGAGACACTTACCTTCTGTTACACCGACTTGTTCAGCAATCTACTATGCTGGTTTTCTTCATAGACTGGTACGGCGATTGTGCGAATGACGAGACTCCGCCCGAACCACGCCCACTATGACGCTGCCCGACCAGCATGATTCCTGATGGTCGGCCTGTGGTGGGCGGGTCCTGAGGGGAAGGAGCCACGACCGGATCGCGGGCTTTATAAACACAGCTAAAACAGCAGTCAGCGTCGGACTCGCTTGCATGCTGCAGCCCACCATCAGGGCTGCAGTCTTTGTGGTTTTAACCGCAATTTATCATTTTTGACGCTCTATTGAAATATAAATATCACTCTCCTGAGGAATCATAGATGAAACGCGTAGAGGGATAGACCGTTATATCTAAAATCTAGTGTTAAGCCCTGGCTGTGAGCAGTGCCGGGGCTTGCTTTACTGAATCTATGCAGCCTGATTATAACCATCCCAGCAATAGTGAGCTTCCTTAAATTGTTTGAAGGGTTTACAATAGAAGCTCGCAGTGGGGGTTTAAAAGATTAGAGGTGGCACATTATCTTGTTGGATACTACCCATTAACTATGATTGGGATTACAATGTATCCCTGCCATCTCTATTAAGTATCTGACCCACTTGACCGACCATTGCCATACAGGCTATGACTGCATAGTTTCTGTATTGAGTGTCAGAGGGGAAACGGAGTGGGGGTCTCATATGAGTTCTGATGTTAGGACATCGCCAGTGTGAATTTACAGGCAAATAACACAGAAAGAACTAGAGATACTCTCACCCTCCCCTCAGTTGCTATCCTGTCTTAAACATAGGGTTGGGAGGTTGTGTGTTCACACGACCCCCACCCTCTATATTGTCTTTTCTTTTATTTTATTTGTGGGGGGAACGACTTTTGTAGATTTTAATTGGACTATTAAAAGCTATGTTTTAGCAATTTTCATAGGGGTACCTCCTCTTGTGTCACTACCCATATTAGAGGACCATTACCGGTAGTAGTGGTTTCAGCCAATTCTCCACCTTTGCGGCCCTCTAAATAAAAGTTACCCCCAGGACTTGATGCCAAAATGTTATCAATTTCACAATCAAAATCAAGGTCAATGTCTGGGTCCTCAGTCCAATCCACTGCATCAATCCAACACAATGAAAGTGATGGTTCTGGAACCACCGTTTTAGGGGCAAATAATTTTAAAGGGGCTAACACTCTGCTGGTGCAAGGCTCAACTCACCCAAAGGGCCTAAAATTCTGCAGGTAGAAGGCTGAAGTCACCTGAAGGGCCTCAATCTCTGCTGGTAGCTCAGCTTAAGGGCCTGTAACTTAATTTGGAAGGGCTCCTGTTAAGGGCTAGAAAAGTGAATTTTCCATATTATGGGCTGGGTTTTCTGGACTGGAGGGCAGGTTGGTAGTGGGAGCCTTCCAGTCCACACCCTTACTCCACCACAGGGTTTTGCCCTGAGTCCGGGCATTCACAGGTGAAGCTTCCTTAGCGCTATTTACTGGGGAAGGAAGCTTAGTTGAGGGGGGCTGATACACGCGGAGTGTGTGAGGAAAACACTCCTGGGACAAACGGGTATAGGGTGGACTTTGACCTGCTAATGTGGTGACTCAACCTGCTCTAGATCAGAGAGGTAACCTGTTGTTTAGGTAGAGCCGGACAAGGCTTAGGTTTTGTTGTTTTGCTACTTTGCCGGCACAGTGTTTTATGCCGAAATACCAAATAAAACCCCCGTGGACTTGTTTATCCTACTATCTGTCTGCATGGTGTCACTGCCGTTCCCAACCGCATGAGCTGAACCCCGTACAACATATATATATATATATATATATATATATAGTGCCTACAAGTAGTATTCAACCCCCTGCAGATTTAGCAGGTTTACACATTCTGAGTTAACTTGGCATTGTGACATTTGGACTGTATATCAGCCTGGAAGTGTGGAATTCACTGCAGCAAAAAAGAATGTTATTTCTTTGTTTAATTTTTTTTTAAATTGTGAAAAGTTTATTCAGAGGGTCATTTATTATTTAACCCCTCAAACCACCAGAATTATGTTTGGTTCCCCTAAAGTATTAAGAAGTAGTTCAGGCACAAAGAACAATGAGCTTCACATGTTTGGATTAATTATCTCTTTTTCCAGCCTTTTCTGACTATTTAAGACTCTCCCCAAACTTGTGAACAGCACTCATACATGGTCAACATGGGAAAGACAAAGGAGCATTCCAAGGCCATCAGAGACAAGATCGTGGAGGGTCACAAGGCTGGCAAGGGGTACAAAACCCTTTCCAAGGAGTTGGGCCTACCTGTCTCCACTGTTGGGAGCATCATCCGGAAGTGGAAGGCTTATGGAACTACTGTTAGCCTTCCACGGCCTGGACAGCCTTTGAAAGTTTCCTCCCGTGCCGAGGCCAGGCTTGTCCGAAGAGTCAAGGCTAACCCAAGGACAACAAGGAAGTAGCTCCGGGAAGATCTCATGGCAGTGGGGACATTGGTTTCAGTCAATACCATAAGTAATATACTCCACCGCAATGGTCTCCGTTCCGGACGAGCCCGTAAGGTACCTTTACTTTCAAAGCGTCATGTCAAGGCTCTTCTACAGTTTGCTCATGATCACTTGGAGGACTCTTGAGACAGACTGGTTCAAGGTTCTCTGGTCTGATGAGACCAAGATCGAGATCTTTGGTGCCAACCACACACGTGACGTTTGGAGACTGGATGGCACTGCATACGACCCCAAGAATACCATCCCTACAGTCAAGCATGGTGGTGGCAGCATCATGCTGTGGGGCTGCTTTTCAGCCAAGGGGCCTGGCCATCTGATCCGCATCCATGGGAAGATGGATAGCACGGCCTACCTGGAGATTTTGGCCAAGAACCTCCGCTCCTCCATCAAGGATCTTAAGATGGGTTGTCATTTCATCTTCCAACAAGACAACGACCCAAAGCACAGAGCCAAGAAAACCAAGGCCTGGTTCAAGAGGGAAAAAATCAAGGTGTTGCGGTGGCCTAGTCAGTCTCTTGACCTTAACCTAATTGAAAACTTGTGGAAGGAGCTCAAGACTAAAGTCCACATGAGACACCCAAAGAACCTAGATAACTTGGAGAAGATCTGCATGGAGGAGTGGGCCAAGATAACTCCAGAGACCTGTGCCGGCCTGATCAGGTCTTATAAAAGAAGATTATTAGCTGTAATTGCAAACAAGGGTTATTCCACAAAATATTAAACCTAGGGGTTGAATAATAATTGACCCACACTTTTATGTTTAAAATTTATTAAAATTTAACTGAGCAACATAACTTTTTGGTTTGTAAGATTCATGCATCTGTTAATAAATCCTGCTCTTGTTTGAAGTCTGAAGGCTCTAACTTATTTGCATCTTATCAAACCTGCTAAATCTGCAGGGGGTTGAATACTACTTGTAGGCACTGTATATATATATATATATATATATATATATATATATATATATATATAGAGAGAGAGAGTGAGAGAGAGAGAGAGAGAGAGAGAGAGAGAGAGAGAGAGAGAGAGAGAGAGAGAGAGATTGGGTGTGTGGAGAAGTGAGGAGCCAAAGATGTCTGTGTTTCAAACTTTACAGATTTATGCCACAGCTGGAAGAAGTGGTCATGGCAGTCCAAAGGGAAGAGACGGGAAATGTGATAAGACATCTCCTGTGAGTATTACTGCACAAAATATTACTGCATTGTATTTATTGTAATGTTACCGCTAGCACCCCTAACCACCCCCCTCCCCTCGCTGTCTGGGGCAGACGATCAAAAGATGAACACCCCCACTCTCCAGACTCAATACGGGGGTGGGGGCGTCTTTTCATCGTCCACCTCAGGCAGCAGAGAGGCTAGGTTCACCACTGGTAGTTGTCAATAGTGGTCAGTAGTCTCAACCGCCTCCACCAGATCACCTCCCGGGCTAGTGCACTGCTTGAGGGGCCTGCAAAGTACCTGATGGTGAGGGTAGTCTTCCCTGGGGCACTTCATAATGGTCTTCAGCCTTCAAGAACCGGTTGAAAGTTGGAAGGGCCCTTGATAGTAGTTGCAGGCAATGTTTCAAGAGGCACAGGTTTGCAGGTGAAACAATTTGAACTTCAATGGAACCAGTGCAAACAGCAACCAAAAGCTTCTCCATCAGATATGGAGATGCAGAACTTACAGCAGTTGTACTGGGGTGAGCCTGGTGCTATTTTATCTAAAAGTCTTTTGCCCAAGAATAAAATATAGGTACCAGTCTTTCTTTCTAAGTCTCTCTTTCTGTACATACCCAGGATAGCCTGTTTGTCTTGGGACACAAAAGGGCTCTGGTGCATGACCCCTGGTGTCCTCAGATTCCACTCCAAAATGGAACGTCTCGACCTAAAGTTTTGGAAATTTCAGATGAGATCCAGTTCTAAACTAATCCTTTTGCTCATCCCTAGTCTTTATTGCATAATATAATCTCCCACAATGGTTCCCCTTTGGCCACCTACTCCTCATCCTCACCCTCACCTTGATATAAAGGTATAACAAAGTTCTTGTCCTGTTTCATCTCACACCATCTGTTTCCTGGTTATCCTATATTTAGGGTAGATTGTTCCTAAAATTAATACAACCTTTTGCTAAAGGCAAAAAGGACACATTTCATGAAACCTTAGGATGGACACAAATGTCTTTTCTTATCCAAATGCCCAAATTCCAAACACACATTACATATGGAATGACTTACTCTTTTGCAACCTATTAAAATGCCATTGATCCTGAGTCAGTATTAGATAAAAGGGTAACCTGCTCTCACCTGTTGATCGCTTCCACATGCGTGACTTATGACAGAACTGTCACGGACATGTTGGATGATATTTGACAGGACGCACATTTTCCACACTTTAGTGTTTGAAGTCCCCGCTCTAGTTAATGAAATCCTTACAGTTCTTAGAATTTTGACATTTTTTTATTATGTGAATACCTTAATAAATGGTAAAAGCTTAACATTTACTGGCATTTATTTTTTACTAGTTATTTTTGTGATTAGGAAAAGGTAGAGATTATCGGAAAAGATCAGGACTTTACCCTTTAGTTACCATGGAATAGTCGAGTCTTTTCTGTTCATACGGAAAAGAATGTATGAACTGTAGCCGAATGTTGCTTGTCTACTAGCCTGCCTATTGTATGATCCTAACCTGAACCTGAAGTCCTGCTAGGTGCTGCACTGTGTAAGTCCTGACTGCCAGGCCAAGGTTTCTAAGGGGTTAAAGTTTTATATTGACCCATGTTATTATAAGATTACCTTGAGCATTATTGTCCAACTTATCTAATGTGGTTGGCAAGTTCTTTTTCTATGTTTTATAAACTAACCTTTTAAAGGGATTCTATCATAGAAACCCTTTTTTTATGAGTAACACGTCAAAATAGCCTTAAGAAAGGCTATTCGTCTCCTTCCTTTCGTTCCGGCACAATACTGTGCAAGCGGCCATTTTCTCATGGCCTGTGGGCATGCACAGTCTGCTCTGCCCGAGGCCTAGAAGTCAGAAACCTGCATCGGAAGAAGAGGATGAAGAAGACGCTGCTGACGAAGATGGAGGCGGCACTGGAGAGAGTTTTCTCGCAGCATTGGGGACGTCCCCAGTGCTGTTTGAGCGCTGGGGCCTGCCCCCAGTTCTGCAAGAGAACTCATTTGCATACCGACAAAACCGGGATTGCTAGGGAATGGCGGTGTGGAGAAGACAACGAAAGGTAGGAGACGAATAGCCCTTCTTAAGGTTATTCCGACGTGTTACTCATAAAAAAAGGGTTTCTATGATAGGATCCCTTTAACTTACAACAAGGTGGTTCATTGTAAAAATGTAGCAGCCATTTGGTGGTTCATGTTGCCTGTTTAGGATGGTAAAGGATGGTTTAATGTTGCTTATCATAAAAAGCTGTGATGATCGTCACCCATAAATGTAAATTCTGGTGTTGTGTGCTTTAGGTCGTGGTGCAGAGGATTTGGTTGTACTTGGGCCTAGGTGCCTTAGAGGGCCATAAGGCATCTCTTCTTAATGCTATAGACCAGACATTATCATTGGGGTCCTGTCACAGATGCACTGGGACCCTGGAGCTTTATCTGACACCTCTTTATGTAAGGTTACGTTGTTGAGTGCACCTTATGTGTGGGTAAGATATTTCCTGCAGTTCTCCCTGACTATCAGGTTTTTCGGTTGGAGTTATTGAGATTTGGGATTGTGGCTTAAAGATTTTCTCCAGCAAATGTTATACCGTCCCAACCCTAATGGATTGTTTACAAGTAGTTAAAGACATAATGGTATGTTTGCATGGAGTTTTTTGCAGGTGGATTTTGACGCTAGTGGGAAAAAGAAGCAAGATGCCGCTTCTTCCCGCGGATTCTGTGACGTCCGTGGCGCAAGACTCCCTCCTGATTGGGCCCATTCATTTGGGCCTAATCATGAGCAGAATGCCGTGACTGAATGCCGGTGCACTACATTGGCATTTCATCTTGTCTAGCTGTGCGGAGAGTTCACATGGCGGAATTTGGTTTCCTCTGTGTGAACATATCCTAAGACTTTTTACTGCTCTATATGTTGACACTGACAGTAGTAGCATGCACCTGTGCATAGACATGTAAATCTAAGGACCATAGATTTACAGAAGGCCTCTGACTGAGCCATAACAAATAGAAGAGTCACTTCGGTTTTTGTATGACATAATATTAAAGGGGCTCTATCAGCAAAATCATGCTGCTAGAGCCCCACATATGCGTGCATAGCCTTTAAAAAGGCTATTCAGGCACTGTAAAAGTTAAATTAAACTACCCCCCCGTTTTAAAATAATAACTTAAAAAAGAATGTTCTCTACTTACGGAACGTGCACGCTGGGCGGGCATTCAGGGTGCGCCGTCTTCGTCTTCCCCGCCTCTTCTTCCTCTGACGTCTTCGGGTCCCGTCCTCCTCCGGTGCTTGCTTGCGGACACTGATAAAAAAAAAAATAGCCCGGGCGCATGCGCAGTAGCCGTAGTAGAAGCCGCGTGCTACTGCGCATGCGCCCGGGCTATTTTTTTTTTATCAGTGTCCGCGAGCAAGCGCCGGAGGAGGACGGGACCGAAGGACATCGGAGGAAGAAGAGGCGGGGAAGAAGATGAAGACACACCCTGAATGCCCGCCCAGGGTGCACGTTCCGTAAGTAGAGAACATTCTTTTTTAAGTTATTATTTTAAAACGGGGGGGTAGTTTAATTTAACTTTTACAGTGCCTGAATAGCCTTTTTAAAGGCTATGCACGCATATGTGGGGCTCTAGCAGCATGATTTTGCTGATAGAGCCCCTTTAAAAAGTATAGTAGACCTTGAAGTAACACAAGTGTTTATAAAGTTGGATTTAGCAAAACATCTCAAACTTTTATCTGAATATTTAAATTGCCAAATCTTTACAGAATTATCTGTAATTCAGCACAGTGCTCTGCACTACGGAAATACCAAAACCCTGTATACTGCCATATAGTGCTTAGCTGGGTGCCATATAAGTATTTTTTTGACTGGAGAATAACTAGTTAATTTAGCTCAGCATTCATAAAACAATTCATGCATTTTTATGTAGTGGTCCTTCAGCTTTCAATAGCTTCATAATATAATATTTTTAGTGGTCACGCCCATCCTGAATTCAGCTCCTCCTCATGGACAGTGGGAGGATCAACTCACACTGACCAGGGGAACAAGTCATACTGCCAGGAGGAGGAACTGAATGCAGGATGGATATCAGTGGCGTAACTAGGAATGGTGGGGCCCCGTGGCGAACTTTTGACATGGGGCCCCCCCGACACCGAAGATCTCGACTGAGTCCCTCCTACACATTCCTGCGCACTCTATTATGACCAATAGTGGACCCTGCACACAGTATTATGCCCCATAGTGGCCCCTGCACACAGTATTATGTCCCATAGTGGCCCCTGCACACAGTATTATGCCCCATAGTGGCCACTGCACATAGTATTATGTCCCATAGTGGCCCCTGCACACAGTATTATCCCCCATAGTGGCCCCTGCACACAGTATTATCCCCCATAGTGGCCCCTGCACACAGTATTATGTCCCATAGGCCCCTACAGGAATAAATACTGTCACGTCACCCGCTGACCGCTATACCAGGACAAAAAAATCTGGTCATGTGCATTACAATTTAGTAACTCCATGTGCCTCATATTAATAGACGTTAACCCCATCATGTCCCTCACATTAACCCTTGTGTACTTCACATAAGAGTTACTGATACAGTATGTGAGAGACATGGAGGTAATAATAAAGTATCTTCATTATTATTACCCCCATATGTCTCACATATTAGTAACTGTTATGGTGAGGCACACAGGGGTTAATGTGAGGGACATGATAAGGATAACTGCTATTAATATGAGGCACATGGAGTTACTAAAACAAAAGTAATCACTACAAATGCCTGATATTAATAAGTAACCCCAGTATGTACCTGTGTATCTTTCTTTAGTTTCATTTTCCTGGAGCAGCTTCTTCTTCCTCTCCTCTTGAGTGCAGGACGGCAGGAGCTCGGCAGGGATAATCCCCGCCTCCTGGGCTCTCCTCAGCCCTCTCATTGGTGGGCAGAGGACAGGCAGAGAAAGGGAGGGGGGGGGGAGAGGGGGAGCGTCCTGAAGCGCTGAGAGGAGCCAGAGCTGCAGCTCCTGTGTGTCAGCCGTTGCTGCAGCTTCGGGGCCCCCTGTTGGTGGAAAGTATTCCACCAACAGGGGGCCCCGATCATTATACTCGGGGGTCCGAAAAGACCTCCGAGAATAATGATAGCAGCGGTAGTAGCTGTCACCAGGCCCCTAATGTCCTGGGCCCTGTGGCAGCTGCCTCTGCTGCTATGGTGGTAGTTACGCCACTGATGGATATGTTTAGTGATGTTACCACACTGTTCCAAGATCCTCATTTGGGGTTCTGCAGCATAAGAAAGGTATTGGTTTTATTCTGCTAACAGCAAGTAGCTGGAGGCCATGATAGACTCCCTCTAAGTTTCTTTGAAAACCATGCATTAATCTATAGGGAGCTACTTCCCAAATGGAGCAAGTTCTCTTTCTCAAGCTCTTTTTCACCAATGAGGTCTTATTTACATATTTCCTACCCAGAATTCTCAGCAGGGCATGCATGGTCTAATAAGTCCCTCACAATCTTTCTCCAATGAGAGACCCTACTCCTTCTGATTCATTATTTGCATGACAATCAAAAAACCTTTCAATTCGCAATACTATCTTTCTATAGTATATTTCAGGTTTTATCATAAAACACCTTATGTCTTGCAAAATGCAGCATGTTGTCAGCAGCCACAATGTTAAATACCTTAGTAAATCATTCCGTAACACTGAATTAAGTAGCCATTTATTCTGCACCACCACAAAAAAGCCAGGGAATATGAATAGAGGAAAAACGTATGTACAGTAGAAAGGATCAATTGATGTATGCGAATGAGCAGTAATTTCACAAAACTATTATGCAACAAATAAACTCATTACAAGGTGAAACGCATTCAACGTAACAACAAGGAGCCAAGTATGGATTTTATCACCGGAGAACAGAAAGAACAGTATATCATCACCGAAGACAGACACTATAATTTCCTCACTTGGCACATTCCATTAATCAGACTATGCAGGAAATCAGAGAGAACACAAGAAGTATAGCGGACCATTCATCATTTTCCAATGGCAACTCCTCTTGGATCCACCCAGCTTACCGTGAGGACAGAAAATGCCCAGCTCTGTGTGCTAAACACAGATACAGTTGTTGGCAACATTTGTAGGCAGTAATATTTATACAAAGTATATTGTCGCTTGCCAAACCACACTCGGGACCGGGCAATGCCTACATACAGCAGTTACTGGATATTAACAAAGGTAGAAAAACACAGACACACGACAAAAAGGAAAAAAAATCCCTCAGGTTATACTTGTGTAAGTTCCAACAGTGTAAAAGCATCTGACTAGTTGTATTAACCCCTTAAGGATATAGCGATCTGCCAGTTTAGCATTTTACAAAATCCGTGTTTCCAAAAGCCGTAATTTTAGATACATTGGGGCTTATTTTTGGCAGGACAATAAGTACTTTACAATGGTTACATTTAATATTCTGTACAATGTAATGCGAAGCTGGGAAAAAAAAAGAATTGCCCCTTTTTCTTAAAGGTTTAATTTTTACAGCATTCTTTCTGTTGCCATATCATGACACTTTTTTTTAATAAAAAATAAAAAATTCCATGTACAGTGCTGTGTAAGAAATCTATTTTACTGCAATACTGATGTATTGTATATAGTACATTGTGAAATCAATTCTCTTCTATTATACACTGCTTATAGTGTTTAGGTGACTTGGTTGTGCTTAGCAGCCACCCCCGATGCATATAGGCTTCGATTGTGTTTGCTAGTGGTTGGAGCCTTCTGTATAATAGCATCTGAGCCTTTTCCAATCCACCTTAATAATACTATGATATCATGGAACGGCATGTGTAGTTAAGGGGTTAATAGGCTATATCTACAATTTTGAGTGATTTTGGACTTGCTTCTAAGGGCCCTTGCACACGACCATGGGAAACAGTCCATGTGTAGACTATATTTCCTGGACTGAACTGGGTCGTGTCTGTAGGAGTTCCTGCATCATAGTCGGTTATGGTACAATGGGCTCCCAAATAATACGATCACTACAGTAATGCCTGAAAGCTTTATGTAACTTCATTACTGTAGCGATCGGACTGTTCAGGTGCTCACTAACTGACTAGAATGTAATGGCTCCTAGGAAAATGGCCGAATTAAGCCTGGCTCCTACAGCGCACCCATGCATTGGACTCGGTCATCTGCAAGAACCCTAAATATTCTGAACAGATAAAAGAAAATCCAGTAACAAAAATAGGCAAGGTACAGTAAGGTACAGTACAATAGGTATTTTCACTCAATTTGCAAGACTGTACACTTCCACAATCGCTGTCACGGTATGGTTTCTAATAACTTGCAGCAGTTAATGGCAGATTCCTCCATGACATGTTAATTACCTTCCTCTATAGACATGTCAGGTGCCAATTAATCTATATATGTATATATATATATATATATATATATATATATATATATATATATATATATATATATATATGGGTCAGTGGTGTTCAGTTTAGGTCTGACATGAAGGTTTTGCAAGGGATTATGTTTTGGAATTAACTTGGAATTTAACTATATACAGAATACTTATGTTTCTATATTTTTTTTCCATCTAAATATGGATATATTGTATTGTAGATACAAAAAAGCAAGTCTTAAACTGAATGATTTTTTCTGAAAGAGATCAATAAATTGTATATAAATAATAACAACAACCCTGGAGCACAATCTAGTTCTGTACAACAATCAATGATGTATAAGTGATCCGGGCAGGCTGCTCTTGACAGACCCATGTCTCTTTTAACCTATGTAACTATGTAATGTAGTTTTCCATGGGTGAAGAAATGCCTCGTAAAACGTCTTGTCTTGCAAGTAATCTGTGTTTGCTCCAGATTGTATGGTATATTAGTGACTTGAATCTTCAAGACATTCTACATTTATTTATTTATGAACTCTGGATACTAACAAGAGATAGAAGTGAGGTTTGATGTCCCTGCTGCCCGGTAGACCCTTTGAAAAGTCTTAGGTTGTTAGGCTGGATACCGGCGATACACTGCCTATCTCAAATGATTCCGCTGTGCACCTCAAGGCTGCTTTCCTATTTGCTGACATCAGAGTAAGATTAAAGAAGGGCTAATTCCAATTTCAGAAACTGATAGTAAACAGATGTCATCTAAAAACATGTTATGTAGCTATTCCGTGTGCATGGGAATGGGGCAATTGGCATGAGCCTCATGGGTTTTTTTTTTGCCTTCCCCTGGATCAACACTGTAGGGGACAGTAGGGTTATAGGTTGGACTTGATAGACTGATGTCTTCATCCAACCTCATCTACTATGTAACTATGTATAAAAACAGGTAGACAAAAGTATCAGGCCTTCACATGACAGTGAAAAATGCCCATGAGACATCCATATTTTAAAGGTCATCACTAGGGATGAGCAAACCAATTCAGACAGGACCAGATCTGACTTGAATTTTCCAAACCAGACCCTAAACTTTTGGGGCCGCCAACAATGAAACAATATTATATTCTGTGGTCTCCTCGCACTTCTGTCTTTTTTTGATGCACAGTGAGAAAGTTTTTTGTTTTTATTTTTAATATGGAAACGATTTGGGACTCTAAACCCCTGGTCTGAACCCCGGTCTTATTTTTGTTTGACTACTTAAAGTATTTGGCCTACTGGCAGCCTGATATTGTGATTTCTTTACTACGATCATGTCTAGTTGTGCTCTAATGTTCTTCTTCTTAAAGTGTTGAATTACCTTAAAGTTCTTGTTGACATGTTAGATATAAAAGTAATGAGGCAAATGGTGTTTCTTGTCTCGGGAAGCAATGAGAAAATTGATCTGACATGCTTAAGTTTATATTGGTTTTCATTTGTTTTGTGATCTTCAATCCAATTTGTATTTTGCTGAGAACTCAATGTTTCTTTTACTCCAAAAGATTGAATATTAACTCAATATTTTTCATCTCTGTTCAGATTGCAAAGGAATTTCATGTTTTCTTAGCACATATTGCATGTGGCCTGCAGACATAGCAATTGTATATTATCAAACATCGCTATTCTATTAAAGAGAAACTTAAAGGAGTTTGTCGTGGCAAAATACATTATTATTTAAATTGCTGGGGGCATGAAAATAAATAAATAAATAAATAAATAAATTATACCTCTACCCAGTGCCGTTTGGTCCTCCCAGTCCATCGTGGCTTTTTTTATGTAGATTGTGAGCTCCATATCTACAATCTATATTTTTTCCCCTATCAGTATGTCTTTGAAGTATGGGAGGAAATCTATGCAAAAATGGAGAGAATATACAAACTACTTGCAGATGTTGTCCTTGGCAAGATTCGAACCCAGAACTCCACCACCACAGGACTGCAGCAATACCCACTGAGCCACTATGTTGCCCCCTCCCAGTCCATTGTTCTCTTTGAACAGAAGTCTCCGCTGCATGTGACGTCCCGTGTCCCTTCCTGAAGCCACTGAGGTCTCTGATTGGCATCAGCAGTCACGTGACCCCTCAGGCCAATCAGTAGCTTCAGTGGAAGGAATCTGGGACATCACAGCCCGCGAGCAGTTTCACAAGAGCAGCAGGAACGGACCGATCTGGGAGGACATCAGAGCAATGGGGACAAGTGAGTGTGATTTTTTTTAAAATATTTTTTTTGCCTGGACAACCTCTTTAAATCATAGCTGTCATTTCATTTGACTTTTCAGGATAAGATGATATGTGTTACATGTGAGTAACATTATTTCTGGTCATTATACGGTATGATTTATGTTCTGTAGTTTTCAACAGTCTCTCTGCATGTTGTACCTGGAATTTATAGTCCTCTCTGAGCTGATAGGTGGAGACGAGCTGCTATACACTGCACCCACTAGAAAAAGGAGAATCTACTCTATAACTCTCTCTGACACTGATACAGTCCCAATAACATACAGAACATGTATAGAGAAGTACTACTTATGTGTATAAAGCTCTCTGATTTTGATATTCAGCCCCAACATCAGTCTAAACCTGTATTCTGTTATCTCCTATATTTCCTGCTCACTCCTCCCTCTGCCCCTCTCCATAGACTTCTATAGACATGAGGCATCTGACCTGCAGTCCATCTCCAGGAAGATAGGGCAGTGACTCTCAGAGTGAATGGCAATTTAGCAGAGGGGAGGAGGAAGCACACTTAAGTTAGTCCACATTATATCTGTTTTTCTAGTTTCCCTCAATGTATTTTTTGGAAATGAACCAATTTGAAACGGGCAGTTCTGGGAATTATATGTCCCAGCAGGTACCACATAAAGATATCAAATCATGTTCATGAGAAAATAAAGTTTCTTTCATTTTGACAGAGTACATGATGTGTATGATCTGCCATGGTTTGTGATATATTGTATTATAATGTTACGTCCCCATTTAGCAATGTATACAGACTATGCCAACCTGTACTGCCCCTCACACAAATGTCGTGAAGTGCAATGTAGTTCTGCGACAGAACCTCCCAAGTCCTCCGATAGCAAAAATGAACCTGTACTGTAAAAAGTAAAAGAGCAGTTCTCATAGAACACATCACAATACAGTAATGAAATACCACAGTAAGTTTATTCACCAGTGCAACATCCCAGAGGGACACTGCAGAAATGGTCTTGTGTTTAATGTTATTGTATTATGTGCTTCTGGATGTATATGTGTATGTTATGTTAGAGACAGAGTTGGCAGTTAGTGAGCAGTTTTTGTGCAATGTGTACTGACGCTGACCACTCTGATCCTACAAGCTCTCAACCGTCCCTGAGGGTGAGGAAAAACACTCCCTAGACAAACACAGGACAGCCCTGAGACAGGGAACATACTACTGTATTCGGACTCACACTCATCTATCACCATGTGACCAGACGAGTGAACTACTAAAAGTGCAAAGACTTTTTATACAGATTCCTTGCCTCTGCTTTAAACATCATGCTCCAGCCATCGTAGGGGCAACTATATGTGCTGAAATCCCCCCCCCCCCCCCCCCGGGGTTCAACACCTTGGCACCATCAATATTCTGCCTATCTTCTAATATCTATAATTAACAAGCAGCAACTACCACTATAAATGTCCCTTTCATGCAGAACTATGCCCCACAGCAGCCCCTGCAGCCTTTATTATGTCCCACAGTGGCCCCTGCAACCTCTATATTATTCCCCACAGCGGCCCCTGCAACCTCTATTATGTCCCACAGTGGCATAATAGACTGTGAGGCACAATAGAGGTTGCATGGGCCACTGAGGGGCATAACAGGGGTTGCAGGGGCCAAAGTGGACCCTTCAACTTCTATTATGCCCCACAGTTTCCCACCCAATTATTATGCCCCATAGTTGCCCACACAACTCTATTATGTCTCATAGTGGCCCACCCATGAACTATTATTATACTTTGGGTTTTTTTCAGACCCTGGAGTATAATAATCAGAGACCCAGGGGAGGTGAGGGAACATAATAAACACTGACACTCCCCTCTCCGGGATCTGATGTTACTCATAGCACAGGCTTTGGGGCATTATGGTAATGTCCCAGATGTCATGTGGTCTGGGATATTACTATACAGGCCCGAAGCCTGTTAGTAGTAACACCGGATTGAGGCCAGGTAACAGTGTTTGTTATGTTCCCTCATCTCCCCTGGGGCCCCAGTTATTATACTCGGAGTTCTGGTAGTTGAGGTACATGGCCAGGACCCGGGCCTGCTCAAGGCCGATCCCCACGTTCTATAGCAGAAGGGGAAGCAGGGGGCGGCCATGAGCAGGCCCGGGGAGGTAGGTAAATAGGCTGCTATCTGCAGGGGATACTCTACCAGGTAGCGGCCTATTAAAGAAAAAAAAAAAGTATTTTTACTTACTTAACTTTGTGATCCCTTCCCACTGCTGCCGCCCTCCTCTTCAACCGGCAAGACATCTGTGTCTCAGCGCAGGAGGCATGATGACACCGCCTACGCTGAGACGCAGAGGTCTAAACCAGCCCAGGACAGGGCCGCTAAGTTTGTTTTCAGATCAGCCTATCCCAGGCTAGTTTAGAGAAAAAAAAGCAAAAGAAAAAAAATATAAGTCAAATTGCTGCCCTCTCCAAAAGTGCTACCTGAGGCGGCCGCCCCGCCTTGCCTCATCAGACATGTGGCCCTGCAATTAAGACACAGAAGAGGTTGCAGGATATACCATGTACCTTAGTATGCTTGTCACAGGGGCGCAGCCCCTAGATGTATGGGCGAAAATTGACTACTGACTATTACTAACTTTTAAACAGGGATCTGTAATATAGCAGTGAGCATAAGGCTTAAAGTATAAGACACACAAAGTGATCTTATAGCCCCTATATAAGTGCCGAGAGAGCTCTATAATAATATGGCCCTGTGCATGAGACCTGTGAAATGAACTTCGCCAAATGATTTCATAAAGAGTATACATATAGCTGAATACAGGTGACGGTTTTTATGTAATTGTCAAGGAAAAGTGTAATGTCAACATTTACTTATATTCTGTCAGCTAGTATAATTTAGCATGTATTTTATGTAGATTCCTTTTGTTCACTTTTTTATAAAAAAATAAGAAAAAAAGATCTTTATGTGCAAACCTGACAAAGGGTGAAAGGGTCAAGGGTATACACTGTACTAGAGCATATGTGTAGAGATAAACTGCTCAAGTAAAGCTACTGTAAAGTCACATAAAACATTTTATTAAAGACATATTTCACCTCTGAGCACATGACAGGCTGCTCAGACCACCATGAACCTTATATTAAATTCCTACTCTGTAATCTTTAACCCATTAGTGACCAGTGTATAGGCTTTCTAAGTTGGTTACTAATAAGCCTTAATCTGCCACAGTTGACTTTATCGGAAGGTGGAATTGGAAAATATAAAAAAAAGTCACTCCATCAACATCCAAACTATCCTAAATTCCTAACGGGTTAAGCATCTGGCTTCTTTGGATTTGGCTGGGACCACTCTGGACCGCATGAACTCACTACTGATGATATCTATAGAAGAAAGGGTAACAAAATGGAAAAGAGTTCTGTGGAACTGGACACAAAAACCAAGCCCTTATATTAGGGTGCTCACCTGAATAGGTTGTGTATGGACACAACCACAATAATAGAATTCACTGAGCGACCATTCCTTGATATTCAAGATGGTATGGACAAATCCAAATCAAGTACAATTGTTTTGGAAGAAAAAAACACTCAGGCTCTTTGTTATCTCAGGTGTATTCTTATTGGTAAAATTTTCCAGAAGTCATATATAGATTTTCTCTTTTATTATATGTCAAAAGATTATGTGTTTCGGAGCATACACAACAAATACCCCTTCATCAGATCAACCATACTGAGGCGCCGTGGGATTAGTGAAAGCACTGACTGCGGGCATTAGCACGAGTCTCTGCTGTATAATACCCGACATGCATACCTGCCATATTTAAATACATGACATCCGCCATGCTATTATGTCGGAAAGGGGTTAATAATGAGGGCCAGCAATGACCATAGCAGCAGTGACTGTAGTTACGGTGCTGGAGTGGTGCGATGTTTAGAAAATTAGTAATTTTATTTTTTATTTTCTTTTTTAGGAATTATGTTAATTATGTATATGATAAGTCACAACAAACCTACCACCACCAGATTCCTGGGTGATAGTAGATAAATGATCTCAGGACATGCTAACTCCACTCACTTTAAACTTTTATTCTTCTCCATAGATGGGAGAAGGATCAGAGTCAGTGTAAAGGGGAGGGTCTGTTCTATTCACACAGTGAATGAAGATGGGAGTGACTTATTTTCCACTCAGGACATCTGTAAATGGTTTCTCTTAGTGAAGGACTGAAGATTCTGCACATCTCACAACTTACAATGTAAGAAAACTCTTTTATATACTTGTGCCTACTTCTGGATGCTTGTGTGATTACAGATGGGATATTATTTGCAGACAGCAGCAGCTTTCCTGACTGCGCTGGTAGATTGCTCTTTTCCTGTGTCCTGCCTGCATGGTAGATGTTAGAATGGAGTGGGCACTTGCATATATTTTCCCTGAATTTACAGTCCAGTTTTCTTGGATCTCCTATATTACGGTCACTGCAGCTGTTCCCAGCTATTGGCTTACTATTGTACAGTTACTTCTGGCAGAATTATATGTAAATAAACCAGTAGTAGTTATAATAGATAGGGGAGGGATCAACTTCTCATGATATAAGCCCATAGCCTGGGAGACAAAAGGAAATGTGTTTCAGCCAAAATGGGATTATTAGCAGCAGAAAAACTGATAGGACGCCATGTATGAAGGTTTATACAATCACAGAACAGACTATTCAGCAAGATGCTGCACATATTTCAACTTTTCATGAAAACTCAAGTACTCTTTAAACAAATGACATTTGTAAGTCTTATTTTTCCTTGCTTTTCCTCTCTATCATTACATATAGTTATTCACTTAACTGTACATTCACACTATCAGCTCCAGCTGTTGGGTTTGGACACAATAGTGTGAACATGGCCTTATGTTTTTGAAAGTTTCAAAAATTGTACACTGCAAATATTAAAATGTAACAATATTTAATATATTTAGCGCTACATATTGAACAAAAACAAAAAATGGCAATAAAGCTTTACTTTAAAACTAAACAAAGAAGATGGACAACCCTGCTCATATAAAATATTCAATAGCCATGATTTACAATTTTAGCAGCAAGAAATGTAAATGATTCTGGATTATGACGTGTCTTCCCACTTGTATGTTTATGTGTGTGCTCTATATTACCAGCATGAACTTAAATAACTTACGCAATAAATAATAATTCATTTGTCTGTAAACAGTTTACAACCGCAATCCACAAAACCATTCAGGGCACATTTCCTCAAATTGCTACTTAATGAGTATTGAAATTAGCATTAAATATTTATTTGCCAGTAAAAGTGAATTACTGCAGCACATGGCTGTGATTAATATCAATTAACAGTTTAGATACTACTTCTCTATTACATTATTACAGTACAGTCAATTGGTTGTCTGAGATTAGGGACTAGAGCAGGGTCTGCTTTTACTCCAAAAACAGTCTCTGGTAGGAAAGCTTATTCAAACTCAATAGAAATTGAGTTGTTAGACTATGATCACATAGGAAGAATATGCAAATAGGACTTCCATGATGTAATTACATCATGGAAGTCAGATTTGCATATTCTTCCCATGTTCCTTTGCAGTGGAGCGCTCATGGCTTAATAAGACTCCACACACCTATATGGTGGTCTCTCCCTATGGAGTGACGACATCCCCTATGTTCACATATGCATTATAGTTAGGGTTGAGCGATCGGGATCGGAAAAGATCGAATTTCGATCGGCGATCGAGTAAATTTCACGATCACGATCGGAATTCCGACCCGATATTTTCCAGCGGGATCGAGATCGGAGGTTATCTCAAGATCGGCTCAACTCTAAAAGTGACATTTTCCCATAGAGAAGTATTGAGTAGGGTTGAGGATCGGGTTCGGAAAGGATCGGATTCCGATCGGCGATCGAGCAAATTTCACGATCGCGATCAGGATCGAGATCGGCTGGAAAATGATCGGAAATCGGATTTTAAAATCGATCTTGAAATCTCAAGATCGGCTCAACCCTAACTATAGTCTGTGGGGTCCGTGAGTTTCCTTAAATAACTGCTTTTGTATGCGGATTAGGTTTACGTTCAGGGGGTCTCCAGGCAGACTCCCCGAATGGAAACTCATGCGCAGATGTGAACCCGGAACATTGTTTTATATTATTACATTATGCTTAGCCTAATTCTTAGCACTATATTTCATATTGCATATAATAGAGAAATAGTTAAGTATCCGGCACATCAATTACTTTGTGGATCACGCTGCACTATCAATCACACACAAAGCTTTTGCCGTTTCTTATCATCAGGAGATTTTATGTTAATAGAGTTACTTTATTTATTAGGCTATTTTGTTACATTTATTTTTGTGCACTCCACTAGCTTCACCTGATATTTCCACATGATAGGAGACAATTAATGTCCATAAACGCACATTACTAAGATTCATGAGCTACCAATCCATTGCAGAGTGCCAAGACAATATATACACCAATTATGTGATAAGCAACGTTTAGATACAAGCAACAATGCTTGCCATGAACCGCACTACTTTATAGTAATAATTATGAATGAAATATCAAGGCTAGCAGAAGCTAATAGCACGTTTTCTATGTCTCTCTGAACCATTTGTGGGCACTGCAGTGCATTTTACTTCCCAGCGCGTTCCGTGCTCTAAATAGGGTTTATTTTATCCCTGGTAACTCTACAGGTACATTAAAATAATATCATTAAAACTATTGTAGATTTGTGCTGCCATTTGCTGGCCTTGACATTGCCATTTGCAGAAATGTCCACAATGGTGTTTCTAAAAATGGTCATAGATATTTTAAATTTGATTTTTATTGAGAAAAAATAATTTTACAATATATAAAACAAACAGAACAAGAAACACCAGAGCGCCGTACATACACATTTCAGCCTATAAGATCAATACGCCGTTCAAGTCTCAGGGCATAAATACACCAAAAAGAACAAAATACCAGGAACCATGGTGTAACTAGAAAAACAAATAAAGACAGAAACTATAGACGAGGGGAAAAAAGGGAACCACAAGAAGAGGACAAACAGGGAGAAAAGAGAACAGGGGTAACACAATAAAAAACAAAAGAAACAAAACAAAACACGCTCAAAGACAGTATACCTGAATATAGTACTGGTTATACAACAGAAATACAGCAGGAACAAAAATGAAGCCACCCGTAGTCAGGAAGTAAATAAGGGATCCCAACGAGGCCTACCTAAGACTGTAAGGGAGGAGGTGAATTCCTAGTGTCCATAAAAGAGGACCAAAGGGACCACTTAAAACGGAAATTAGCATATGTATGGTTTTTGTTGGCCAGCATACGTTCCATAGTAAATGCTAAGTCGACATGGTGGATTAACTCAGCTACGGTTAGACAAAGAGCAGACTTCCACTGGCGAGCAATCATAGCCCGAGCTGCCAGCACTATCTGCCCCAGTACAACCTGTGACCCCACGGGGAAAAGATCAGAATCCAAAAAACAAAGAGCAAGGCCAGGGGAGGGGTGTATAATAAGGCCAGTTACACTAGACATCAATTGAAATACTGCCGTCCAAAACGCTAGAATTGGAGGGCACTCCCACCATAAATGTATGAAGGAGCCTATGTGACCGCATCTCCGCCAGCAAAGACTCGAGCAGGAGGGATCTATGTGCGCTAATTGGCTTGGAGTCCTATACCAGCGTAACGCTATTTTCAGAGCCGTTTCCCAGTGGGCCGCACCTTTAGAAACTCGTTTGACAAACCCATTTGCAGCATACCAATCTGACAAAGAAATGGATCTGGCAAGGTCTGATTCCCAACGAAGCAGATGGAGAGGTTTGACCTGCTCAGCAGGGACAGAGAGGAAAGTATAAAATGTGGACAATCCACCTTTAGCCGGTGAGGATCGACTCCACAGTCTCAAAGCTAGTCTGGGAAAGGTCAGCCACGAGGGGTCATGAGTATGAAAAAAGTGACGTAATTACAAATATTTAAAAAAGTCGGTTTTGGGAAGGTGAAACTCATCTTGTATCATAGAAAACGGTTTCAACCCCTCGTCGGAAAACAGATGAGCAATCTTATAAAGGCCTCTAGAGCTCCACCCTCGAAGGCTCAGCTGAGGAAGGAAAGCGGTCACATATAATAAGGGCAATTTCGACAAAGGAACCAAATCTTCCCTGGAGGTATGCGACAAATAATGCCAGGCAATCACGGATGCCATTTGCTGGCCTTGACATTGCCATTTGCAGAAATGTCCACAATGGTGTTTCTAAAAATGGTCATAGATATTTATAGCATGTACAACACTATACAATACAACAGCAGACAATAAGGGATATTTAATCATCTCTCCCCCAGTACAACCTGCCCCAGATTTATTTTCAATGAACCCGACCTTGGCTTGAATTTGGTTAAAGGAAATATGAACATAATATATTTTTAAGTTTGTAGACAATTAAAAGTTAAACATTTTTACAAATATAAATTAAAATTTTTTGCAGATTATTATGCATGGACACTACATGTATGAGACGATAACTGAGCCACAATAAGGAATCATGGCAGGTGTCCGACAAGTGCAAGACTATAGAAAATTCCTGAAGTCATTTCCATTGGCAACCTTACTAGAAAATAGACTATTAATAAGATGATTAGAGAAAATCTTTACAACTCTGGGCGGGTTCACACCAGCACCCGGTTTCCGCTTTAGCCAACGGCTGCGAACGGCTCCAATAGGTCTGAGCATGCTCAGTAGGCCGAAAGCTGGGCATACACTCTGTTGCAGAGTGCAGTCGCAGAAGAAAGCTTCAGAGTAGATTATATGGGTTAATCTTCAGTTTACTTCTCAGAACATGAGGTAACATCAGTATGTCTATACAGCAATATAACAAGGAATACACTGGAAAGGAGTACCATAGATATGCAGCATTCTGAGATATAGACAAGTCTCCATAGCATATCATTACATGTATTCAGCACATAACAATAATAACATCGCCATCTAGTGTCCGGAAGCTGTAAGTTCCTCCAACACAGTATAATACAATAAGTCTATATCTGTTGCATATATGTATATACCAACACACTCCAGACACCTCACTATCTGAGGCCGAGGGCGAGAGTTAGATTGACCCACAGGTGGTGCTGTGCGCTGAGCAAGAACCCTGCGGGACCCAGTCCTAACAAGCATACTGGGGAGGAGTTGGTGGTCTACAGTGTCACATGTTACTGGGAGATCCCCATTAGCTGTAGCTGACGGAGATCATTGGAGACTTTTGTAAGGGCTGTTTCAGTAGATTGTAAAAGGTCAAGAAGAGAGTTAGCAGGAAAATAGCAGATTATGCAAGAATAGGCCATGAATTCCAAGACTTTGGAGATGAATGGGAGGTTAGAGAGGGGTCAGTCGTTTGTAGTACAAGATGACTCAAGGGAAAATTTCATCCGTAGTGAGGTCATAAAGAGGAGAGAAAGGTTCAAAGGAATGAGAGAGGTTAAATAGTCTGGTAGGGAAAGTATTGTTTTCTGACATTTAATTTTAATGGATTTTTAATCTGCCCTAATATTTTGTTTAACTGGCTATCCACAATATGAGAATATGATATAGCTATATAGAGATGCTACAGATTTAGAGCAAATATTTGACCATACACCCCTAGGTTCGGGTATGAAGATGCATTTCTACCAATGTTTGGGCATGAAGATACAATGAATATCCTTGTACAATGGCTGCCATAAATAGATGGGCTTTGTTGGATGTTTTCAGCTAGTGTTTAGATGAAATTTTAGGAATGTTTGACCTCACTGGCCGATCAACAGTCAGTTTGCACATACTCATTCACATTTATTTGCTAATGTTAATGGTGGGATCATTTGTCCAGACGATCCCACCATCAATCGAATGGAGCGTCACGGCCTTCACACAACAACTGTGACGTGTACCTTAAATTAATTGGATTCTAAGGGTCAGTTCATATGAGTTTTTTGGCAAGAATTTTGACACTGAATCCGCCTCAAAAAAAAAAATAGCCGCCCAATAGAGTTCTGCATATGCAATTATTATTTATTGATTATTTTTAGAGTGCGCTATTTTTTGCAGTCAATGGTATAGGACTGGCATACTATTGTCTGGTTAATGTCCAGTCTTAGCAAAGCCGGTTCTTGGTTTACTTTATATGGGAAATTAAAGACACATTGAGTCAGGGTTTCTATGGATATGAATACGATGCAAAGTAAAACTGTAAATTATCGACATGTAACTCTACGTCTTTAGTGACCTGTAACCTTTCCATTAGATTGTATTAGTGTTGTTTTCTTCTTCTCTCTGTACTGCTCTACATGTTCTATAAACTGATAATACATAATAAATATAATTGAAACAGAAGCCAAGATAAAGTAATTGGAATACGTATAATAACATATCTGAGCTATATTTCTGGGATGAAATGTGATAAATAATTACCTTTTTATTTGTATAACTCATTTATTTAATGAGTTAAATGAGCTGCCGCAACGGATTGTGTACACACGGAACTCTGTGTGAACTAGCCCTTAAGCCACACTCCGTTTTTCTAGTTTTCGCAGTAAAAAGGAGGCATGGCTTGACTGTCGTGTTGGTGTGTTTAGTATATGCAACTTTTTAAAAAATTGCAACATTTTTGTGCAAGTCTATACTGTAAAATCACTATAAGCATCGTAGAAGTTTGCATTTTGACATAGCTTCTACAGGTTTTCCACATGAAGAATTCCAGTGTAGAAACATCTAAAGATCCTCCAAAGAAAGTGTTAATGGAATTTAGTCACAATAACTTAAAAGTTATAGAAACCCCAAAATGGTGCCATTAAATATTAAACTTATGCCACAAAAAACAAGCCCAAATCCAGTAAAACAACTGACCCTTGCATGTGTTGGGGATGAGCGCCTTTACAACAGCCACTAACTTCACTACTCAACAATACTCCCTGTGCTTTGAGTCCCATGAAAATTGTATATTACAAATGCTTCTCATAAAGCTAAAAGATGGAGAAATAAAACTGTAACTTGTAAAATGTGACAACAAAAATTTTTTTTTTTTTAAAAAAAAATTGTTCTTAAAGAGGACCTTTCGCCACCTCCATCAACTCGAATTCTTCATTTCGGCACAATTACGCTCTGCAGTCAGGTGGATGGTCCCTGTCTTCCTACTCCAGCCAAAGAACGTCCCTCTAAGGGGGTGTTCACACCACCGTCTGTGTCCGACAGGTAGTGTCCGCTCCTAGTGTCCGTTCAAAATCTCGAACGGACATTAGGAGCGGACACGAGCTGTGTCCGTGACACTTGTCATTCATTTAAATGGCGATTGGGTGCGTTCTTTTGCACTCCGTGCCCTTCCTTCACTGTCCGCTTGTAAAGATGTCCGACTTTTCAAGCGGACAGAAAAACCTGACATGTCAGCTTTCTAGGGACACACTGTCGGCTTTCTAGCGGTATATAAAACCGCATGTGCCCCAACTGATGAAAGGTCCTCTTTAATCTGCAGAGCAATGAAAATTTAATTATGTGCATAAAAAACTTGGGGTGTGATGGAATCTCTGTTAGACGGCTGTAAACTAATGTCTGGACATCGAAATCAGCTTTTCAGCACATCAGAAGAATTTCTATAAAACTGATTTAAAATTGTTTTCAAAACATATCATATGGCGCGATACGGCAAATAAACACAATATAGCGATTTATATGGCAGATGATTTACGAGAGCACATCAATTACCAAGGCAATACCTGTGAAAGAAGTAAGGCCGGTCACGCTATCCGCAGCAAGTTAAAAGTGATATATTTTTTTCTGCTTAAAAAGTCAATTGCTATGAAGTTATTTGTGTATTATTTGATTCTTCACAATTTTTAATTTAACCATTAGACTACCTTTATACTGTCTTATTTTAGTCCATTATTCTGATCAGAACAACAGACTGAAAAGCAGATGCAGCACCATTCACTCTAATATTAACCCATTAGTGACGACTCATGGAATTACTACATCAGTCACTGACATGTCTTAGTCTGATGACTCTTTACCTTAGTTGCTTTGGAATAGAAGTATGTCTCCTGCCGATCCTGACGTGTCAGGCCCTGTGGCAGTTGCCTCTGCTGCCTCTGTGGTAGTTACGCCACTGGAGAGGATGGTGTGACTTGCTTGATGTATACACCATACGTAATTCATGACAATTTTATCAAACATTTTGCAAAATTTTAGTAAATTTGTCACAAATTACAATATGTGCATGTGCAATAGGTATAAACAAAATATAAGGCTGCAGATGATCAATGTGCGCTATTGAAGATTGATGTTCTCTTATAGACTAGAGCTAAGAAGCCTCCCGTTACGATGCATGCACTGCAGCTCAATAGCGAGGTTGGTGTCGGTGAAGGCTGGGCATCCTCTCGCCAAGGCCCCTTGATATGTATATCTTTCAATATAAAACAAATTATGGTTTAGCATGTATTCTCAATATCTATGCTTCATTCAGTTACCTGTTTCCAAAATCACAGAGTCTCCTATTAAAAGTGTTACGAAGACTTTTAAAACTGACGGCCTATCGTAAGGATAGGCCATTAACATTAGATTGGTGGCATCCGACTCTTGGCTACCACAAAGATCAGCGGTTTATACAGGGGTGTAACAAGATTAAAAATTGCAAGGATTCAAAAAATACACAAATAACTTTATATTAGTCGACTTTTTCAGCAGAAAAATATATCACTGTTAGCTTGCTGCGGATAGAGTGACTGGACTTATGTCTTTTACAGGAATTGCGTTGGTAATTGATGTCTCGTAAATCATCTCCCATATAAATTGGTATATTGTGTTTATTTTCCAACAACTATTTTTTTGGCAGTAAAAGGCTAATTTTCTCCTTTCTGAAAGTGGAAAGTTGTATATCATAAAACTTCACAATTCAACCCAATTCAGTAGAGCCCCACCACATTCAGGGTGTGCAATAAACTTTTTGATTGTGCTACACCCCTTTTTTGTTAGTCAAATGTGCTGGTCATCCCCCTTTTTTGTGATGTTATTGGCACATACAATGCCCGTCTCAGGGGTCAGGAAGGTCTGCCAGAGGTTTACCCCTTTCAAGAGAGTTGTTGTTACGGTTCTGTGTATATATATTTGAAAATAATAATTCTTAACGTGACAGAACCACTAGACTGCAAGACACTGCAGTGAGGTCCACAGGCTCCCTGAGGGGCTAACCACCAGTTAACTGCACTAGCGGTGGTGTTAGTGCGGTTACAATGTGAACAGACTGCAAACTCTCACCCGTTAACCTCACTGGGAGAGTGCACCTGTGTAAGGCTGCTGGCTAAAGCTGAATGAAGCCTTGCAACAGACCTCTGCTAAATCACAGCAGAGGAATAGGCACTAGTAAAAGCTTCAGCTTGCTACACAGGAAAGGCTGCCAGGGGTTAAACTGACTCCTGGTCAGTAACATAAAGGGCCCCCTAAACACTAGGATCTACAATGTAAGTAGACAGTTCAATAGGCTTTGTAGATTCCCACTGGCAAAGCCAAGGAATCCTAACTGGATCCCTAGACTGCTCCTGCCTTTCACTGGACCCTAGCCCTGACCTCCTGCCTTAAAGTATATTAGTCAAAGTGTGAGCACCGGGCGGGCGTCGGCTCACACCATATAAAGGCAAGTCCCCGCCCACAGGGGCAGTGGCCATAACTTCACCGGACATGCTCAGTATGGACCGAATGGGACTTAGCCTCTGAGCGCCTCCAAAAGGTCTGAGCATGCTCAGTAGGGGGAGAATGGGACTTAGCCTCTGAGCGTCTCCAAAAAGTCTGAGCATGCTCAGATCAAATCAAATCAAATCAAAAAATGCTTTATTGGCACGTCCGAATAGGTATTTGGCATTGCCAAAGCTAGTAAAGTGGGTGGGTGGGGGGGGGAGTTGGGTTGGGTGGGTGGTGGGTGGGTGGTGGGTATGGGGGGGGGGGTTCGGTTATAGCAGTCCATGGAGTCTCATCTTCCTCTTCGTTGGTGACTGCTATATGGGGAGGTGGGGGTGGGGGTGGGGGTGGGTGGGGCGGGTGTATTGGGATAAATATAACAGTCCATGGAGTCTCATCTTCTTCTGGTTTGGTGACAGCTGGACACGTATTGGGCTCAGTAGGGGGAGAATGGGAATTAGCCTCTGAGCGTCTCCAAAAAGTCGGAGCATGCTCAGTAGACGAACGCTGGACTTAGACTCCACGTACCTCACCGTCCAACGCCGAGGGCGAGAGCTGGATTGCCCCGCAGGTGGCGCTGTGCGCCGGAATGAAAACCTGTGGGATCCCATCCTAACAGTTGTCAATTATGATGAGAACATTGAAGAGACTACAGTGTGTGGCACCTTTGGTCATTTGGCCCGGGCACATGCTGGGCATTCAACAATTATATTACCTGAGGAAGCCTGTTGAGATAGACTGTTAGGTCACTGGCCATCTTCCTGTCCTTTTAAGAACAGTCCAGAACAACAATTATACATACATTGGGAATACTAACTTCATGCCTAAAGTTTTTTTTTTTTTTCAGGGCAGTTATGGACAATGGTTTTAGCTTCAGGAAGCTGGGAAGAATTTTTTATTTTTTTTATTTAGGCTTGGTGTTACATACTATCATCCTCAGCATAAGTAGGGTTGGGACATGGTATGGCTATAGTACCACTACTGCCCCTGCGGTGGATTCTCATCCAGAGCTCTGTCTCCTTTCCAATAATCCTGAGTGACCAGTGTTGCAACGAATACTTGGCTAGCAATGGAAGAGGGACAGTGAACCCCTCTCTGACTTCATGGGTCTAACATCATTCATTGTAACCCACTTTCTTCTACCTCTACTTGAGTTTAGAATATTAAAAAATGAGTTTTAGGCCCTGACTGTAGTCCAGGATATCTTTTTGTAGTATTGCTCAGTCCTCTAGTTTAAGGGTGACGTTCTAACATACCACTTGCATTTTCTGAATTGTGCCTTATATTGTGTTTAGGTCTAGGGGAGACCATATTGGCTAAAAATAATGCCCTGTTTTAGTGAATTATTAGACCATCATGTTTGCACAAGTGCCATGGCCTCAATAGCTACCCCATGGTGATGCCACAAATTGGATGTTCTTGGATTCAATAAAAATGGTATGTTAAAAGGCTAGTTAACCCCTTTAAATTTAAGGCTCCCAAAAGTCTTCTCCCCTGCAAAAGCTATTTCAGAAACCTGTAGCAATGTAATGGTATTCACTTATCCGAATAACAAAGGTCCATTAAATTTTGGATCTGAACTTTTAGATTCGATGAAGTAAAATGTAAGATTTGTGGGTTCAAAAAGCAATTATTCAAAATGTTTCCCAATTCCTTAATTCTTTCTGTTCTCTCTTTCTCCAGAACATAATTCATCTCCATTGTGACATTTATAGGTCCATATATTAGGTGACTTTTTCTCTTGCTTTTTATACCGTAGTGTTTCCCCTTCGCTTCCTTTAGAAACAAATTACTTCTAAATTAGTTCCACATCATATACTTGCAGCCAGTAAGCAGCAGGCAAAATGGTCGTACACAGAAGCAGATCAATTTACAATCAGTACTCAGTGTAGTTATCTTGACAGATTTCATCTAACAGGTACTATATGTGGGTCACCTCTGCATTCCCAGCTCCCAAGCGTACGTGGCTGGATTTTGTTGGAACTTGAAAGATGCAAACTGGTGCGTTCCATTGTTCTTTACAGTCCTGTGAAATGCAAATACGTCTCTCAGAGCCAGTTCTTCTCTTCAATGAAGCCGCAGTGACTTATAGCAACTTGATTAATGGAGATATAAGATATTCAACACAAAGCAGAATAAAGTAAGTGTTAAAGTGGATACATATAGTATAACCAGCCGGGAATATATATAAATGACTACACAGACAAGACATGTGAAAAGTAATACTTTAGTTGGAAACATGAACCCGGGATTCTCCATGTGGACATAAATATTTTATGCATTGTATAAGTTATGTTTTCTTTTTTTATTAGCTGTATTAGCTTTTTATATAATTTTTTTAGAGAAGTCAAATAAGAAATTTTAACAGACAAATAGGGGAGCACTGGGGGGCCCACTAATATCTACTGACATGCAGTGCAAATAGTATTATATTTTAATACAAAAGGGGGGGCAATAAATAATGATGAAATAATCATGAAGAATACTTATTAAAAGTATCAGGCCTCCTGCACGTGAACATGAAAAATGACCATTTTTTAGGGAGGTAATAGTGTTCCTTAATAGAGATGAGCGAACACTGTTCGGCACAGCTGTTCTGAACAGCACGCTCCCATAGAAATGAATGGACGTAGCCAACACGCGGGGGGTTAAGCGACCGGCCGCCGGCAAAGTGTACATGCCAGCTGCTTCCATTCATTTCTATGGGCACGTGCTGTTCGGAATGGCTCATCCGAACAGTGTCCGCTCATCTCTATTCCTTACGCTAGTCTTAAAAAAGGCCCTGACATTCAGACACAAGACAGTGCACCAGAATGTGAATCTACACCAGCAGGAAACCAGTTTGGCATGAGTTATAATAAATATGGTGAGCAAAGTGCAGAATAGGGAAATTTCTGGATTTCTGGCTAAGTGAAGATGCACCGGAGATGCACCATTCGCACTCATCGTCACCAGTATATGTCATGGTGTATATGGAGTAATAAATTCCCCCAGTTGATTTCAATGAGGCTATTCATAAGTCTGTCTCTGTGGTAGTACCCGCTCCCTTCATCAAAAAAAGGAATTGTCCTGATTTTGTCCATCTTTACAGATCCTTCAATAGACTCAAGTCTATGAGGGATCCATTAAAATGGATAACCTATGGAGGCAAAATGGCTATGAAAAAAAAATCAATTGTAATGGCTGTTTATTTCAATGTTCATGTCCATGCTGCCTTAATCAAAATTAATACTACTTCACCTATGTAGAAAAGAAGATCACAGTTCTCCTAAGAACTCTATAGAGAGAGGAGAAAGACAAGATGCCAATAATCATGAAGGAAAGGCAGAGGTAGACCGAGGCAAACACATGCTGCTGCAGCTAATGGTAAGTTTTCTATCATAACTAGAGATGAGCGAACAGAGAAATGTTCGAAGTTCGATTCGAGTAGCCGCTCAATACTCAACTGTTTGATCGAACATCGAACCCCATTATAGTCTATGGGGAATAAATACTCGTTTAGGGGAAAACCACTATTCGACTCAGGAGGGTCACCAAGTCCACTATGACACTCCAGAAAATGATGCCAACACCCTGGAATGCAACTGGGACAGCAAGGGAAGCATGTCTGGGGGCATCTAACAAGCCCAAGTCACTGTATTATGTTGGGATCCCTGTCAGCTTGCGATATGAGGGAGCTGACTTTTTCCCATAGGAATGTATTGACCAGCGTTGATTGGCCGAATGCCATACAGAGTACAGCATTCGGCCAATGAACGCTGGTTCTGCCGGAGGCTCGTCTGTGAGAAGGCGGAGTCTAAGATCGGACCAGAATGGAGACTGCTGTGGACCGACCTTAGACTCCGCCTCCTCCGGCAGAATCAGCATTGATTGGCCGAATGCTATACTCTGTATGGCATTCGGCCAATCAACGCTGGTCAATGCATTCCTATGCCGAGATGTCCTTTATTTGTTGTGGAGAATTCCTCTCTCAAGACAACCTCTATGAACCAAAATAGAAAGGTGCTTTTGCAAAAGTGGTTTCCATTCTGACAAGCTCATGTAGGCAGTATCACAGTGGTTGCACTCTTAAAGGTGTTCTTTCTGATTAGACAACCCCTTTTAACATTAGTACAAATTATGTAACAATGTTAGTTAACATAAATACATTGTGAAACCAATGAGATACAAAAGACATTGAATAAACTTTGTAATGAAGTTGCCAGAAACTTTTCAACAAGCTAATGATCTGAAAACAGAACTCAATGTATCGGCTCATTGGCTATCAATAATGTCAGGTGTGAAGACAATAGACGTGTTCTGCTTCCATATCGACTGTTGGATTTGGTTGATTTTCCATTTTAATGATATTTGAGATTGCAGAGAAAATACACAATTTTAGCATTTCGTTAATGACATATAATCATTAATTCTTAATGTCAGCAATAATTTATGCGAGACGTGAATCTCATAAGTAAGATAGTAGTGTTCAGTATTAAAGTCTTTATGACAATTCAGTAAAAAGTTTATAAAATTCTATGAACAGCTTTATTATCAACTGAGTATAATTTCAGAAATCTTATCTAAATCAACAACCAGGAACGGTTGCAGCAAGAGATGGCCGGGGTCCCGCAGCACCATCATAGCAATCGGGGAAAGCCTGGTTCCTCAACCACTATACATATTGTTAAAGGAAAGGGGCCCGGCAATAGAAGACTGCCCAGAGAAGGTGATTGAAAATATGAAGTACTTATACTCACCTCTCCTTGGACTCCAACGGTTCCCAACATCCTCTTCAGGGCTCTTCTGGCCTTTATAATGTTGTAAGTGTGTCCCATGTGCTGCTGAGGCCCATTCACAGACCCCAGTGGCAACCCCTGGGACTCATCACTACAGTCGCAGGCAAAAGAGGACTGAAGGGGGTTCTGCAGAGAACTGGATGGAGTGAGGATGCTCAGGAAAGGTGAGTTAAGGTGAGTTTGTTAGGTAAGTGAGTGTTTGATATTTTAGGTGAGTGTTTGTTATTTTTCATTATTTCCCCTGGGCCTGTGATTACTATACTCTGGGGTCTGAGTTGACCCCAGTGTATAATAATACACTGAAACTATCCAGAGTGCCAACCCTTAAAAATATTCGTGGAATTTCGTGGAGTTCACCTGAAGCAGCTCAAGGGACTCCTGGGAGCATTTTATACTGTTTGTGATAACTGTGGGGAGCATAATATACTGTGTGGGACCACTGTGCACCATATTATACTGTGTGGGGGCCATTGTGGAGCATATTATACTGTGTGGGAGCCATTGTGGAGCATATTATACTGTGTGGGGGATACTGTGGAGCATATTATACTGTGGGGGGGCCATTGTGGAGCATATTATACTGTGTTGGACCACTGTGGAAGTTTGCATCAGGGCCCAGAAACGTCTAATTACAGCACTGACCACAACTGTAACTAATACAATCCAATACACTGGTACCCTATACATGATATATATAGTAATTGTGGACCTCACCATAGATTATTAAGTGATATTCTAGGAGTTAAGCCTTACACAGTGAGGAGAATTTAATAAAGCCTTCTGGTGTAGATGAGTGTTAATGTGTGCATCTTCAGAATACAGCCCTTTCTTGCATTAAAGATGCATCACATTGTTTGTTCTGTGTCTTGCTTAGCACTTTATGCCAAAGTAGACAGTGTACGTGGAGGGCAAGAAGATCCGGGGATACTTCGATCTACTGGTTATTATAACTCATGGCAGAAACTCATATCCAAGCGAGTTCCTGACTGTTGTAGATTATAATTGTGGTACATAGTAGTGTGTCTAATTTATTAATACACTGGAGCCTCTTAAAGGGATTGTCCAGGAAAAAAAAAATTTTCTCTGAAGGCTGTGGAAGTCCACTTGTCATTGCTGAGGCCAATCAGCATATTAAGGAAAGGAACCGAACAGAACCTACATTAACATAAGATATATTGTACTCAAGGTGAGCATAAAAAGGACAAAAAGTTGCAAAGCTCATCTTGGTGATGTGCTGTGTATACTCTCATACTAACCTGTAGGAAGAGGAATTTGTTAGCATCAAAAGACCCATCAACTTACTTATGCGTTCTAAAGATTTCCTTGTTTTTGGTTAAGGTGAATCCATTTTCTCAAGCAACCAGCTCAAAACAATATTGGGAGATATTAGGAAAGGTCGCAATTTACAACACAACTCTATATACGCATGTAGCCAAGTTTAACATTACCTTTAATTAAAGATGGGCGAACCTCCCAAGCTTCATTTCATCATGGGTTTGGGTGGCTCGTGTCCCTGATTTTTTTCGAGTTGAACAAGCTCGGTACACACCGATACAAACTATCATAGATACAGACAAAATGAATTGATAGAAGGATCCGCTCTACCAGGAATATTTCTTTAAAAAAATAACTTTTAATCCATAATGATTAAAAAACACTCCATAGACAGGAACAATAGTGCAAAAGTAGGAAAAAAGTTATTAAAACCGCATAGGTTTCATTGTGGCTGACATGTTTCGACACGTCTGTGTCTTACTCATAGCCCAATCTAGAGTCTACTGACCGACCAAAACCTTTTTAAAGGCTGAGAACACGATTATCCACCTTACAATAACACCTGATCAAAATTAGTCCAAAGCACAAGTTAACCCTCAAAACTGCTATTATGTTTATCATGAACGACACTTTCAACTAACAGTTTCACTAAATTGAATTAAAACTACAATATTCACCCATATATATACAAAAACAATATTACCGCATTTACAGTGTTACAACGATAAAGCTATATATAAATCCATTAACCCACATAGTTCCAAAGGGTAGACAGCCCATGATCAAAGTGGTTTGTTGGTATAAGACCTTGTTCACACACTGACGATAGTTCAAGCAATGAAACTATTTATAAAGATACAAAAAGTTGCAACCTCCCAAGGTCAGCACCTTAATTCCAAGGGGTTAAACAAAAACACCCAACTGTTGTATATTCAATTTAGCTCAAGATTCTGGGACCAAGTGGGTTATGTTAGAATCATATATCACCATACAATTCATGCACTTACGAAATTACAAAGAATCATGTGGCCTTAAAATATATATCTCATAATCAATATATTTATGAATAGCAAATAATACAAAATCCAAATACTATGCTCAGAGCGGTAATCCGCATAAGGAGAACTAATTTAGAGCCATGTTCACATATTCACGACTATATATGTAGCTTTTTTGGCTTTTACACTGTATCTCATAGCCAATATATTCATGAAAAATAAATAGCACAAGGTTCAAATACTATATCTAAAGCAATACATCGCATCAGAAGACTAGTCTAGAGCCATGTTCACATATTTGCGATTATATATATATATATAATTTTGACTTTTAAGTTTTAATGAATTAAATAGCTCCCATTAATTCTCTATGTCTAAATAAAACCCTCTAAAGGTGTTAACATTATTTTAGGATATTTATTTTAGCAATGGTATGCACCATTGCTTTTTTTACTTTTAGCAAAAAAAAAAAAAAAAATTATTTTATTTTCTCTTTATTTTTATTTTTTTACTTTTTTTAGGAAGCTAATAAATTAAAGCCAAATCATATTTGGAATTCATTCCTGCAGGATGTCTATTGCCGAATCTGAGGATCCAGAGGGCTTCTTTTTTGTGTAAAACTTTCTTAATATCCCCTCCTCTATGTCCTGCTTCTATTTTTTCAATTCCCCAAAATCGAAATGAATCTGTGCAGCCCTTGTGAACACTGGCAAAGTGCCTAGACGCACCTGAGATGTTGTCAGTAACTAACTTGGAACTATCCCTCACATGTTCCTGGATTCTGGTCTTAAGTAATCGGGTAGTGCTACCCACATAGTCCAGGTTACACAGTGTACATCTGATGCAATAGACACTATAAGATGAATTACAGTCAATCAGGGAATTGTGCAGATGTCTATATTGGGTTGCACAACTGGTTAGTTCTTTGATGTTATATGTGTACTTACAAGTTTTGCACTTTGGTTTAAGGCACTTTACAGAGCCTTTGTTCGGATTTTTTTCTGTATTAGTAGCCTGTGGTAATAAAAAACTGGGTGCTAATTGGTTACCCAAAGTACCTCCCCTTCTTGCCACATAACGTACTCCCGACTGTAAAACTTGATTGGTCAAGCTATCCATTTCTAGAATCGGGAGATTTTTTTGGATAATTTTGCGTATTTCTGGAAACTCTAAACTATAAGGAGTTGAGAAGACCAATAGTGAGACTTCACTATACTTCTCTGGTTTTTTATCTGACAGAAGTTCCTCTCTGCTTCTTCTATTAACTTTCTCCATAGCTCTTTTGGTCATCCAGCTAGGATAACCTCTCTGGGCTAGGCGTTTGGTAATGTCTTTTTGGTTCTTGTGATAATCGTTTGAATTGCTGCAAGCTCTCTTCGCTCGTATCAGCTCCCCCACGGGGATACCCTTGATGGTACTTTTAGGGTGGCTAGAGTACACTAATCTATTAAGGCACACTACACTATATGTCGCCATCTCCATTTCAACGATTTCTCCTAGGCACCAATAGGTGGCAGTAAATTTTACTGTAGATACCAAAAAGATAGACTTTGTTTAGTGCCCCTAAATAGTATTAAAAAGCTATATTCAGAGACCTCCACAGATACACGGCTTTAGTTTGGACTAATAATGACTGCAGTAAATACACTTTCATTCTTTCAATGGTTTGTGAATGGCTTTTGTTGGTTTATTTTGTATCACTGGTTACCTTGCGGCTCTTTGACCTGGATTTGAATCTAACCAAAGGCAACATATGTGTGGAGTTTGTATGTTCTCCCTGTGTTTGTGTGTACTGCCTCTGCTGGTGCTGTTATTTCATTCTGCTTACTGATATAGTGCTAACATATTCCACTATGCTTTACTGACCTTGTTCCATATAATATCCCATCATTGTTAGGAATCAAATACAGTATAGAATGGACAGTTAGTCCCGGACAACCAGACTCCCCTGCACACTGAGACAAAACAGTACTGAGCATCCAACGCTCTCCAAACCGGAGCAGAACCAGGCCCCAGAGGTCTTCACCAGAGCTCCTGATGGTGGAGATAGACTTGTAAATTCTGGGACAAACAACCACCGCCATCCAGATGGCATCACACATACAGCACATCCCAAGTTACAGCGGGAACCAGAAAACCCAAAAAAGCACTCACCTAGGTGGGTGAAGAAACAGATGAAGCTGGTCAGCGGAGCAGAGTGCAATAACAGGAGTTGGCGAAAGCACAGCGGAGTAGTCGCACAGCCTGGGTCACTAATCTATTGACAAACCAAGATTTTATAGCGAGAATAGTCAGGGAATGTTTCAGCTAACAATAGTTTCATCCTTACATTAACATAAGAAATATTGTACTGTATGAGGTATAACACAAACAAAGTTTCTAGGGATGAGGCAGGACGTAGTCGAACAAGCTGGGTCATGCACTGGAAGTCACGTGGTACAGAAGGGTGAGGCAAAGCAGGTAATCATACAAGCTGGGTCATACACTGGAGATCACGAGGTACAGAGTCGCAGGTCAAGGAGAGGTGGTCTTCAGGTAAGTCACGTCATACATTTGAGGTCACGTGGTTCAGAATTGCAGGTCAAGGAGAGGAGGTCTGGAAGGCAAGCAGGGTCATACACGGGAGGCAAGCAGCAGATATACAATAGGAGGTAGGAAACTGATACCAGGAATAACCAGCGATGAGCCGCAGCCAGAGTCAGACCTAAATAGCCTCTGGCTTGCCGCCTGCCCCCTGACCCTGGAAGTCCAGGTTCTGGTCCCAGGAGGAGACTGGCAACCCCTGCAGACTATTGTGGAGGTTCTGGTCCTCCTCTTGAAGGACCTGGAATGCCGGACCCAGTGCAGTTAGTATAGTGGGCTGGCGCCTCCGTGCATCGCAGCAGTTGGTCCTGCCCAGCACTTGACAATCATATCCATATATTAGCCAATAGAAGCTCCCATATCCTTCATTGGTAGACTCACTGACACACACACACACACACACACACACACACACACAGTTTTGTACCAGGTTTCCATAAAAACCCAGCCATTGTCAGCCTCATATTTGTAGCAAACAAAATTTTTAACTGCACAGACAAACAAATGAAATAGACTTGTGTGAAGCCGGGAAATTCTACTAGTATCCTATAAAAATAACCGAAGACTCAGACACATCTGAGCAACATAACTAGCAGGTGGAAAGAACTCCAATTCCCTTTCATATAATGGAGCTCTCAGAAGTTTTCTGTGCTTTCCCTTTCTCTTTGCTTATTAGGGAGCCTTGAAAGTTTTATTCCGTAGTATTCTTCAGTGTTGCAGATCTCATGCTCGGAACATTGTTCCACTAACTTTATTATTCTGCAGGTCTGGAACATCAACTTTTAACCTGTAAAGAATAACTTAATCATAATTTTATCAATCCTAAGACGTGCCCTTTGAAAATATATGAATTTGGCGGCACATGTCAAACACTACACAGAGCGGTAATGTCATACATTGTACCGAATCATCTTTACTTAATTATCCTTAAACCTTTCAAAAATCACACATAATGCAAATTTATAATATACCACATGTTCTAGAAATGTCAGACAGACAAAAACCTGAAAAGTTCTGCCTCATTATTCTTCATCGACTTAAACATTATTTAAACTTATTTCCTTAAGGGCATTTCCTGCCCGCTGACAGAAGGTTTGTAGTCCTGACATCTTGCATTGTTCTTCCCATAATAACATCACCGCTTTAGGATGATTGATCTGGTATTTTCTAAATTTGGATTCTTCATTTTCCCTAATTCGGGTTGTCATGACAACCATGCAAAATAAGCCTTCTTTATTTTGGAATTTAATTCCAGATACATACCTTGCCGATTTTAGACAAAGCATAGTAGATAACGTGAGAACAAAAAAAGTAACATTTTATTAAAATGTCAAAATGTTTTTTCTTCGTTATCACTTCAAATTGACACATGCAAATGTATGTAAAACGAAAGAGTATTAACACCTTAATCACCTGAAAATCTGGAAAAAAAAACCAGATGTCACTTAACACTGGTTAATAATCGCCTCGAAACCCATTCGGGAATGGTGTTACCTTTAAGAAAAACAAAATTCATGGTGCAGTCAGGGTCATCGCGTGGAGTGTATGGTAGTAGAACTTAGGAAGGCAAGGCAGAAATGGGAAAGATAAGCCAACAACTTTATTAATAATATATAATTTCAGTACTAAATTTTCCGTTTTTAAAGCAATTAAAGGAATTGTCTCAAAAAACGTTAATATATATATTGTCTCAAAAAACGTTAATATATATATATATATATATATATATATATATATATATATATATATATTTTAAAGGCTGTAGACAGGAAACCATTCTAAAATTTTAAAACAATGACATATGACATGATCGACTTTTAAATGCCCCACCAATCCATTCCAGGTTCCCCATCTGGAAATAGTTACATAGTTACAGTACATAGTAGATGAGGTTGGATAAAGACATCAGTCCATCAAGTCCAACCTATAACCCTACAATCCCTACAGTGTCCCACTCATTAGTATTACCTGTGGCCAATAACTGGCCCCAATGGAAGCCAAGAAGCCAATAACTGGCTGCAGCTGTCATGTGAAGAACAGGCTGTCATCATCAACGGGGATTGGACCAATAACCTTGCATTGGAAATAGCGTACATTTAGAAGGTAAACAGGTCGTATTTCATTTTTTTTGCAAGGTTTTCTGCCAATACTGTGATTGTTCAATATATCAGATGACCCATTTAACACATTAATAAGTAGAATAGAAAATATTATACTAGTGTTAAGAAAAACTGTACAAGATAACTAATGCGTTTTCCTTTTTCTGGTAATTTTTACCTATTTTTGTATGTTTTTTGTTTTCCACATTAGTAAAGTCTGACACTCAGGACTTCCCCCAATGATTTGCTTGAAGAGCCTGCGGACAGTGCATGGGTGAGATCCACTTACTCTTTTCAGACCATGACATCACTTCCATTGGTCACATGGCCATACCTCAGCTCAGTCCTATTGGAATAAATCGGATTGAGCGGCAATGCCAAGTACTATACAATGTTTAGGGCTATTTGTTTGCAAGCAGTGAAGAGGACACAGCGATCAATATCATAATCATGAACAACCCCTTTAAATAAACAGCTCTCCAACACATCTTCTTAGGCTTCATTCACATTAACATCATAGTTTTTAAAGTCTGTGATACGGCTGCATTAAAATCCATTGATGTGAATGGGGGCTGTTCAAATGACCGACTTTTTCATGACCGATTGTTAGGTTCTATTTTTGTCCATTGTCATGAATCCTTCAATACACTGAAATGTGGGAGCAATCTATGAAAATGGGTGCCAAAACAGGCATGAAAAATGTGTCTTTTTGTACGACGTTTGTGTGAATCTAGCCTTAGGCTGAGGTCCCACATTGCGGAAATGCAGCTTTTTTTTATTGCAGATTTTGCTGTGTTTTCTCAGAGCCAAAGCTAAAAATGGCTACAACAGGAATGGGTAATACACAAGAAGTTCTTATACTTCTACCCTCTGCTGTGTCCACTCCTGGCTTTGAAAAAAAATTGCAGCAAAATCTGCAACAAAAAAACCCTGCATTTTCGCAACGCGGGGCCTCAGCCTAAGGGCCAGTGCACACGATGTAACACGGCGTTGATTCTGACACATGAACTCTGCAAAACAGAATCCCATTAAGTTCAATGGGTTCCATCTTATGCGCGCTACACTTTGAAATCAATGGGAGGCTTTTTAACCCATTGATTTCAATGTGTTACGCACGTTATGTTATGTCAGTCCAGGTAGCTGCAACGGGGCTAAGGAGTAGCAGTAGGGAATCTCGCCCTGCACTACTCCCACTAGCTATCCCGGTCCCTGCCTCACGGGTGTGGGTCGGCTGTACTCAGGCTAAGCCTGACCCCGACAGCTCCTCTCTCACTGATTCCGTAGCCCTAGAGGGAAGTGGGAGAAGGAATGCCCTATAAGACCTCTAGGGACTGGAGACTAAAGGGGGTCACCCCTAACGAACAAGTGAAGCTGCAACTGACAGGGACTGACAAGGGTGTGCGCTGACTAACAACACAAGCAGCACACAGGAAAAATGTGGGAAAGGATTCCCCCAAACCAATATGGGAAGGAACCTTACACTAGGAAACAAACACAGGGAAACTGAGTAGAAATCAAAGGATAAGGCAATTCACTCACACAGTCAATTATACACAGAGGGAGGATTGGTGAACACAGAAGGGAAAACACACAAACCAACTCGTTCACCCAAACCTCCCAAATACCAACCACGGAACTTCCTCTATCCAAGATAACCACCTACTCCTCCTGCTAAGACCTAGCTCTGTAAAAGCGACACTCAGCACAGAACCATGGGAGGCATGGGTTTAAATACAGAGTAGAGACCACTCCTCCCAGGTGCAAATGGGAGGACAGACTAATCAACCAGGAGATAAAGCTGCCTACCATCAGTGCGCACGTGCAAGTCAGAAGGTGTGCACCAATACTCACGACAGGACAACCCCGCAGCGCCAGGATGCCACCCCAGACACTGCGCAGCCAAAAACTCCCCAGGTAAGAAAAATAGAAAGTAAAGAACCTAAATACTCCTAACAGGATCCTTCCCTCAAGGAGAAGACTCCGGATTCTCTAGGAGCATCCTTCTTCGGGAACTCCTTGTGGAATTTCTCCACGAGTCTGGGAGCTGACACATCCGACTCCAGGACCCAAGAATTATCCTCAGGACCGTATCCCTTCCATGCCACCAGATACCATAGCTTCCCCCGAACATATTTGCTATCCAGAACTTGGGATATCTCATACTCCCCGGACTCAGAAACTGGTGGAACCTTAACTGGAGACGTTCCCTTCTTGGCCTTCTTTAACAAGGAGACATGGAAGACCCGGTTTATCTTCCACCTTTTAGGTAGTTGCAGCTGCGCCGCCACTTCATTTACCATCTTGATGATCTTAAAAGGACCCACAAATCTGGGACCCAGCTTCTTGCTAAGAACCTTCAACCTGATATTCTTGGTGGACAACCAAACCATCTCACCAGGGAAGAACTGCAACTCTCCTCTCTTCCGATCCGCCTGGACCTTAGCCTGGTGCGACGCCCGCACCAGATTCTCTCGGATACGGGACCATACCCCTTGCAGCTTTTTAGAAAATAGCTCCTCCTCCGGAACTGGGGAAGAAATGGAAGAAAATACTCCGAAAACAGGATGTCTACCACCGGAGCAAAAAAAAGGTGTGGTACCTGTGGCATTGGAATCATGGTTGTTCAGGGAAAATTCTGCCAGGGGGAGAAAGGCAGCCCAATTATTCTGGTTCTCTCGAACAAAACACCTCAAAAACTGTTCCACATCCTGATTCTTCCTCTCTGTTTGTCCGTTAGACTCTGGGTGAAACCCGGAGGAAAACGACAGTGTAACTCCCAACCTGCTGCAAAAAGCCCGCCAGAATTTAGCCACAAATTGCGGTCCCCTGTCCGAAATGATCTCCTCAGGAAGACCATGCAACCTTACAATTTCTTTAATAAACGCCTCAGATAGTGTCTTGGCACATGGCAGCCTGGAAAACGGGATCAAATGGCACATTTTCATGAAGCGGTCAACGACTACCCAAATGACCGTGAAACCCTTAGACACCGGAAGGCCCGTGATGAAATCCATAGACAGATGAGTCCAAGGTGCCTTAGGAGGTTCCAATGGATGTAGAAGACCGTGGGGACGGGTATGCGACGCCTTGGCTCTTGCACAGACTGAACAATTTTGAACAAAATGCAAGACCTCCTTACTCCACCCTGGCCACCAAAAATTCCTAGACACCAATCTCATGGTCTCTGAAACCCCCGGGTGACCAGCAAGAACCGACTCGTGACACTCCCTCAGGAGACTTTGTCGGAGAGTAGTTGGGACAAAAAGCTTGTTTCTAGGTATCTTGGAAGGTGCAGCGTGTTGCGCTTCGATCAAGGCCTTCTCCAATTTCGCGCCCAATACTGCTACCACCACTCCATCCCCAAGAATAGTGGCAGGCGCCTCTCGTTCCTCCTCAGTCGACATATACCGGGATAAAGCATCAGCCTTAACATTCTTTGAACCCGGCACATAAGTCACGTTAAAATGGAACCGCGCAAAAAATAGAGCCCATCTGGCCTGCCGTGCATTTAATCTCTTCGCCGACCCAAGATAAATCAAATTCTTGTGGTCAGTAAATACCTGGACTGGCCTTCTGGCCCCCTCCAGGAAATGACGCCAATGTTCGAACGCTAGTTTTATTGCTAGTAGTTCCCTATCTCCGATGTCATAATTCCGTTCAGAGGCAGAGAATTTTTTAGAAAAGAAGGCACAGGGATGCGTACCCTCCTCGAACTCCTGAGAAAGTACTGCTCCCACCCCCACCGAGGAGGCATCCACCTCCACTCGGAAGGCCAACCTCTCATCCGGCTGTCTCAAAATGGGAGCGGACGAGAATCGCTTCTTCAGTTCTTCAAACGCAGCTAGCGCCTCTGGCGACCACTTAGCACAGTCAGCCCCCTTCTTAGTCAAGTCCGAGATAGGTTTCACAACCTCAGAAAATCCCTTGATAAACTGGCGATAATAGTTGGAGAACCCCAAGAACCGTTGGACCGCCTTTAGGTTCTCGGGTCGCGGCCACTCCAAGACTGCCCTGACCTTCTCAGGGTCCATCTCGAACCCCTTGTCCGATAGGATATAGCCAAGGAAACATAATTTATTGACCGCGAACACACATTTCTCCAGCTTAGCACTTAATTGGTTAGCCCTCAGGAGATCTAAAACCTCTCTCACTCTCTCCCAATGAGTCTCCAAATCCGGGGTGTAAATGAGTATATCGTCCAGATAGACCACAACCCCCCTCCCTATGACGGCACTTAGTACATCATTAATAAAATTCTGAAAAAACGCAGGCGCATTGGTTAGACCGAAAGGCATCACAAGATTCTCAAAGTGTCCTAGGGATGTGTTAAACGCTGTTTTCCACTCATCCCCATTCTTGATTCTCAGCAAGTTATACGCCCCACGTAAATCTATTTTACTAAACCAGCGGGCTCCCGTAATCTGGCTGAATAGATCCGAGATCAACGGAATGGGATAGGGATTCCGCACCATGATTTTGTTAATCTCCCTAAAATCCAAACAAGGGCGCAACCCTCCATCTTTCTTCTTTACAAAGAAAAACCCCACTGCTACTGGGGACTTAGATGGGCGAATATGCCCCACCTCTAGACTCCCCTCAATATACTCTTTGAGCGCCTCCCTCTCCGGAATAGTGAGATTGTACAACCGTGTCTTGGGTAGCACTGCATTTGGTATAAATTTAATTGAGCAATCATAGGTGCGATGTGGTGGTAATGTCTTGGCTGCCCTTTCCTCAAAGACCTCCCTGAACTCACATATTTCTTGAGGCAAATTGTCTAAAGACAAAGACATAACGGATATGGGCAGACATCGACCATTACACCCCTGCCCCCAAGAAACTACTGACTCGATCTCCCAGTTGATAATAGGGTTATGCTGCTTCAGCCAGGGCCACCCCAAAACTACTTGTGCTGGTAACTTAGACAACAAGAACAAGTCAATCTCTTCCCTGTGGCCACCCACAATAAACTCCAAACCCTCCACCTGTTTGGAGATGACAGCTTGCTGTAGAGGGGTCTTATCAATAGCCCACACCGGTATCTGAGACTTCAAGACCAAAGGACTCACCCTTAACTGCTCACAAAACTCTGAGTCAATAAGGTTGACTGCCGAACCACAATCCACCAAAATCCGGCACTTCTGCCCATTTACCCATCCTTCAAGGGTCAACCCGGCAGTCTGAGTACAGGAAATATGCACACCTCCCTCCTTAGTAGGTTTTCTCCCTTTACCCTCAATAGACCTGGGGTTATTACTCTCCTTGGTGAACCATTCTCTGGAGGGGCATACCCTTGCTACATGTCCCATCCCTCCACACACAAAACAGCGTACTGTGCGGGACCCTTCACTCTTGGGTCTAGCACTTCGCACAGTGGCCCCAATCTGCATGGGTTGGTCCCCCGGGTCCTCTCTAAAAACAGAGAATTGAGGAGGGCTAAGCCCCCTAGGACTCTTGTCTCCACGCTCCCGGAGGCGCCTTCCAACTCTAATTGCCAGCTGCATGGCCTCATCTAGATCTCCCGGAACAGGGTGAGAAACTAGATGGTCTTTAACCTGGTCCGAGAGCCCTGTCTCAAACTGACTAAGTAGAGCGGGGTCATTCCAGTGTACTTCTGCTGCCCACCTACGAAACTCTGTGCAATATTTCTCTATAGCGTGCTCCCCTTGCACCACACGTCGTAGGTATAATCAGCCGTGCGTACCCTGTCTGGGTCGTCATACAGTAACCCCATAGTGGAGAAAAACGCCTCTACAGTTAGTAAGCAAGCTGAGTCGGCTGGTAACGAATGTGCCCAGATGAGGGGATCATCTCTCAATAAAGTAATAATAATCCCAACTCTCTGTACCTCAGAACCGGAGGAAAACGGCCGTAGCCGGAAATACAAAAGACAGTCCTTTTGAAATCGGAAAAAATCTGACCTCTTACCTCGGAAGGGTTCAGGTAAGCTGACTTTTGGCTCCAGAGGCCGACCCACAGGGGCGCTACTCACCTGCCTCTGTATGCCCTCCACCTGAGAGGCTGTGTGTTGAGCCAACTGCTGTACTTGAGATACGCCAGAAGCCTGGATGGCATCCATTCGTAGCTTGATCCCCTCCATCTCAGTGGAAATCTGCTGCACCGCCTGGTACAACTGTTTCAGGTCCGTCATAATGCAAACGAACCTTTTTTTTTTTTTTTTTTTTTTTTTTTACCGGCTGAGTGTACTGTTATGTCAGTCCAGGTAGCTGCAACGGGGCTAAGGAGTAGCAGTAGGGAATCTCGCCCTGCACTAATCCCACTAGCTATCCCGGTCCCTGCCTCACGGGTGTGGGTCGGCTGTACTCAGGCTAAGCCTGACCCCGACAGCTCCTCTCTCACTGATTCCGTAGGCCTAGAGGGAAGTGGGAGAAGGAATGCCCTATAAGACCTCTAGGGACTGGAGACTAAAGGGGGTCACCCCTAACGAACAAGTGAAGCTGCAACTGACAGGGACTGACAAGGGTGTGCGCTGACTAACAACACAAGCAGCACACAGGAAAAATGTGGGAAAGGATTCCCCCAAACCAATATGGGAAGGAACCTTACACTAGGAAACAAACACAGGGAAACTGAGTAGAAATCAAAGGATAAGGCAATTCACTCACACAGTCAATTATACACAGAGGGAGGATTGGTGAACACAGAAGGGAAAACACACAAACCAACTCGTTCACCCAAACCTCCCAAAAATCAACCACGGAACTTCCTCTATCCCAGAACACCACCTACTCCTCCTGCTAAGGCCTAGCTCTGTAAAAGCGACACTCAGCACAGAACCATGGGAGGCATGGGTTTAAATACAGAGTAGAGACCACTCCTCCCAGGTGCAAATGGGAGGACAGACTAATTAACCAGGAGATAAAGCTGCCTACCAGCAGTGCGCGCATGCAAGTCAGAAGGTGTGCACCAATACCCACGACAGGACAACCCCGCAGCGCCAGGATGCCACCCCAGACACTGCGCAGCCAAAAACTCCCCAGGTAAGAAAAATAGAAAGTAAAGAACCTAAATACTCCTAACACGTTAAATGGAACCCATTGAAGTCAATGGGATTCTGCTTTGAAGCGCTGATTCTGATTCGACTTTACGTGTCAGATTCAATGCTACGTTACATTGTGTGCACGGGCCCTAAAACTAGTTTTAGTTAATTCCATATCTTAGCAATAATACAAGCTCACAATGGCTTTTGAAGTTGAATATACAGGGTTTATATTGGATATAGGTGTTATATTCGGAAATGGAAGAAAATTGCTCTATGCCAATATTAAAAGCAAAAAAGAAAAATGTTCTATGCCGATAATTGATAACTGTCCATATTTTTTGACAAATGGCAACAGAAGTGAAAGAGCGATAGATTTTTTAATCAACGTTTGCACCTTTTTTTTTTCTCGAAATGTTACTATATTTGTGTTTTTGACAGCTTTCTCTAGTGTTGCCATTTTTCTTAAAGGTGAAGGTTGAGGCGTGATAGAAAGTTAGTGGACAATTAGAAATCTCTTTTCTATAGTGATAGCTTTCACAGTCACTGGCTACTCAGAAATACCACGATAAGTAGCGGGCAGAACATTATTAGATTGCCTCTTTTCAAGGCCTTTTACACTTTCTGAGCTATAGAATAGCTAAAAGGCACTTCTCACCTATGTCCTTGACAGCGTAATGAATAGTATTATTGTACATGAAACACGTGGGAATTGTCTATGGAATCGTCTATGGATCAAACCTTCCATTTATTATACAAATACTGTATCTCTGTACGATACGTCTCTACTGTAAACAAAGCAAAGGACAAACAGGTCGGGTACTAAAGAGAAAGTATATATGAATTACTTGAAGAAGGGTTCAGCCATGTCAATGTTATATCTGCAGCTGAAAGTACTGCATCTTGTACTTTCTAAAGAAGAAAATATGAAATACATGATAAAATATAGAATTATTGGGGGTCCGTCATTAAAGGGGTTTTTTGGGTTATGGATATTGATGACCTCTCCGATCATCTGTTCTCAGTAGCCATTGCTAATGGAACTAACACAGAAAATGGAGGCAGAAGTGCAGGTTTTAAGGATATGTCAAAGGACTTAAGGATATGTAAGATTGAAACATTTTGATCAGTGTTTATTAGTTCTGCATCCAGTAAGGCCGGCCATACACATTAAATAAATGTCAGCCAAATAATTGTATGAATAGGTCTTTACCTCTGGATTATTCCATCACTTAAAGGCTGCTATTCACTTACCAATCCCTACATTATCCAACCACTTATGATATTTGTCCAAAAGCTCCAAACAATGTAAAATAACAATCTGACACACACCTTAAAGGATTTTCCAGGACTATGATATTGACAACCTATCTTTAGGACAATATCAGTATTAAATTGGTAAAGGTCAACACCAAGTACCTCCATTGATCAGCTGTTTGAAGAGCTTGTCACACTTGAGTGAGCTCCACTCATGGGCATATCTATAGTGAATGCAGAGGCAGCAGTCGCTACCAGGCCCTGGACCTTGATGGGGCAACAAAGGTTTCTCTGCCACATAAAATATACCACTATTCTAAATGAAAGAAGGTAGAAAGGGATGCCATTACAGATTTTGCATTGAAGCTCAGTTTCAGGATACACCTCTGGCTCCACTTCCTCTTCTCAGGTAAGTGACATCACATACATTGGTCACTTGGCCATGCTACAGCTCAATTACAGTTACATGAATGAGGATGAGCTGCAATACCAAGCACAGCCACTATACAAGGGGGGCATATAAACCATTGTGTTAATTTGAAGAAATGTGGTAGCAGGCAAGGATGCACCATTCATGATAGGGGAACTTATTTTGGTATCCAACCTATGCCTTTCTATCTTTAATTTTATACATTTTGTGAACTTGTAACTAGTGTTAGGAGGTAGATGAGTAGAGTAAGTTCCCCTTGTAGTAAGTGTTAGCAGGTACATGAGTAGAGTAAGTTCCCCTCGTAGCAAGTGTACACAAGTAGATGAGTAGAGTAAGTTCTCCTTGTAACAAGTGTTAGCAGGTAGATGAGTAGAGAAAGTTCTCCTTGTAGTAAGTGTTAGCAGGTAGATGAGTAGAGTAAGTTCTCCTTGTAACAAGTGTTAGCAGGTAGTTGATTAGAGAAGCCCATGAGTAGAAGTAGAGGATAACTAGACTGACAATGCAGATCCATCTGGTTTGAGAAGTATTATCTAAAGGTAAATTAAATGTTTTACAAGTACAAGCAACAAATAAGAATTTTATTGCCTGCTCCTTAAGAAAAATACTATTACAGCAATATACCTGAATGAGTCTAGCATTTCTTGTTAAATTGGAAATAAGAGTTTTTTCCCCCATAAGTGTTATACATTAGTAGGACGATAAGAGAGGTGTTATTTTTGAATAATACAAATAGAGTAAAAATTTCATTACGGCTGTAATTTCTGGATTTATCATTGTGCAATGTTCTCTAGCTGAATTCTTGAGAGTTGTGCTGCTTCATACACGGAGATGTTTGACCTCTGACTTCCTTCCCTCTGTAGAATTCTGTTAGCGTTGTACAGTACTTAACCTATTGATGGGATACTGCAGGTTTAATTCTGGAGAAACCGCACTGTATTTCACAGGAACCAACTCCCCAAGGTGAAACTTTAATATCTAAACATATTCTTTGTATTATTGCGAGAATTTTTTTTTCCGCTGCATTTTTAATGTCGTCTTTTATGTCATTATTGCTTAGGTGAGGAAGTGGCCTAAAAGGTAATTGCACCTGAAATATATTATTCTCTCTGATTTTGTTAATTTGCTCATGGGGTAGCCGAGGTCCTCTTTTACATTCATGAGATTCATAATGCTCGTACTGTAATTATTCCGTAGTAACAGCTTTTCCATTTGCCGTGTTAATAGAAATGACTCAGAATTTTCCAAAATTAATAACTGTGTTACTAGCTTTACTAGGTAGTAAGATGGTCCTCTGTGACTGCCTATAATAATCTAGGATCAAATTTGTCTCTCAAGGAAATGGGCAGGTGGCTGTAACTACCCCTGGTAAAATATACTAGGACCATGTTATTAATCCATTGGAGCCTAAATTGGGATCTGCGTTAGGGGTTTTGTGATTATTTGCTTCATGTCACAAAATTTATTATAGTGGTGCTCCTTTTTTTATACTGCTTTTGTCAGGATTCGGGGACGCCACGGCCTTCCTGCTATGCGGTGCATGCCCCGGAAGCGTGCCGGAGACACCTCTTACAAAGTGTCAAAATTTTTATACAAGGACACCCTACTTCTAGCTTGGTTTGGAAAATGCACAAAAAATCCTTAACTAACTTGAGGATCCTCCACTTAGACAACTACAACACATTTTATAAACCATCGTGAGACATTTTGATAAATTTGTTGAAAAAAATCACACTAGTAAAAAAATAAACCAAGTCGGAGAAGTAGCCTAAAAATCCTCTTGTGATAAATAGAGATGAGCGAGTAGTGTTCGATCGAGTAGGTGTTCCATTGAATACTACGGTATTCAAAATACTCGTACTCGATCGAACACTACTAGCTGTTCGAAGTTTAATGTTCGATGCAGAACCAGCGTTGAACCAATCAACGCTGGTTCTTCTCTTGCCTTTCCGAAGTCTTCTCTGTGCTGCGTCCCCGCGTCTTCTTCCGGGTGGAATTCACTCTGCCTAGGCATCCGGCCTAGGCAGAGCCGACTGCGCATGCGCGGGCATGCACGCGCATAAACGTGCATGCGCAGTTGGCTCTGCTCAGGCGTCGGGCCTGGGCAGAGCCGCATGCGCAGTCAGCTCTGCCTAGGCCGGATGCCTAGGCAGAGTGAATTCCACCCGGAAGAGGACGCGGGGACCCTGCGCCGGGAGAAGACTTCAAGCAGAATCCAGCCCGACCGTTACTCGTGGACTTGGTAAGCATGATTTTATCGAATGTTGCCTACCCCTGAAACAAGCATTTCCCCCCATAGACTATAATGGGGTTTGAAATCCGTTCGAACAGTCGAACAGTGTGCGGATTTCGAACCTCGAATACTTTAGTGTTCGCTCATCTCTAGTGATAAATTGGCTACACTGTTACTAAGGATCCTCGAAGGGTTAGCCTGTAGATTATCTTCCATTGATGCCCCCATGTCTTCCATGTAGTGTCCAAACAATGCAATCAAAGTGCGAAAAATAATACTGCCAGCCCAGTTACCTGGACAAAACTATGCAATCAATAACTTAGGGAATGTAGCACCATGTTTGTTGTGTAAAAGAAAGTTGCAGACCTTGCAACAAAATTGTTTTGGTTTTGATAGCCTCCACCTAGTTGTTGGGTGTCATTGCTGCTGCCATACTCTTGTAATAACACCCGAACCCTGGCTAGCTGATCTCCCTTTGTTGTTGTTCATCTTGTCTGCATTTTGTGTCTCACATATATAGGAAGGGATCATCTTCTAGTTGCCGCCTATTACATAGGATAGGGCCTGGCAATAGGAAGGGACAGTGGGAGGCTTCAGCTTAGGGCTCACTGTCTCTTGTACCCTGCCCCGGGGTTTCCATAAGCTACTGGGGAATTGCTGTCCTAGCAATCCCATAACACACTCCCTGCTGCTCTTCTTACAGTATTGAGGCAGTAGCATAGAGCCATGCTTCACCCATGAAACTCAGTCCAAGTGTTAGCAAGATTTATCGGCCTGAACTTCACACTGAGAGTGGGACTCCTAGCATCCTAGTTATCTTTGATGGTAGGAGTCCTATCTCACAGAAATATACTGCCTCGTACCAATTACAGTATAGGATAGTATTTTGCTGGGAGGCAGGGACTCATAGCATCATAGATAACTATGAGTAGGAGTCCCATTCCTAGCATGAAGTTTAAGCTGGTATATCTGACTAAGGGGTAGTTCACACGGAGTAAACTGACGTGCATTTTGGCGTGTAATTTTACACATGTAAAATAAGACTCCCATTGACTTCAATGACATTTTACACGTGTATTTTGACGTGTTTTCTTTACATGAAGTCAATGCGAGTCAATAGGAGTCATCTTTCACAGGGAATAAGCAGAGGATACAGCAGAAGCTATACTGTACTCTAATGGGCGTGCATGATTATATGATGGATCAGAGCAACAACTAAGCAATGCTAGTGTTAATATAGCCTCATTAGAATGATATACACAGACCTATACATATTGAAACCCAGGGGGTGCTTTCACAAGCATATATTTAGGATATTTGTTCAAGAACACTTATTCTTAATAACAACATTTTACAAAGTTGCTCTAAGATGTATATTCAACTTACATATTTCCATTTGTATTAATAGCGCAACCCCGGTAAAGCTCTTTATTTCATATTGTTAACCTTCACCTAGTACACATGTAGGATGATTAATTTACACCAATAATGTGCACCATCAATGTGCCAGTCTGCTGACGGCAAACACAGTAATTAGTAGGTGACAACTAACACCTTTAGACCACCGCATCACTGACTCCCGGTGGCTTGAAATATAGCAACACATAATCTATAGATAAGAGCAGTCAGCGGTGACAGAGCCGCTCTTTCTACATCTGTAGGTAATAAGATGGTTAATTAAAATGTGGCCATAATGTATGAGAATTGTTTATATTAAGCCTAATTATAAATGTTCTAATTTCTAAAGCTTAGCAATGTTAACAAGTGCTGATGATTTGCTCCAAAAATAGTCCCTTAAAGGGCATTTTAGGACATCAAGTATGTACAGTTTATGTATGTTTAATTTAATCGCTATATGTTGTAGGTTATATATGTGGTTCAATGGTTGACTATTACACACAATCTCGTGGCATTTAAAAGGCAATTTTACAGTCCTATGAAAAAGTTTGGGCACCCCTATTAATCTTAATCATTTTTAGTTCTAAATATTTTGGTGTTTATAACAGCCATTTCAGTTTGATATATCTAATAACTGATGGACACAGTAATATTTCAGGATTGAAATGAGGTTTATTGTACTAACAGAAAATGTGCAATATGCATTAAACCAAAATTTGACCGGTGCAAAAGTATGGGCACCTCAACAGAAAAGTGACATTAATATTTAGTAGATCCTCCTTTTGCAAAGATAACAGCCTCTAGTCGCTTCCTGTAGCTTTTAATCAGTTCCTGGATCCTGGATAAAGGTATTTTGGACAAACAATTCAAGTTCAGTTAAGTTAGATGGTCGCCGAGCATGGACAGCCCGCTTCAAATCATCCCACAGATGTTCAATGATATTCAGGTCTGGGGACTGGGATGGCCATTCCAGAACATTGTAATTGTTCCTCTGCATGAATGCCTGAGGATTTGGAGCGGTGTTTTGGATGATTGTCTTGCTGAAATATCCATCCCCGGCGTAACTTCAACTTCGTCACTGATTCTTGAACATTATTCTCAAGAATCTGCTGATACTGAGTGGAATCCATGCGACTCTCAACTTTAACAAGATTCCCGATGCCGGCATTGGTCACACAGCCCCAAAGCATGATGGAACCTCCACCAAATTTTACAGTGGGTAGCATGTGTTTTTCTTGGAATGCTGTTTCTTTTTGGACGCTATGCATAACGCCTTTTTTTTATAACCAAACAACTCAATTTTTGTTTCCAAAATGAAGCTGCCTTGTCCAAATGTGCTTTTTCATACCTCAGGCAACTCTATTTGTGGCGTACGTGCAGAAACGGCTTCTTTCTCATCACTCTCCCATACAGCTTCTCCTTGTGCAAAGTGCGCTGTATAGTTGACCGATGCACAGTGACACCATCTGCAGCAAGATGATGCTGCAGCTCTTTGGAGGTGGTCTGTGGATTGTCCTTGACTGTTCTCACCATTCTTCTTCTCTGCCTTTCTGATATTTTTCTTGGCCTGCCACTTCTGGGCTTAACAAGAACTGTCCCTGTGGTCTTCCATTTCCTTACTATGTTCCTCACAGTGGAAACTGACAGGTTAAATCTCTGAGACAACTTTTTGTATCCTTCCCCTGAACAACTATGTTGAACAATCTTTGTTTTCAGATCATTTGAGAGTTGTTTTGAGTAGCCCATGATGCCACTCTTCAGAGGAGATTCAAATAGGAGATCAACTTGCAATTGGCCACCTTAAATACCTTTTCTTATGATTGGATACATCTGTGTCATGACCTGATTGTTTGTTGGTGTACTGTTCTGTCGGGGATTTGATCCGGGCTTCTGTGGTCGGCTGCTGGGTTCCCTGCCATTGAGCCATCAGTGTGCACATAGTGTTCTGGACTTCTGAACACACTTGAGGTTATACGAGTCTAACCTCAGGTGTTATGGGTCGCCATCATCCTATGGGAGGATCTGGGGGCCTTTATTAGGAAGAGGGCTGGCTCCACCAGTTGCCGGTTTTTGTGGTCCCAACCTAGAATTCTTGGCCTTAGGAGGAAGAGGAGTTATTTGCTTGTGCTTACTGACTAAAAGGAGTTTGAGTGTTATTTGTGTGTGAGTTGGTTTTCCCTCCACACTTCTACTCGGCCCTTCCCTTCACGTCTGTTTGCTTGGCACTATCCGGTTGTTTGAGGTGGGTTCCAGTTTATTTTTCCCCAGTCTCGTGTTTGCCCTTTCCTCACCTCTCCACTGTCCCTCTCCTCATTCCTCTTGTTTTGTACTTTGTTGTGCTGCGTGTCAGTTGTCCAACACCTCCCGTCCTGTTTGTTTGTCTGCAGCGGCACCTTTATTTCTGTAGGGGTCACCACCCTAGAATCCCCAGTCCCTAGCTTTCTTGCAGCTCTTGCCCTGTCTGTCTGTCTGTCAGGTCTTCGTGCTAGAGAGCCAGGAGTCGTCGGGGCCAAGGTTAGCTTGGAGACAGCTGACCACCACCCGTAGGCAGGGCCTAGCTAGCCACCGTAGTGCCAGGGATAGTCTCCTTCCCCTGTCTCCTTAGTGGTGCTATCTGCAGCCTGCAATCTGTGTCTGGACTCTGACACGAACGTGACAGTAAAACCGGCCCAAAATACCCATCGGTCCATTGTATCATGGCCTCCCTGGAAGATGTGGTGGCACAGATGCAGAGACTAACTATGAAGGTCGTCGAAATGGACAAGCGTATGGAAGCTATGCCTGTAGCCATTCCTCGGACAACGGACCCTAAGGTGGGCCTGCCGGAACCTTTTACCGGGGACCGGCAGGATTTTTTTTCGTTTTGAAAATGCATGTAAATTGTATTTCAGGCTCAGGCCTCAGTCCTCTGGTGATGAATCACAGCAGGTTGGCATTATCATGTCTCTGCTTAGGGGGTCTCCACAGACGTGGGCATTCTCGTTGCCAGCCTCTGCTCCTTGCCTACAGTCTGTGGAGAAATTTTTCAGGGCTCTTGGTCTTTTATATGAGGACCCTGATCGGGAATCTACTGCTGAATCAATGCTGTGGTCCTTGCGTCAGGGAAAAAAAGACGCTGAGACCTACTGTGCGGAGTTCCGTAGGTGGGCAGCAGACACCACTTGGAACTCTTCAGCATTAAAAAGTTTTTTTTCTGACTGGGTTGAATGCTAAGATTAAGGATCTTATGGTCGCTTTCCCCAAGCCTAAATCTCTCGAGGACGCCATGCTGTCGGCGATAAGGGCTGACAGACGTCTCAGGGAGAGGCAGGCTGAGGATACTGACTGGCGTTTCAGGGCGTCTGAGCTTTCCCGCCCAGCTGAATTTTCTGATGAGCCCATGCAGCTGGGTGGTATGGTCAATCGCAATGGAGAGCGAGAGAGGCGCCGTCAGACTGGTCGGTGCTTCTACTGTGGAGAATTGGGCCACTTTATTGAATATTGTGAGAAACGTCCTAATCGCAGACCTGGTGGGGATGTAAAAAGGAGAAAATCTCCCTCTCCCAATGATATTTCTGTATCTAGTCCGGTTAGATTGGGGTTTATAAAATCGTCTGGGGTTCTTTTTCAGGCCAAATCTTCTCTGTACAGTAACAGGGAGGAGATTGATGTCCTTATTGATTGTGGTTCAGCGCTGAACCTTATTGACGCTAAGTTTGCGCAAGACAACTCTTTGAAGTTAAAGGAGTTGTCTCTTCCTATCCCAGTATCCGCACTTGACAATTCTCCATTGGGCCTTAATGCCATTACCCATTCTGTTGCTGATTTTGATTTATGTTTTAAACCTGATCATAAAGAAATGATTGAATTATTTGTTTTGCCTAATTTGCCGGCCAGTATTGTTTTGGGGCTTCCCTGGCTGAGGAAGCACAATCCTGTAATAGATTGGCCCAATAATGTTATTTTGTCCTGGGGCAAAGAATGTGTGAAAAGGTGTGGTGACGCCATGATTGCCACCATAACTGATTGTTCTTTACCTGCGGAAATATCTGATTTTCAGGATGTCTTTAGTGAATCTGAGTCTAAGACCTTACCGCCTCATCGGGAGTATGACTGTGCCATAGAATTTGTCTCGGGGGCGGCGATGCCCAAAAGTCGCCTCTTCAACCTGTCTATACCTGAACGTGAGGCATTAAAAGAATATTTAACCAAGAGTTTGGAGGCTGGTCATATCAGACCCTCGAAATCTCCCGTAGCGGTAGGGTTCTTCTTTGTAAAGAAAAAGGACGGAGGTCTACGTCCTTGTTTGGATTTTCGTGAGATCAATAAGATCACTGTGAGAAACCCTTATCCTTTGCCGTTGATACCGGACCTGTTTAATCAGATAGTGGGGGCCAAATGGTTCTCTAAGATTGACTTGAGAGGGGCCTATAATCTCCTGAGGATTAAAGAAGGTGATGAATGGAAAACTGCCTTTAATACCCCTGAGGGGCATTTTGAGAATCTTGTCATGCCGTTTGGTCTTACTAATGCTCCAGCCTTTTTCCAGAATTTCATTAATGATGTTTTAGGTCCGGTTCTAGGTAGGGGAGTTCTGGTTTATCTGGATGACATTTTGATTTACTCCAAGGATATTTCATCCCATTGGGCAAAAGTAAGAGAGGTCTTACAAATCCTTAGGGAAAATGCCTTATATGCTAAACCAGAGAAATGTTTATTTGCAGTTCGAGAATTGTCATTTTTGGGGTATATTTTATCATCTGAGGGTTTTAAGATGGACCCAGAGAAGGTTAAAGCTGTGTTGGAGTGGCCAAGGCCTGAGACCTTGAAAGCATTACAGAGGTTTCTGGGTTTTGCCAATTATTATAGGAAGTTCATCAAGAATTTCTCTGTGCTTGCTAAACCCATAACTGACTTGACTAAAAAGGGAGCCAATCTTAAGCAGTGGCCCTTGAAAGCAGTGGAGGCTTTTGAAGCTCTGAAAGTTAGGTTTAGCTCTGCTCCAGTGCTTATCCAACCAGATGAGGATCTGCCTTTTACGGTTGAAGTGGATGCTTCGTCTGTAGGTGTGGGTACAGTATTGTCACAGGAGAAGGAGGGGCGACTGCATCCGTGTGCCTTCTTCTCAAAAAAGTTTTGCCCGGCAGAATCCAATTATGACATTGGCGATCGAGAGTTGTTAGCTATTAAACTGGCCTTACAGCACTGGCGTCATTTTTTGGAGGGTGCTAGACATCCAGTTAAGATTCTTACTGATCATAAAAACTTAACCTATTTGGATGCTGCAAAACGTTTAAATGCCAGACAAGCTCGGTGGGCGCTTTTCTTCGCCCGTTTCAACTTTTCAGTGACCTATGTTCCCGGTACTAAGAATGTCAGGGCTGACGCTCTGTCAAGAAGTTTAACCCCCAGTCATGAATCCGACAAACCTGAATTTTTGCTGAAAAGGGGAGTTGTGTTGGCAGCCCTAGATACTCTATTGGAGGCTCAGATTTTGAAGGCTCAGGACAGGGCTCCTAGGGGGACCCCACGGGGTAAGTTGTTCGTACCAAAGGTCCTGCGGGGTCAGTTGTTACAGGAATGTCATGACTCCAGACTGGCAGGGCATCCGGGGGTGGCAGAAACTAAGAGACTAGTTACTAGGAATTTTTGGTGGCCAGGTTGTAGAGCGGAGGTGGCGGTACATGTGGCTAAATGTGCGGTCTGTGCCAGATCTAAAGCCTCTCATGCGCAGACAGCAGGGTTACTACATCCTTTGCCTATTCCTAGTAGTCCTTGGACACATTTGGCCATGGACTTCATTACGGACTTGCCACGATCTGAAGGTAACACGGTTATTTGGGTCATAGTTGACCGGTTTAGTAAGATGTGTCATCTGATTCCTTTTCCTAAGTTACCTTCAGCCAAAATTTTGACAAAGGAATTTGTTAAAAATGTGGTACGTCTGCATGGAGTTCCGGAGGATATTGTCTCTGACAGGGGTTCTCAGTTTGTAGCTCGTTTCTGGAGGGCATTTTGTGGCAGACTGGGTGTAAAATTGTCCTTCTCCTCCGGGTACCATCCTGAGTCCAACGGGCAGACTGAGAGAAAAAATCAAGATATTGAGCAGTTCCTTCGTTGTTTTGTCTCTGATAATCAGGATGATTGGGCAGATTTTTTACCTTTGGCCGAATTTGCTCTTAACAACCATGATTCCTCTGCGGCAGGCTGCTCTCCATTTTTCTGCTGTAATGGTGAACACCCTATTTTTGGGCCCTTTTCGGGAGCTAAGTCTCTGGTGCCAGAGGAGGAGTCCTTCTCTCTTAAGATGGAGGATGTTTGGGTCAGGGTAAAGAGAAATCTGGTTTCTTGTTCACGGAGAAATAAAATGGTGGCGGACAAGAAAAGGAGAAAAGTTGATTTTGTGGTGGGTGACTGGGTGTGGCTACTAGCCAAAAACTTGAAATTAAAGGTCCCCTCTAAGAAGTTGGGTGCTAAGTTTGTGGGTCCTTTTTCTGTGACAGAACTTATTAATGAAGTTTCGGTCAGGTTAGACATTCCCCCTTCATGGAAAATAAACTCTGTGTTCCATGTCTCTCTGTTAAAAAAGGTGAGTTCGGTGGAGACTGCACCTACAGTTGTGCCTCCCCTGGACTCAGACGGAGAGTATGAGGTCTCCCGGATTGTGGATTCCAGATTTTTGAGGGGAACCCTTCAGTATTTGGTGGCTTGGAAAGGGTATGGTGTGGAGGACAACTCATGGGTTCGGGCTTCTGAGGTGTCTGCTCCCAGACTGGTGGCTGCCTTCCACCGGAGATATCCAGATAGGGCTCGGCCCAGGAATCCGGGGGATTCCCGTTGAAGGGGGGGGGTACTGTCATGACCTGATTGTTTGTTGGTGTACTGTTCTGTCGGGGATTTGATCCGGGCTTCTGTGGTCGGCTGCTGGGTTCCCTGCCATTGAGCCATCAGTGTGCACATAGTGTTCTGGACTTCTGAACACACTTGAGGTTATATGAGTCTAACCTCAGGTGTTATGGGTCGCCATCATCCTATGGGAGGATCTGGGGGCCTTTATTAGGAAGAGGGCTGGCTCCACCAGTTGCCGGTTTTTGTGGTCCCAACCTAGAATTCTTGGCCTTAGGAGGAAGAGGAGTTATTTGCTTGTGCTTACTGACTAAAAGGAGTTTGAGTGTTATTTGTGTGTGAGTTGGTTTTCCCTCCACACTTCTACTCGGCCCTTCCCTTCACGTCTGTTTGCTTGGCACTATCCGGTTGTTTGAGGTGGGTTCCAGTTTATTTTTCCCCAGTCTCGTGTTTGCCCTTTCCTCACCTCTCCACTGTCCCTCTCCTCATTCCTCTTGTTTTGTACTTTGTTGTGCTGCGTGTCAGTTGTCCAACACCTCCCGTCCTGTTTGTTTGTCTGCAGCGGCACCTTTATTTCTGTAGGGGTCACCACCCTAGAATCCCCAGTCCCTAGCTTTCTTGCAGCTCTTGCCCTGTCTGTCTGTCTGTCAGGTCTTCGTGCTAGAGAGCCAGGAGTCGTCGGGGCCAAGGTTAGCTTGGAGACAGCTGACCACCACCCGTAGGCAGAATACACGTGTTAAAATAACACTCCCATTGACTTCAATGAAATGTTTTACACGTGTAAAAAAACACGCCAAAAAACGCGACGCATAAAAAATTTCATTGAAGTCAATGGGAGGCTGCTTCCACACGGAGTTAACACTCCCCTCATTCTGACACATTAACACGTTCAGAGTGAGCGCAGTAAAACAGAATCCCATTGAGTTCAGCGGGTTCGGTCTTATGCGCGCTACCCATTGAACTGAATGGGAGGCTTTTTTACCTATATCTTTCAATGTGATATGTGCATCAGGTAAAAAAAAGCCTCCCATTCAGTTCAATGGGTAGCACAGGATTTCACAGAAAGGAGCTAAAATAGTTAATTGTATTTCCTCTTTATTTTGCTTGTTTTACCAGTTATTATTATTATTATTATTATTATTATCTTTTATTTTTCATCTTATTTTTTTATGAATTTCAGTGAATTTGACTCTTCTTATGCCACAATCAATATTGATTACAGCATTATACAAGCGTCCATAATTGAAAAAATCCAGCATCAATTCCTTGTATAAAATGTAACTTTTATTGTGAAAAAGTTTTCCGGAGCATGAACCGCTCCATAAAATCAGTTATAGATATTCATGATGGCAGAGATGAAATGACGTCTGTCTGACGCGTTTCGGGGCGTTATTGTAGCCCCTTAATCATAGCCTATGATTAAAGGGCTACAATCATAGCCTTAAGGCTATGATTAAGGGGCTACAATAACGCCCCGAAACGCGTCAGCCAGACGTCATTTCATCTCTGCCATCATGAATATCTATAACTGATTTTATGGAGCGGTTCATGCTCCGGAAAACTTTTTCACAATAAAAGTTACATTTTATACAAGGAATTGATGCTGGATTTTTTCAATTATGGATGCTTGTATCTACACCTTGGGCTGAGAGGCCGAATTTTCCGATCACCTTCCTTTCTTCATAAGGTAATTGATATTTGTTCTTTTTGAATCAGAAGATTTGTGGGTGAGCTGACATATTTGGCATTATACAAGGGTTATTCTGAGATTCTAGCCATGTGAGCTGAGTTATAATAGAGCGGTATGGCCACTACGTAATGTATGGAATCATCTGCTCTTTACACAATGTAGATATGGGCATAGGCCATCAATATGTAGCCTTTAAAAGGGTTTTCCAGTCAAAAAATGTTTTTGGTATTTTTTTAAAGGTCTGTGCTATTAATGGGTTAATAAAGATTATGGGGATATTGTCACTCCTTAGGGAGAGACCACCATGTAGGTGTGTGGAGTCTTATAAAGCCATTTTCACGCCACTGTGGGGGATTATGGGAAGAATATGCAAATATATTTCCCAGGATGTAAATAGGGAAACACTGGCTCTGTATGCTGCCCTATATTGGAAGCAGCTCCCTTGAACATCATGCTCGACTTTCCAACAAGCCTTTAATTGCAATGATGTGGGATTTTGCCAAGTCAGTACCATCCCATCTATGGACAGTGCCGTTTCGATCTGATTGGATTAATAAATGCACCTATATACCTTTAGCAGTGTTATGAGTGATTTCTGGGTGTCTCTGGGAGCTCCTGGTATCTTCAGCATTTGTTTACCTGGTTCAGCTTCCTGCTATGCAACTTCTACGCTAGCTACCTCTCACCTCATTCCCCGTTCTCTCTCACCTCTCCCTCCCTCCCATAACCCTATCCCTGTCTCTCTAGCTATCCCGCCCACTTCTAGAGTCTTTTCCTGCCTACTCAGCCCAACCCCTACCCCATTATATACTTAACTCTCTTCTTTCCTGCTTCTTCCTGCGGGATGCTCCTTCTTTCTTTATTGATTTTACAGAGGCACACTCTTCTCCCAGCGCTGTTCTGTGCTCTGCAACGACGATCCACCTCTACTGCGCAGACACGTGAGTTGCACAGTAGAGATTTATTATCGGCAGCAGAGAGCAGAACAACGCTGGGAGAAGCAATGGAAGTAAGAAAAGGAGGAGCTGTCTTGTAGGAAGAAGCCTGGAAGGTAAGTATGATGGAGTGGATGGGAGGAGGAGTGGTATCGTTCCATTTCCGGAAATGGATTGTCATCAGATAATCAGCAAATGGGTAAATATACAATTTTGATTAATTATTTTATTTGGAGTATTTATTTTAAGTGGGGGGGGGGGAGGTGTTTAGATTAGTGTAGGGATTTCCAATTATCCTTGGCGACCCTTTAAGGTTAGCTGTAGATTGATTGATTGATTGATTATATTATGTTTAAAGCAAAGTTAAAATAGAAATAACCATGCTGGTTCCCTTTTAGATAAATGTATGATAAATCAAACTTTACAAATCATATCTTTTTTCACAAATCTGTTCCCGCTTTGCTTTCCTTCGTGAAATATTTATATTTGCATGAACATTTTGCTTATGTATTTTACTGAATGACATTGTTACATAAGATTCATTTAAACATATGTTCTGCGTGAAACATTTTTATTTACCAGAACCTGTGATACAACATTTCATTTCTCAAATCTGTTATATCTGATATGGAAATTGTTAGTAATCTATCGAATCTATGTAATAGTAAAACATTTTAAAATACTATTTTAAAATAAAAAAAACTGAACCTGCTAAAATATTCATGTAAGTGTGAAGATGAGTTTGAATACATAAATATAATTTTTTTTCAACAAAAAAGTTTTATACCAACAGATAAAGTTTTGTGAACATTATCACAGATTTTAAATTAAAGGGATTGTGCTACTATTGACACCCCCCCCCCCCTTATGCCAGAAATGTCTAATATTAATTATGAATTAAATTCAAGATTTTGGAGGTTTTCCTGGAGCCGGAACCAGCCAGCTCCCAGTAAAAACACCAGACACTTTCCCAATGATATCAGTGTGAACTTACCTTTACTTTGCTCCTTCAGGTTTAGCCACACCCTTCCTGAGTCATTAGAAGTTCCACCACTGCCCATGGCTCTCAGCTTCTTAAATTTGAATGTTCTAGATGTAAAGTAGCATCAGTACTACTTTATCATTTTTTTCACACTCTAATGGATTTTTTTTTTTTAACTTTATGCTTATTTATATAGCACTATCATATTCCGCAGCTCTTTACAGACGTAGTCAGTCACTGTCCCATATAGGGCTCACAATCTACATTCCCTATCAGTATGCCTTTGGAGTGTGGGAGGAAACCAATGCAAACATGTACAAACTCCTTGCAGATGTTGTCCTTGGTAGGATTCAAACCCAGGACTCCAGCGCTGTAAGGCTGCTAGCCACTGAGCCACCATGCGGCCTTCTACACTGCAGCACTACCCAATAGCCCATAACTCTGCCCCATGTAAGTAAATTTCCTTCTTTATATGCCTCTATCTTTCTGTATATCACACTCTGCACTTCTTTTATATACCTACACAGCTAGAAACAGTACCATCTCAGCCTGCTGGGAGGACACTGTGATTAAGCTCTCTCAAAATTCTCCAAAATAAGCAGAGAAACCATAGGTATTCATTTGCAATCCATGTAATTATATTACAAAGACAAGGTAATGTTACCCTTCAAGCAATTGAACAATTGCATGGGGCTCCAGTGGATGACCATATCGCAACTGACTTGGATTATTTCAATAGGTAATGGCTGATATTACTAAACAGTCACCACTACTCACTCCCGCCTCATAGGACGCCATGACAATGTCAGTGTCTGGAGATATTATGTAACAGCTCAGGAAGCCATTACATGATGACAACTACACAGTCCATTCTGTCAAAATCCAGAATAATCACCTTTGGCAGAGCGGACCGCTGCGAGACGTGCAGGAAGAGAGGGGATGTTGTGATGATGTTCACTGGGATGTTGAGCCATGCCGACTCCAGTGCCGTGTCCAGATGTGCTAGGTTACGCAGTTGAGCATCCATGGTGCGAACAACCCGATCGAGGTGGTCCCACAGATTCTCCATTGGATTCAAGTCCGGGGAATTTGCTGACCAAGGGAGTACGGTAAACTCTTCAAATCATGTACGTACAGTGAGAGCTTTATGACACGTCGCATCGTCCTACTGGTAGATGCCATCACCCTGGGGAAAAATATTTCGCATGTAGGGGTGAACATGGTCCGCAAGGATAGATGCATACTTGTGTTGATCCGTTGTGACTTCCACAATGATGAGTGCACCCAGATGGCTGATGACACGTGCCTTCTGCCATTGGTTATTTAACGTTGATGTCAAAAGTAGGCGGCGGTTACATTAATATCACTGGACTGTGTATATGGCCTTACAGCTTATATGAACAGCAAGTGTGGGGAGCATTATACTATGTGGGGAGCATTATACTGTATATGGAGGCACTAAGGGTGCATTAGACTATGTGGGCACTAAGAGGAAGTGATGTGGGTTGCGGCACTAAGGGATCAGTATTGGGGAACCCAGAAAAATTTTTACTTAGGACCCCAAAAATATGAAATCTGCCCTTGCATACATGAGCTGTGGAGCTACAAAAGCTTGTTATGGATGACAAACAGTTTTCCATGAACTCTGCTTGTCACCAGATCCGGATCCTTAGTGTTTCTAGGCAACAGCCCCAGTCTAATAGATAGAGATAGAAGCATCAAGAAAGAGAACAGATGAGACAGTGACACGCGGAATACTATGATGGAGCACATGGGAACATTTCATTTTGGGTGGATTGTCCCATTAATTAAGCAGCTAAAAGGGCCACTTCATTATTCCGTATTTTCTCACATAGAGAAAACTTTATTGGGTTTAGGGTCAGAAATATACAATATTAACTTACTATGGTTAAAGCTTGATTAATGCTTCGGCTCATTCAATTAGGTCTACAATAGCTGGAGCAGTATCTGAGGCCCTTCTTAAACAGATGGTCATCATGCTGGATGTTTGTTAATTAACATCAGAGGCCCCATACCGGCGGCAGAATAGGTTGGAGAATAATTAACTTTTACATTCTAGTTTCCTTCAAACTATTCCTTTGGGCACATATTCCATAGAATAACACAGAGACCAATGATTAGCCCTTTTTTTCTTGCTTCCTCTCAGGAAAAGAGTAATTCTATTAGATACGTCTAATATTGGCGTGCATTTTAAATCCTTTTCATGTGTTCCTGTTGATATAAAGGATTCTAGATTCTATAAAGCAATTATATGATGAATGCATTGAAACCCTGGCAGAAGAATTACATAACAATTATCAGCAAAGTTCATTTCACCTTGATATTTTGTATTGGCTATTAAAGACACATTCAGTAACATTACCAATACATTTGACACAATGATTTTTCATTTACTTCAATGCTTAGTATTAAATAAAAGGTTATAAAATAATTTCAATCACTTATGTGATATCAGACTGATCTGTAGTTGCATTATTGGTAGAACTAGGAATTAGTTTAGTTACTCTCTGCCTAAAGGGTCATTGCCTCAGCAATTTTGCGATTGGTCTTCTCCATTAGTAGTAGTATAAGTGACATAAATCATGCCATAAATCATGCAACAAACTGCTATGGAATTCAAATACAATTCCCAGGCTAATTCAATTCCATCTTCAGGGCTCGTTCACATCTGCGTCGCCCTCTCCGTAGTTCAGGTTTCTGTTTCCTGCCTAAAACAGAGGCAGGAGACGGAAACCTGCAGGAGTCTCTCTCACCCATTCATTTGAATGGGTGAGAGAGATGTCCGGCCGTGTGCGGCGGTGAGCGTTTTGCGCTGTCCGCTGCGAAATCGGGTTTTATAATCCGGACACAGAGTCGGACATGCAGTACTCTGTGTCCGGATAAAAAAATCTGGTTTCGCGGCGGAGAGCCTAAAACGCTCACCGCCGCGCATGGCTGGACCCGGTCTATGGTTTCCGTCTTCTGCCATGCAGAAGACGGAAACCATAGAACGGAGACATGAACGCAGGTGTGAACCCAGCGTCATGGACAAGTCTTAACTACTATGCTTTGACTCAGCAGCCATGGTTAGGAAAATATATTACATCAATATCCAATTTGTTTAGCTTTCCCCCCATCTCCTTGCAGCCATGACCACAACCACTTCCTACTTTCTATGTGTTCCCATAAGGAACTCACATGTTCCCTGGCTGCCTCGTACATGCACCTTGTTTAGTGTCACAGTCCAATCTTTTCCGTTTCTATGTTATATAAGGCACTTTTCCATACCTGAAGGTGCCTAACCCAATAGGTTTGATGTTAGCTATTATCCAGTGAAGATGTTATTTCTACTGCGTATTCTGATCACCTGTGTCCTGACTTCTGCATCTTTAGGGGCCATTCACATGGAGGAAAATGATGAGGAATTTGGTGTGGAATTTCAGTGCTGAAAAAAAAAGCCTTACATTGACTTTAATAGGTTCCTTTTTCTGGGAGTCATCGAAATCCAAAACTAGTCGTAGTTCATTGCCAATAAACTAAGACTATCCTGGTCAAGACCAAGGAACCGTTAAGACAAGACCATCATAAGTAACCTGAAGTTCAGCAGCAAAGTGTGTCTATACTAACTGTGTTACAGTGGAGAAAGTTAAATAGATACTTATATACTTATATAATAACACAGTGACTCCTGGGTTCATACCAGCACCTGAACTTCGTTTTCAGGTTTCCGTCTTCTGCGTGCAGAAGACGGAAACCTGTCATGCCGAGTCCGGCCGTGAGCACCGGTGAGCGTTTTATGCTCTCCACGGCGAAACCGTTTTTTTTTTTTTTTAAACCGGACACAGAGTACTGCATGTCCGACTCTGTGTGCGGTTTAAAAAAAACGGTTTCACCGCGGAGCGCCTAAAACACTCACTGGCACACACAGCCGCAGACTTTTCAAGCCCATTCAAATGACTGGGATTGAAACATGCCGGCAGGTTTCCATCTCCTGACCCTGGGAAGGGGTAGCAGCCATTAGGGGCAGCACACATGGCCTTGTGAAGGCTCCGGCCTGTTATTCTATACTTTCTATTGCAGGCTACTATGTAGCCTGCAATAGAAATTACAGATTTTTGCAATGCATTAGCATTATACTGCATTGCATTAGTGATCAGACCCCCTGGGGTTCAAGACCTTTAGGGGGTCTAATAAATGCAAAAAGTAAAAAAAATAAATAAATAAAATAAAACGTATTAAAAATTCAAATCACCCCCCTTTCCCTAGAACACATATAAAAGTACTTAAATACTGTGACGCTAGGTTCACACCTGTGTTCGGCACTCCGTTCTGTGGTTTCTGTCTTCTGCATGCATGGTCCGGCCATGAGCGGCGGTAAGCGTTTTATGCTCCCCGCCGCGAAACAGGTTTTTTTTAATCCGGACACAGAGTACTGCATGTCCGATTCGGTGTCCGGATTAAAAAACCGGTTTCGCGGCGGAGAGCATAAAACGCTCACCGCCGCTCACGGCCGGACAGCTTTCTCACCCATTCAAATGAATGGGTGAGAAAGTCTCCTGCAGGTTTCCGTCTCCTGCTCTGTTTTATGCAGGAAACGGAAACCTGCATAACGGAGTGTCGGGAGCAGATGTGAACGAGCCCTGAAACACCTACATACACCTATAGATGCACATCTGTTAACGGATCAGTCTTTTTGATGCCTGAATTGACATCAGTTTGCATCAGTTTTTTGGTTAAAATAACGGATGTGAAAAACATGATGTGAAAGCACCCTTAATATGTCGGAAATTCTAAAGTGCTGATGTCACCGTCACAACTATCACTTGTGACTGCTGCCTATAATAGAAGTGCCAGTATTTTGCAATGCATTGCAATTCATTATCTTTGCAGTGCATTGAATTAGTAATCAGACCCCTTGGGGTTTGAGATCCATGGGGGTCTAATATATACAATATATATAAGGGGGGGAAAAAAGAAAAATTAAACAGAATCAAAAATTTGAATTTCCTCCCTTTCTCTAGAATTTGAATAAAAACTGATCAAAAGTTATAGGGTTTGGAAGACGGGGAGTCAAAAACGAAAATCAAAAAATGAAAGCTGCCTGCGGCTGGAAGGGGTTACGGTTATTGCATAATATACTGTACAGTACTTTTTTCATTGTCCTTCATGTATTTCAATTGTACTGCAGTTCACTTTACTAGTTACAGTAAAGTCAATCACAGGTCCAATGGCTGATAGGTATCTAAATGTCTGTCTACACAATATGACTGAATTTTCTCAAAATCCTCTGTATGATAATCGCTTGATGTGAACTATGATAAGTATTGTAACTGAACATATTGTGGATTTTTTCTTTTCTTGCATTTCGTTGAAATAAATGTTAATATGTGAATTCTTAAACTGTGTAAAATTGCCATTCATTTCTGAAACCTTGTAAAGTTTAGTTTCCACAAAGACGATGTAACCCCAAAGGACATGATCATTTATAGTGAATATATACTGATAGAATACAATAATAATTCTATACAAATACTGCATTAACATGCAATTCATAAAAGGTCTGAACAGGCCAATGTTTTAGGAAATATGATGTTCACAAATTGACCATTTTTCTGGGGTCAGTGAGATACAGACAGTCTTAGAAGGAACTCGGCAGGGAGGTTGTTCTGCCATCTTGGAGAGTTAAGCACAGATCTTCTGTGGATGTAGGCTTGGTCCAATCCTTCTGTCTCTTCATGTAATCCCAGACAGACTGGATGGTAAAGAGATCAGGGTTCTGTGGGGCCATATCATCACTTCCAGGACTCCCTTTCCTCTAAAAGGTCGTCACACCAAATCTTGATATGACTTAGATTTCTCTTTTGTTCATTCACTTCTATTTGTTAATTGACAAAACTAAACTATTATCACTTCTATTTTGGAATGCATTCTTAGTTTGCAGCATTTTTTCCACGCCTACCTAAAACTTTTGCACAATACTGTACCTGTTGGAGTCATATTGCCGTTGATGTCACTTTTAAACCCATGCATATTCTTTATCTTCTGCATGCTTACAAAGTCAGGTGACCTCTGGTGACAGTGTTCTATATATCTTACGTATTGCCTCATATAGGTATTACATAAGCAAAAACTGCTCCACTTAAAGGGAAAGTCCAGAGACCATGCGTGGTTGCGCGGAACCAGACTCCACTGTCATGGAGTTGATAAATAGAAAACAAGAAAAAAAAATATTCCAGCAACCAAAATTTAACTAAAACATAACTTTTACTATAAAAAATAAAACATGGGATTTACATCACCGTACAATTTGAAAAGGAGCATTTGCAGTCAGCCAACGCGTTTCGGGACCTTGCTGTTGTCCGTCCCTTACTCATGGCATACAAGAATCAAATGACCAAACACAGTTTATAAAGTCAGGTGTGGCCACGCAAATCTCACACCCTGCTAGTCACACCTGACATCCACAATACTAATGAACCGTCAAGAAAGTTACAACAAACTTACAAGGAATAATTGCATCGCCAAATAATAGCCAAAGTTACACCAAGAAATGATCTACAGAAAAACTCACATATTATACATGAAGAACAACATCATTATACATAGCTTTATGCATAGATCCACATCTTAGGTATATCAAGACAAATCATAATTCATATTTGTATATAAATATAAGCATCGGAAACACATCATCATCCACATCCACATATGAATACAAATTTGCATGTCACGTAAGTTACCATAACATATGTATTGGACTGTATAGAAATCAACTTACCCCCCAGTTGTAAGTAGATCCTATCGGAATATAAGATTGTATCCTGAACCAAAGCTCTTGAGTCTTCCGGTCATGTGATAGCATTATACCACATGACCGCTATTATAGAATGCCAATAAGGATCTATTGTTCATTCATAAAAACAGGACAGGGAGTAAAGTGGTTGGAAGAAAACAATCATTTATGAGGCATAATTATATACGATAGTACTATAGGTCATTCTTAATGAATATAAGTCAAATCCTGCCGGATATTCAATCCATTAGGTGTCCTTGTAAAAAGGCACCAAATCCAATAGGCTTCACGTTTCAAACGTGTCAATGCATTTCTATGGGAAAAAGTCAGCTCCCGCATATCGCAAGCTGACAGGGATCCCGACGTAATACAGTGACTTGGGCATGTTAGATTCCCCCAGACATGCTTCCCCTGCTGTCCCAGTTGCATTCCAGGGTGTTGGCATCATTTCCTGGAGTGTCATAGTGGACTTGATGACCATCCTGAGTCGAATAGTGGTTTCCCCCTAAACGAGTATTTATTCCCCATAGACTATAATGGGGTTCAATGTTCGATTGAACAATCGAGTATTGAGCGACTACTCGAATCGAACTTCGAACATTTCACTGTTCGCCCATCTCTATTAATAATGTTTCATAGATACAATCACACAATGCTATTCAGTATAAACCAGAGCGTAGGATGACCTCTTACATAAATAATAATAAATTATACAGTTATACATTGTTAAAGAGGACCTTTCATGGGTTTGGGCACAGGCAGTTCCATATACTGCTGGAAAGCCGACAGTGCGCTGAATTCAGCGCACTGTCGGCTTTCAGGATCTGTGCCCCGGGTGAAGGGCTATTGGTCCCAATACTGTAGCTCTTCATATTCAGAAGGGCATTTCTGACACTCTGTCAGGAACGTCCTTCTGCACAGCAGCGCATATAGCGCTGTATTGTGTGAGCGGGGAGGAACGCCCCCTGCTGTCTGCTGAGCCAAAGGCAGAACACTGAATTGTCAGAGGGTCCTGTATTCTGTAAAAGTATTCACAGAAAAATGTCATTTCCTTAACAATGTTCTGTGCTGACATCAATCTGGTATATCAATTCAAGGGCAAAGTACTAAGCCAGTATCTGAAGTGCTATGTAATGCTAAAGAGCCTTGAAGGTTTATACTACTGCTGGCATTAGGGAGAAAACTGAGGCACATATTGGAATTAGGGGAAGTTCACATGGAGATTTTTGGTCAGAATTTTGAGGCCGTATCCAAATCAATGGGAGCAGAACGGACATGCTCATTCTTCAGGCTGATTCAACTCGCGATTCGGTCTGAAGACACTCCCTCCTCCCGACTAGGCCCATTCATTGGGCATAATCCAGAGCAAAGTGCGTGACTGAATGCTGTTGCATTGCACTGGCATTCAGTCGTGGCTACCCGTTTTTTGGTGCCTTAGGGGGCATTCACACGGAGGAAGTTGGAGCTGATTTGGCATGATAACTCGCGGCAGAATCAGCGCTAAAAAAAAGCCTCCCATTGACTTCAATGGGTTTTGCGTTGAAAACGGAACCCATTGAAGTCAATGGGAGTGTTTTTTTCAGCGCTGATTCTACCATGAGTTGTCGTGGCAGAAACAGTGCCAACTTCCTCCGTGTGAATGCCCCCTATCATTGCCTTTATGATTGACAGCCTGCCTTACTATCAGATGTGGGGAGGATTCTTCCTTCCTATTTATTCTTGGTTCTATATGCGCCTGCCTAGTGTGTGGCTGCATGTGTTTACAGCTGCTGAAAACTAAACTGATCTTTCTCTATCCCGTCCTTTTTTCTTCACTTTTTTCTATTACTATAAGGAGTATTAGTATAAGAACTTACCATGGGCTGGAATTTGATGCAGAAACTCTTATAAAGAAATCCTTTTTGAGCCTTTTTGTCTGAAGCATGCCTCCACACAGACAAGGAAGACTGGTTTACACTAAGGAGACACTATTACACCTTGGAAGCATGCTGCAGGACAAGCATGCTCTTACCATCCCCCACGAACTAATAAGGAAACTTAGAAAACGTGGAAAACGAGCCGGCATACTGAGACGCGAAGGAAAAAAACGCAAAAAGCATGTGATCCCGTCCATCATTATGGGGAATGTGAGATCAATTGTGAATAAGATGGATGAACTGACAGCACTGACCAGACATCAACAGGAGTTTCGTGAGTGCAATATGATGCTGTTTACAGAGACTTGGCTTACTGAAATCACTCCGGACATACTTGCCTCCGTGGAGGGCTTCAAACTTCTTCGGGCGGACAGAACACTGGAGAGCGGTAAGCGAATAGGCGGAGGAATTGCAATATTTGTCAATGAAAGATGGTGTAATCCAGGACATATTGGGGTTAAGAAACAATTGTGTGGAAAGGATATTGAACTGCTAGCCGTGGGCATGAGACCTTTTTACCTGCCAAGGGAACTATCACATGTTATCGTACTAGCTGCATATGCCCCCCCCCCCTCTGCTAAAGCTGACGCTGCCTGTGAAGTCCTCCATGCTGTTGTGAGTGAGCTGCAATCATCTCACCCCCATGCCCTGCTCCTAGTGTCTGGAGACTTCAACCATGTCTCAGCATCCATTCTACCAGGCTTCACACAGTATGTAACCTGCCATACAAGAGACAACAAGACGCTGGACTTGCTCTTTGCCAATGTAAGGGATGCATATAACTCATCTGCCCTACCACCCCTAGGCAGATCAGATCACAACCTGGTACATCTGCGACCCACATACATTCCACTGGTGCGCAGAGAACCGGCGGTTACCCGTACCGTGAAGATTTGGTCAGAGGGAAGTGTCGAGTCTCTAAGGGACTGCTTTGATATAACTTTATGGGAAGTGTTTCAAGACTCATTTCCAGAGGACATTGAGGGACTCACACACTGCACACTGCATATCTGAGGTGTGGGACAGCCTTAAGGCAATTTCAGGACACAAGGAAAAGACAGGGCACCAAACAGTAGGGGACAGGAAGTGGCTTAACGAGCTTAATCTATTCAATAGATTCGACTCCAAGCAAATGCTCCCTCCACCAGCATGTCAGCCAACCGCCCTCCCCTCACACACCAAGACCCAACCCCCACCGAACTGCGGTCAACTGCAATCTGACTATCTGATCCTGCAGGAGTCTCAGGTGTGTAAGGAAATGAAGAATATTAGAGCGAACAAAGCGGGGGGACCTGATGGTATAAGCGCAAGAGTTCTTAAAATGTGCAGTGACCAGCTGGGTGGCATTATTACGCACATGTACAATATGAGCCTGAAGCTGGGGGTGGTACCTCAACTGTGGAAAACATCTTGCGTGGTACCAGTCCCAAAGAAACCCAACCCGATGGGCTACAATGACTACCGACCTGTAGCACTGACATCACACCTGATGAAGGTCCTAGAGAGACTGGTCCTGACACACCTACGCCCCCTAGTGAGCTCCGCTCTGGACCCCCTCCAGTTTGCCTACCGGCCAGGCATTGGGGTAGATGACGCCATCATCCACCTTCTTCATAGAGCTCTCTCTCACCTGGAGAAACCCAGGAACACTGTGAGAATAATGTTCTTTGATTTCTCCAGTGCGTTCAACACCATTCAGCCAGGGCTACTGAGGGAGAAGTTGAACCTTGGTGGTGTGGACCATCACCTGTCCAACTGGATCCTAGACTACCTGACAAACCGCCCTCAGTATGTGAGAGCCCAGGACTGTGTGTCTGACACTGTGATCTGTAGTACGGGGGCACCACAAGGTACAGTTCTTGCCCCATTCCTCTTCACACTGTACACTGCTGACTTCAGGCACAACTCCTCCAGCTGTTACTTACAGAAGTACTCCGATGACTCTGCTATAGTCGGCCTTATCACTGATGGCGACGATAGGGAATACAGAGACTTAAACCGGGATTTTGTTGAATGGTGCCAGCAGAACCAGCTCAGGATTAATGCTGGGAAGACCAAGGAGATGGTGGTGGACTTTAGTAAACGGAGAGGTGCTCCGACCCCGGTGGAGATCCAAGGAACATGTATTGAGATAGTCAGGACCTATAAGTACCTGGGCGTGCTCCTCAATAATAAACTAGACTGGGCTGATCACCTGGAGGCGCTGCACAGAAAGGGCCACAGCAGACTCTACCTGCTCAGGAGGCTGAGGGCCTTCGGAGTCCGGGGGACACTTCTTAGGGCCTTCTTCAACTCTGTGGTTGCCTCAGCCATCTTTTTCGGTGTGGCCTGCTGGGGAAGCAGTATATCATCCAGGGACAGAAATAGACTTGACAGGCTGATCAGGAGGGCCAGCTCTGTCCTGGGGAGCCCCTTGGACCCAGTACAGGTGGTGGGTGACAGAAGGATACTGTCTGTGGTGACCTCCATGCGGGAGAACAAATCCCACCCCATGTATGGGACCCTGATGGGACTTGGCAGCACTGTAAGCGACCGTCTGCTTCACCCCAAGTGTGAGAAGGAGCGCTATCGCAGGTCCTTCCTTCCAACCGCGACCAGGCTGTATAATCTACATCAGACCAAACGAAGATCATGCCGCACAGAGAACTAATGATTATGAGGATGACCATGAAGTCTTCCTCTTTCTCTTCTGTTTTTCCTTAGCTGCCATGGACTCCTAGTATATCTTCTCTTCTCAGCTTATCTGTGTCTACGTCTGTAATATATTACTCTGTATTATCCTGTATCTGTATTACTATGCTGCTGTAACACGCTGAAATTTCCCCAATGTGGGACTATTAAAGGATTATCTTATCTTATCTTATCTTCACATTCACATTGGTGCTTGCTATTGACTTTTGGGTGCTGGTTGTTACTTTTACTGAATTGTTACCTGTACCCATATTATTGACCTCTGGCTTTACCTTTGACTATTCTCTGATTTTGTACTGCGTTGCTCTACTGTTACCAATCCCTTGGCTAGCTGACCTCCCTTTTGTTGTTGTATGTCTTGTCTACGTTCTGTTTCACCAATATCTAGGTAGGGTTTTGCCGCCATGTTGTTGGTAGTCTTTTGCATAGGACAAGTCCAGGCAAGTAGGCAGGGTTGGAGGGGTTCAGCTTGTCGTGCCCCCCCCCCCCACACACACACACACTTAGAGGCCCACATAAAATATGCCAATGTTATAAATAGAACAAGGTAGGAAGGGGCCCCTTTATAGATTTTTCACTAGGGCTCAGGATCTTCAAGTTACATCTTTGACTGTGTTTACAGCAAGCGGGAAATAAGGGATAGTCAGCTTTCTGGTCTTATAGTCAATGGTTGGGTGGCATGTCTCCTCTCATAAATGTAGCTTTGTCAATAATAAAAGTCCATTACTGTATCAGAATCTTACAGTTTCCTATCGGAGCAAGTTCCCATTTGAACCTGAAAAGATAAATGTCCTTAAAGGGGTTGTCCCATCACAAGGATCCTATCTATACTGCTTGATAATGTGAATGTAAGATTTTTCCTAAATACACTGCTTCAGCAAAACTGCTTTGTTTGTCCACTATCTTACTTTATTCAATTCATTGCTGACACAGCCCTTGACTTATCTGCTCAAAAGTCAAGTGATGTAGCTGCCTGCTCTCAGGGGGAGGGAGGTGGGGCTAAGTGCATGGGAGCGAGCCTGTGTTTCTAGCTATTCCTGTGTCTGCACCACGTGACCTAGCTTCCTGCTCTCAGATAGGGGAGAGGAGCTGCTTTCATTTCTGAACTCGTCTTCTGTTCTCCCAGTTATCAGGCTAGCTAATTCAATTGTGTTCATTATGGCAGAGACAGGCAGTCTCTGTATGTAACACAGAATGGAGTTGCTCCTGCCTGTACTTCATAGTCCAATATTGTGCATATGTTCACTGAAAAATAGGATGTACTTATTCCTTATTTACATATGTTTCACTGAGGGGGGATTGACTAATCCACTATCCACTAATCCAATATTGTGCATATAATGTTGTTTGAGGACCTTTGATGACATCACAGGCCCTTCAGCTGCTCCATAGGATCATGCTATGTGGTGGGCGGAGCTACATGCTAATTTGGGAAGGAGCTAAACAGCATGTTGCATATGAAACCCCGCCCACCAAATGACACAAGAAACCAGGAAGAAAGAAGATTTTACACCAGTGAAGACTGGTGAGTATGCAACGTGGGAATACCCCTTTAATATCATTTATTTTGTGTGTACAGCTGAATATCTTTAATGAATAGTGAGCTAAATATTCCATTTCTATACATCTTCATGTCTTTATCACAGTCATTGACAAACTGAATTTTGTCACTATTTATGCAACTACCGCACCTTCTTTATAAGTCTCAGATACAATTTATTTTGTGATTTTAAAAGAAAAAATTTACAAGGTAAAAATCCACAAAATGCATTATCAGATTTGATGTGTAACCTAATAGGCGCCATTATCCTAAAAGGACTGAATCAACACAACCTGATCTATTCCATTAAGTGCTGACACCTACCAAGTACATAACAAGGTTTATGTTATATAGATTAATTAACAAAATCTACACATTACTGATAAACACCAAGTATGTAGTCAGCAGAAAAGCCAGCAGTCCGACTGGCCTGGATACATATCTTACTGCCTGTCTACAGGAAAATCCTCGTCTGTGATTTCATTTAATTACCTAGGAAATTTGTAATAACTGCAGCAGACGGAATCTTCTCTGTCATAGACACTGGGTGCTTCATTACCACCGTATCAATGCATATCAGCCTGATACACATCATTATTTTCATCACTGGGTTTATTCCGACGCCAACAAAGCTCCTCGTATTTAGGAAACAAGCCAGGCACATTGGGTTTTATTATGTCACATTACTTATTCTTTATGTAACAATAATGATGACCTTTGCCTCTTTAGTCTCATTTAAAATGAAGATATTCATCATTAAACTCCAATGTGGAACCTTTCTCATATAAAGATGTATTGCACATGTCAGTCTTCCAGCTTGAGATAAATACATTGTGAAATATGACAATTAGAATACTTTTTTGGAAACAAAAGTAATCTAAACGACAAGGAAAGGTAAGAAAATGAATAATAATAACAACAATATTTATATAGCCCCAATAGATTCTTCAGCACTTTACAATCAAGAGGCACAAAATCATACATTAAAGGGGGTCTGAAGCATATTAACCCATCCTAGACATTGTGTCAGATATCTAAATATGGTGGCAGCTTAGGAGTATTCTACAGCAGAGACCAGTGCTAATACCTGCGATCATTGCCCGCACTGATTAAGGGCATTAAAGGGGTTGTCCTATCTCAAGGATCCTATCTAGACTGCTAGCTTATGTGCATTTAAGACTTTTCCTAAATACATTGCTTCATCAAAACTGCTTTGTTTGGCTGTTATCTGAGATTATTCACTTCATAGTTTACACTGCATTTCCATAACCACGGACCTGGGGATGATCTTATCTTTCCGCCCAGGACAATTGACGTAGCTTCCTGCTCTCAGGAGGGGAGGGGAAGCTGAGTGCTTGGAGCAGCTTGTATTTCTGAGCTGTTTACCTTCCTTTTCCAGTTATCAGGTCTGCTAATTGAATTTTGCCGATAAGTGCTGAGATAGGGAGTCTATTACCTCTGTATGTAAGCACAGACCTAAAACAAAGTTTATTGCAAGCTGACTCTTACTCCTGTAGCATGTAAGTTTGGGATTCTCATCACTTATCAAATCCAGCTCTGCTACATCAGCTTCATATCATGCATCTTCCAGTGATACTGTACTAATTTATTTACAACCATCCCTCATTACTGACTGCAAACATGTACTGCTATGAAAAGAGATAGCAGAGCTGGCTTTGTCTGGGAGACAGAAAGTGAAACCCTGCCCACCAATTCACCGAGAAAACTAGGAAGTGAACAGAGCATACAGCCTGCAAGTTGCTGATCAGGAGAGTTGGGAATACCCCTTTAAGGTCTTTGGTGCCTCGGACAAAGATGACTGAGGAGTTATTTTAGTGGAGATGCATGGGCACAGCCATTTTGTCATGGATCACCAGTCCTCAGAACAAGATCCAAGACCAGCAATCCATTGCCATAACACTCAGGAACCTATTGAAGGTTCTGTTAAATTTGTGTCTATGCCCAGACCCAGAATCTGGACTGCAGACTGCACCGCTAAGGGAACAGGAGAAGGAGACTTTCCCTGATGCTACGGCGGCTAGCTAGGCCCTGCCTGCGGGTGGTGGTCAGTTGTTCCCAAGCTAGCCTTGGCCCCGACAACTCCTGGCTCTCTAACACGAAGGCCTAGCCGACAGATAGGGCGAGAGCTACAAGAGAGCTAAGGACTGGGGATACTAAGGTGGTCACCCCTACAGAAACTAAGGTGCAGCGGAAGACAACACAAACAGGATGAGATGTGCTGGACAACATACACGCAGCACAACACAATACGCAACATGAGAATGAGGAGAGAGACAGTGGAGAGGTGAGGAAAGGGTTAACACAGGACTGGGGCAAAACAAATTGGAACCTAAACCTCACAAATAACCAGATAGTGCCAGGCAAACAGAACTGAAGGACAGGGTAGAGTAGAAGTGTGGAGGGACAAACCAGACTCACACACAAGGCAACACTCACACCACTTCCTAGTCAGTTGTAATTCCACAAAACAATACTCCTCCCAGAGCCACGAATTCCAGTTGGTAACAACGAAAACCGGCAACTAGTGAAGCCAGCCCTCCTCCTAATAAAGGCCCCAGAATCGTCCCATAGGACAATGGTAACAACCAACACCTGAGGCTCGATCCAAAAAACCTCAAGTAAATTCTCAAGGCCAATACTCAATGCCCAAACAGATGGCAAAATGGCAAGGAAACCACCAGAAGACCCCAGACCACCAGATCAAAACCCCAACCAAACCCCACCAGAAAAGCACACAGGTTGTGACAGGTTCCCAGGCTTGTCTGGCATTATGTTGTATACGGTATATGTAGATAAGACACAAAATCCACAGTCACCATAGGCAATGCCATTAGGGTTGAGCGATCGCGATCGGGATCAGATTCCGATTCCGATCTTTTTTGGCAGGATCAAGGTCTCACGTTAGTTCCCACAATGCTTGGCTACTGGTCAATCATTGTGGGAAAAGCTAACAACATTGTTTGATTGGCCAGTAGCCAAGCATTGTGGGAACTAACGTGAGACCTCGATCCTGCCAAAAAAGATCGGGATCGGAATCCAATCTTTTTCAATCCCAATCGCTCAACCCTAAATGCCATAGATTAACTCTATCTCCCATCTCTATGTAAGGACCTATGTATAGGTTATAGAGCATACCTAGAAAACTCTCCCATAGAAGGCAATACAGTCTGCTCCTGACCACTGTGTCTATGGTGGCCCATGACCGTTATAGACTATTTTAGTCTTAGTGGCAAGAGTTGGAATGACAAGATTTTTAAGATTTTTAAATATAGATGGATATAAATATAACATGGAAAAAACAACAACCAAAAATATTTAAAAATATATTTTAAAAAAACAAACGTGATTTAAACAATAGTATCATTTGTGGTGACACTTTCCCTTTAAGAATGGAAAAAGAAAAGCTATAACTGAATAAAATAAGAGTTATACTAAATCATTTCCCAACAAACTATACATCAATCTTCCCAGAATTTGCTGTATGTTCATGGTGACAGGTTTGTTTTCAGGATTCCTAGAAACCTCAGTTTTAAAATATTTTTTAGTAAAGAACATATAATTACCCATAAACTTTTAAATGGGGCACATAAGCTGAGACAGTCCTTGAAGGATGCGGTAACAAATGCTTGTGACAGAATTGCTTGTCAACTCTTGCCAATATGTTGTAAATCTCTGTACTGTTTTCTCAAAAGAAAAAGAAGACAGCAGTAGCAATCTTAAAGGGGTTGTATGAGACCCAAAGATATTGAATACCATCAGGGCCGCCGATAGGCCAGTACTACTGCTACTGGCGTCAGGGGCCCGGCCAAATTTAAAAAGGGGGGCGGGGCCCGGGCCCCCTGGCGCCGGCAGCAGTCATTGTAAATCCTGTTTGTTTCAACTCAGATCTGCGTCCAGAGGACGCAGATCTGAGTTGAACACATATGCGGCTGAAGCAAGGAGCTGACACAGGTCAGCTCCTCGCTTCACCGTTGCGCGCCTCTCTCGCTGACACATATGTGGCTGAAGCGAGGAGCTGACCTGTGTCAGCTCCTCGCTTCGCCACTGCCGCCGACTACCCGGCAGTGTAGACGCGATGTGATCACGTCACATCGCGTCTACAACTGTGCGCCAGTAAGAGAGAGAGGCGTGCAGAGAGCAGCGGGGGAACGAAGGAGAAGGTAAGTGTAATGTGGAACGTGAAACTGGGGGCAGATGAAGGAGAGGACGGCATGACACTGGGGGCAGAGATGGAGAGGACGGCATGAGACGGGCAGAGATGGAGGGACATGAATCTGGGGGCAGAGATGGAGAGGACGGTATGACACTGGGGGCAGAGATGGAGGGACATGAATCTGGGGGCAGAGATGGAGGGACATGAATCTGGGGCAGAGATGGAGGGGACATGAATCTTGGGCAGAGATGGAGGGGACATGAATCTGGGGGCAGAGATGGAGGGGACATGAATCTGGGGGCAGAGATGATGGGGACATGAATCTGGGGGCAGAGATGGGGGCATGAATCTGGGGGCAGAGATGTGGAGACATGAATCTGGGGGCAGAGATGGAGGGACATGAATCTGGGGGCAGAGATGGAGAGGACATGAATTTGGGGGCAGAGATGGAGGGACATGAATCTGGGGCAGAGATGGATGGGACATGAATCTGGGGGCAGAGATGGAGGGACATAAATCTGGGGGCAGAAATGGAGGGGACATGGATCTGGGGGCAGAGATGGAGGGGACATGGATCTGGGGGCAGAGATGGAGGGGACATGAATCTGGGGGCAGAGATGGAGGGGACATGAATCTGGGGGCAGAAATGGAGGGGACATGGATCTGGGGGCAGAAATGGAGGGGACATGGATCTGGGGGCAGAGATGGAGGGGACATGGATCTGGGGGCAGAGATGGAGGGGACATGAATCTAGGGGCAGAGATGGGAGGACATGAATCTGGGGGCAGAGATGGAGTGGACATTAATCTGGGGGCAGAGATGGGGACATGAATCTGGGGGCAGAGATGGAGGGACATGAATCTGGGGGCAGAGATGTAGAGACATGAATCTGTGGGCAGAAATGGAGGGGACATGAATCTGGGGGCAAAGATGGAGGGGACATGAATCTGGGGGCAGATGAAGGGTGTATATGAAGCTGGGGGAGAGACGGAGGGGGGACATATAATTTACGGGTGACTGTAGGAGGATTATACAGTGTGCGGGCACACGAAAAATTAATGAGTGGGTGGAGTCAACATAACAGTGGGTGGGGCTAAATTTCTCACGGCGTGCAGAGTGTGCCGCACATTTTGTCCCTCTTTTGGTTCTTCAAAAGTTGGGAGGTATGGGTACAGGGGGCAATGGAAAGATGTTAGAGGGTGGACGGGGGGGGGGGGATTGTTGGGACATCGGGTGTGCGGCACTGCGGAGAGGGAACTGGGACAATAATATATAATATATAAGTTTTTAGCTGGAGAATAATAATGATGTAGGCTGCTATGCTACTGGTATAGCAGCCTGTTTGGGGGTGGGACTTTCACTTTAAAGGAGTGTTCACATTGCGTTTTTGGGCTCCCTTGCCGGGATATGTTGGTAACCAGTCACAATCAGCTCCCCACTTATCCCTGCACGGAGAACTGCAGGCCCCCCCCCTTTTTTTTTAATGGCCAGTTCTTCATGCAGGGATAAGTTGACAGCTGATTCTGACTGGTTACCAACGTATCCCAGCAAGGGAGGCCAAAAATGCAATGTGAAAAAGCCCTGAGGATTTATTAGGAGGGCTCTTATAGATGGTGTTGGCTCTCTATAGGCACGGTCACACGTAGCAGATTTTACCTGCAAATAGAATCTGATTAAGCCTTGTAATGCTGCTAAATAAAGGGAAATGTAATACATAATTGGTATGACGCAAAATAAGGTAGTTTTAAAATGGCAGGGGGGCAGACACTTAGGCTGTATGGGGCCCCAAAATTCCTGATGGCGGCCCTGCATACCATACCATACCATACGCTTTAGTCCAGGTCTGGGAGGAGATCCCTAAGGAGACCATCCACAACCTCATCAGGAGTATGCTCAGGCGTTGTAGGGAGGTCATACAGGCACATGGAGGCCACACACACTACTCACCCTCATTTTGACATGTTTTAAGGACATTACATCAAAGTTGGAAGCCTGTAGTGTGTTTTTACACTTTAATTTTGGGGGTGACTCCAAATCCAGGCCTCCATTGGTTAATATATTTGATTTCCATTGATGATTTTGTTTTCATCACATTCAACTTTGTACAGAACAAAGTATTCAATGAGAATATTTCATTCATTCAGATCTAGGATGTGTTATTTGAGTGTTCCCTTTATTTTTTTGAGCGGTATATATTACAAAATTTATTAATGACTCAAATACCGCCAGTAAATCAAAAGTTGTCTGAAGCTTACTTACGCTTTTATACCCTTCAGTCTCACGAAACCTCTTTAATCTGAATCCAAAAACTGCCACCAATGTACAAAAAAAAAAAAAATAATAATAAGTCTAGTTTTGCCCAATGTTCTTCATATAACTATTACTCACTGCTGAAACATTTCTTTTATATACTTTCCATCCTTTGTTGCCATAAGCGCTTACATCTAAACACTTAACATTTACGCTGCGGCAAATATAGGAACAAAAAAGGTCGCCGTAATTACAGCAGATCATAGAAATAACATTACTTAAAAATAAAATTTTTATAAATCTTCAGTATACTCTGAATTCTGCAATAGACAGCTCTAATAAAGCTATTCAATCTACAGACTCCTACCTATGCAAGTACAGAACAATGTTTAGCTATGTAATGCTTTATTTCAGAGTTTGTGAATGTCTTCAATGCACATCAGAGGTAAACTCTTTATCACTTTTTATAGGGCGCTGTTCTTTGTCTGCTCCACATCACATCATATAAGGGCACTTAAGAACTGGAACAACATTCACAACATTAGACATCTGTAGAACATGCCATTCACCTTTGCATTTTGCAGATAACTTACATATGTATTAGCCCTGCTCCTTAACCCCTTCCCGCCAATGGCCCTTTTTTGACTTCCTGACCAAGCTCGATTTTTCAAAACTGACGTGTCACTTGATGTGGCAATAACTTTGGAATGCTATAACTTACCAAAGTGATTTTGAGATTGTTTTTTTTGTAACACATTGTACTTCATGTTAGTGGTAAATTTTGGTTGATATGTTTTGTGTTTAATTCTGAAAAAATAGAAAATTTGGTGGAAATTTTGAAAAATATGCATTTTATAAAGTTTGAAATACAGATAGTCAGACCGCCAAAATTATATGATATATCTCATGTCCCAGATCTCTGCTTTATGTCGGCATCAAACTTTAGTCACCCTTTTATTTTTTATGGACATTATAAGATTTACAAGTGAAACAACAATATTCAAAATTTTCAAGAAAATTCCAAAACCCATTTTTTAAGGGACTAATCCAGTTATGAAGGGGATTTTGAAAGACCCTTGTATTAAACCCCCCATAAATCACTCAATTTTCAAAACTGCGCCCCTTAAATCAGCCAAAACAACATATATCAAGTATTTCAACCCTATAAGTGCTTAACAGGAATTAAGACAAAATGGAGGTGAAATTTTCAAATTTGATTTTATTTTACTAATATTTTCATTTAGCCCTAGAATTTGCACATTCACAAGGGGTTAAAGGAGAAAACGCATCCCTCAATTTGTTATGCAAGTTCTCCGGACTACCATAGTACCCCACTTGTGGGTGTAAACTAATATATGGACGCACAGCCCTTGAGGTGTCAAAACAGTGGAAACCTCTAGAAAGTGACCCCGTTTTGAAAACCGCACCCCTCAAACAATTTATCAAGTGATGTAGTGAGCATTAGTAACCCCGAAGTGAATATGCAAGCTGTGCAGAGTAAATTGGGCACACTAAATCCCATTCTATTTTCCCACTAGCTCCTATGACACGGATGGGGAAGAGGGGCATTCTGGGGGATCAGCACTGGTGTATTATCTCTCATAAGCTCTAAATATGGGGTGTCCCCTGAAAACACTCGCACAGCTTATACATTTCCTTCTAGTCGCAGCCACTTATGTCCTAATGATTTGGCGACTTTTGAGGGTTTTGTTTTTACATTGTACAAGCTAGATTTTTATTTTCTGGCAATGTGGCCATATGAGGGCTTGGTGTTTGCGGTATTAGATGTACTTTTCAATGCCACCATTTTGGGGTGCCTGTAACTTATTGACTACATTTTATTAACTCTTTCTGGGTGGGATGTAAAAGGAAACATCAATTCTGGTATTGCTTTTAGCATTTTTTTTCCCTGTGCAGCGTACAGCATAAGTAACATGTTACCTTTATTCTGCGGGTCGGTATTGTTACGGCGATACCTCATTTATATTATTTTTTAATGCGTTGCTATTTGTGCAGAATAAAAATCAATTTAGGGGAAAAAATGAATTATTTTTGCATCGCGTGCATACATGTGTATCGCAGAGTACAGGAAGCTCTCATCCCCGTGCACACTCACAGGGCTGACAGCCTCCATTCTTTGCAGGATCAACCAGGTACGTGTAGGGGACGGCATGGGCCAGACATGGGGTCACTGATCAGACCCCGGGCTGCCCACTACCAACACGGGCACCCCCCAAAACCGTCACAGGGGGTGCCGATCAGCACCATTATGTCCCGATCCCCGGAGATGCCGGCAGTCATGTTTGATCACCGGCATCTCAGGGGTTAACACCTGTGATCGGACCCGGTTCCGACCGCGGGTGTTACAGGGCATTGTCAGCCGTATATTACAGCTGACACCCGCAGGGCATGGTGCGCACACAGTTTCTGTGTGCGCACCACGCAGCCGCCGTAGTACTACAGCGGTTTGCAGGAAGTCCTTCCCGGCAGCGCCGTACTGTTATGGTGGATGTTGGGAAGGGGTTAAAAGGGACGGACCTACTCTCCAGGCACATACTATAGTATATTCTAGTAAACACTTCCTAATAACATATTAACTCTATGTTGGTATAATTCTTTGTTTTACTTTTCCCCCTGTTCCTTCTTCATAAGTGGGTGTTCCATTGCTGTTCTCAATGGGCTGGCTCTGTGCATTTTGATACTGACCAATCACTGGTAACAGTGTTACACTTTATAGGAATATTCCCATTAAACAACAAGAAGGTTAACACTGTGCTGTCTTCCCAAGAAGAAAGAAAAGAGGGAAAAGTTCTAAGAAAAGATGTACTTAGAAGCACAGAATACTGCCTGGCTAGCTCAGTCAGCAGAGCATGAGGCTATTAATCTCAGGGTCGTGGGTTTGAGCCCCATGTTGGGTGCCAAATAAAAGTACTTATTAAATAAGACATGTTGACATCTGAACAGGGGTTCTGCTCATATCTTTATTCATTACACTTATCGGGCATACTTTCTACACGTATTTTACTAGTATAATATCAGGCCAATACACAACTAGAAGTTAACAATAAACTTGACACAAAATATTCCTTTTCTTAGGAAATGTAACAGCCGTCTGAAGTTGTGATGTCATCATGGTGGCAAGCAGCATGGCTCTCAGCTCCAGAGGCAGGATCTGTTGTGGCTTGTATCACCTTAAAGGGACACTATCATTCAGAAAACACATCCCTGCATTGGAATAACCTTTATAAAGACTGTTCTAGTTCTTCCTTTGTTTCCAGGCAGAAGTTTTTGTGTAAATTAGTTTTTTGCAGATATGCAAATGAAGATCACAGAGCACAGGGGACATTCCTCATGTGCGCCGAGCATAGCAGCATCATAGCCTTCAGCATGTTCACACCCTCCTCCTGGCCATTGTATTCTCACCTCCCTTGTTCTGCTTCCTCTTTTGCTGCATCATCAGCAGCATTAGTCTTCGGTAAGAACACAATCTCGCGCATGCGCTGTCACTTCTGCCACTTCAGGTTTGGGCAGCGCATGTGGTTATAAGGAGATCCAAGATGGCCGCTGGAACATGCACTGTCAGCTCTGCCCTAGCCCAGAGCTGACAGTACATGCGCGAGATTGCAATCTGAAGACTGATGCTGCTGCTGATGCAGTATAAGAGGAGGCAGAACAAAGGATCTCATCATCAGAGGGGGCGAGAATACAATGGCCATGAGGAAAGAGCGAACACACTGAAGGCTAGGACACTGATTTCTCTGTACGCCCCCTGTGCTCCATCATCTTCATTTGTATAGCTGCAAAAAACTAATTTACACAAAAATCGCTGCCTTGAAAACAGAAACAAAGGCAGGACTAGAATAGCCTTTATAAAGGCTATTCCAATGTAGGGTTATATAAAAAAAAAAAAAACTTGAAAGTCTTCAGTAGTTAATACCTTTTTTAATGGCTAACTCATAATGATGACAAATTTTAACGTTTCAAAGCTCCTGGCTTCTTCTTCAGATATAACTAAAAGCAATTTCTGAAGGCTGCATATTGATGTACAACAGGACACATAGGGATAGAATTTTAGGAGGAAGGGAGAAGGGGGAAGAGGCTTACTGGTATATACACGTAAACAATTCCAAGGTTCTTATCTTTATGGCTGTCTAAGTTCAGTGATTTCTGTACAATTTATTGGAGACCATCCTGGAGACCAAGCCTTGGGTTTCTGTCCATTAAAGGTGCTCCTTGTTAGGGGGCTAAAGGTCAACCCATTAACAGTCTCCTTTACTATCAACAACCTTCCAAGTCCATCTTGTCCCCATCCTTACCATCTGCATCCTAGCTTCCAGTTGCCCACAATAAATGAGTATATGAGAGAACTGCTTCATAATGTTAAATAGCGTTGCCACATCTTGGCTTATAAATTGTTACAAGGAGGCCATTCTAATTAGAAATGAGCAAACACTATTCGAAACAGCCGTTTCGAATAGCACACTCCCATAGAAATGAATGGAAGTGGGCACGCAGACTTTGCCGGCAGCCGGCCGCTTAACCCCCCGCGTGCCGGCGATGTCCATTCATTTCTATGGGAGCGTGCTATTCGAAACGACTGTTTCGAATAGTGTTCGCTTATCTCTAATTCTGATTTCTTTCAAGTTTTTTTTTATTATTATTATTCTATAATGTTCCATTTGTTTGCACATGAGGATGTATCAATGTTAAAGCTGTGTGGAGTATGTTGGCGCCTTATAGATAAAAACTATTATCTTGTAGCCCATGACAATAGCTCGAAGCACTTTAAGCACTTTGTCTTGGCTTGAATGCGATGTGATGACCTATTGAAGTCATGTTCTGATGAGAGAATAGTGTGGGCTAAAACATACTCTACAGTTATCACTTGTGTTTTGTACATGTTCTATACAGATCTCGGATTGTATTCTATGAGCAGCTATAATCTTAAGAATTAACTCCTATTGAATAAAAGGTTGCAATGTGACATGAAACAACGAAGAAGGGCAAATGTTAAAATTAGATAAATTGCCTTATGATACTCCAAGGATCAATGCCACAATACATACAGTAGAAGAAATCTATTTCATGAAACTAAAGCAAAAAGTCAACCAGACAAGGTTATACATTACAACACACCATTGGCAGGAATGGCAGAAGATACAAAACATATCCTTGTGGTGTCTGCTGTAAAGGTCTCCGTTTGCTAAAGTGTAATTAGTTTATAGGTTTTCTATTTTCTATAAAGTTTCTTTTCTGTATGACACTGTCTATTTTCCTGTTATAGTATATAAGTAACACATTACAAGCATTCAGATGTTTAAAGTAGAGTCATTTGTAAGGACGGATGTCTAAAAAGTATTCTTAAAGGAACAGTCCAGTAAACTTAAGAGAACTTAAACAGTCATGGGTGTAATGAAACTACAGGACAGATAACTTAGATGAGCTAAGAAGATGATATTACCTTGACTTAGGATATTCTGGTAGGGAGAAGATATATCTTGAAGTTCCTTGTTGAGTTCCTTTTAGCTAAAAGGAAGTTTATGTGACATTTTACAATCAGGAGTTCGGCCATCATCCTGCTCGCTTTATGCAACTTTGTGTTTGCGACAACGACTGTGAGAGTATCTTTGGATGGATTTCGCTGATATGCTGTATAAGCCCCAGGCCAGGTTGGATACATTTTTGTGACCTTCAACCTACAGCATGGGTATTGCTGACATTTTGTGGTTTTCTGAGAGACGTGGAGTGTACTTTTTGACATGAAGACTGCCCCTTGGAGGGAGATATTGACTGACCCCAGGGAATATAACTACTCAACTTCAGCACCAGTCTTGTGGTGTTCCTAAGAACTATGCCTCTATTATATGGAGGAGAAGACGTTGCTTTTACCTGCCTGCCTTCAAATAAATCATGAGTTATTAACTAGAGATGAGCGAACAGTGTTCTATCGAACTCATGTTCGATCGGATATTAGGCTGTTCGGCATGTTCGAATCGAATCGAACACCGCGTGGTAAAGTGCGCCATTACTCGATTCCCCTCCCACCTTCCCTGGCGCCTTTTTTGCTCCAATAACAGCGCAGGGTAGGTGGGACAGGAACTACGACACCGGTGACGTTGAAAAAAGTAGGCAAAACCCATTGGCTGCCGAAAACATGTGACCTCTAATTTAAAAGAACAGCGCCGCCCAGGTTTGCGTCATTCTGAGCTTGCAATTCACCGAGGACGGAGGTTTCCGTCCAGCTAGCTAGGGCTTAGATTCTGGGTAGGCAGGGACAGGCTAGGATAGGAAGGAGAAGACAACCAACAGCTCTTATAAGAGCTAAATTCCAGGGAGAAGCTTGTCAGTGTAACGTGGCACTGACGGGCTCAATCGCCGCAACCCAGCTTTCCCAGGATCCTGAATGGAATACACTGTCAGTGTATTCCCGTATACCCGATATATACCCCGATACCCGTTCCAACGGTGTGCCCCCCCACCTTCACCCCAGAAATACCCTGCAAGTCCCCTAGCAATAGAATTGGGGCTATATACACCCACAATTTTTACTACTGCCATATAGTGCCATTGTCTGACTGGGAATTCAAAGAATATATTGGGGTTATAAATACCCTCATTTCTTGCTACTGCCATATAGTGCCAGTGTCTGACTGGGAATTCAAAGAATATATTGGGGTTACGTGCACCCACAATTTTTACTACTGGTATACAGTGCCATTGTCTGACTGGGAATTCAAAGAATATATTGGGAATACAAATACCCTCATTTCTTGCTACTGCCATATAGTGCCAGTGTCTGACTGGGAATTCAAAGAATATATTGGGGTTACGTGCACCCACAATTTTTACTACTGGTATACAGTGCCATTGTCTGACTGGGAATTCAAAGAATATATTGGGAATACAAATACCCTCATTTCTTGCTACTGCCATATAGTGCCAGTGTCTGACTGGGAATTCAAAGAATATATTGGGGTTACGTGCACCCACAATTTTTACTACTGGTATACAGTGCCATTGTCTGACTGGGAATTCAAAGAATATATTGGGAATACAAATACCCTCATTTCTTGCTACTGCCATATAGTGCCAGTGTCTGACTGGGAATTCAAAGAATATATTGGGGTTACGTGCACCCACAATTTTTACTACTGGTATACAGTGCCATTGTCTGACTGGGAATTCAAAGAATATATTGGGAATACAAATACCCTCATTTCTTGCTACTGCCATATAGTGCCAGTTTCTGACTGGTAATTCAAAGAATATATTGGGGTTACGTGCACCCACAATTTTTACTACTGGTATACAGTGCCATTGTCTGACTGGGAATTCAAAGAATATATTGGGGTTATAAATACCCTCATTTCTTGCTACTGCCATATAGTGCCAGTGTCTGACTGGGAATTCAAAGAATATATTGGGGTTACGTGCACCCACAATTTTTACTACTGGTATACAGTGCCATTGTCTGACTGGGAATTCAAAGAATATATTGGGGTTATAAATACCCTCATTTCTTGCTACTGCCATATAGTGCCAGTGTCTGACTGGGAATTCAAAGAATATATTGGGGTTACGTGCACCCACAATTTTTACTACTGGTATACAGTGCCATTGTCTGACTGGGAATTCAAAGAATATATTGGGAATACAAATACCCTCATTTCTTGCTACTGCCATATAGTGCCAGTGTCTGACTGGGAATTCAAAGAATATATTGGGGTTACGTGCACCCACAATTTTTACTACTGGTATACAGTGCCATTGTCTGACTGGGAATTCAAAGAATATATTGGGAATACAAATACCCTCATTTCTTGCTACTGCCATATAGTGCCAGTGTCTGACTGGGAATTCAAAGAATATATTGGGGTTACGTGCACCCACAATTTTTACTACTGGTATACAGTGCCATTGTCTGACTGGGAATTCAAAGAATATATTGGGAATACAAATACCCTCATTTCTTGCTACTGCCATATAGTGCCAGTGTCTGACTGGGAATTCAAAGAATATATTGGGGTTACGTGCACCCACAATTTTTACTACTGGTATACAGTGCCATTGTCTGACTGGGAATTCAAAGAATATATTGGGAATACAAATACCCTCATTTCTTGCTACTGCCATATAGTGCCAGTGTCTGACTGGGAATTCAAAGAATATATTGGGGTTACGTGCACCCACAATTTTTACTACTGGTATACAGTGCCATTGTCTGACTGGGAATTCAAAGAATATATTGGGAATACAAATACCCTCATTTCTTGCTACTGCCATATAGTGCCAGTGTCTGACTGGGAATTCAAAGAATATATTGGGGTTACGTGCACCCACAATTTTTACTACTGGTATACAGTGCCATTGTCTGACTGGGAATTCAAAGAATATATTGGGGTTATAAATACCCTCATTTCTTGCTACTGCCATATAGTGCCAGTTTCTGACTGGTAATTCAAAGAATATATTGGGGTTACGTGCACCCACAATTTTTACTACTGGTATACAGTGCCATTGTCTGACTGGGAATTCAAAGAATATATTGGGAATACAAATACCCTCATTTCTTGCTACTGCCATATAGTGCCAGTGTCTGACTGGGAATTCAAAGAATATATTGGGAATACAAATACCCTCATTTCTTGCTACTGCCATATAGTGCCAGTTTCTGACTGGTAATTCAAAGAATATATTGGGGTTACGTGCACCCACAATTTTTACTACTGGTATACAGTGCCATTGTCTGACTGGGAATTCAAAGAATATATTGGGGTTATAAATACCCTCATTTCTTGCTACTGCCATATAGTGCCAGTGTCTGACTGGGAATTCAAAGAATATATTGGGGTTACGTGCACCCACAATTTTTACTACTGGTATACAGTGCCATTGTCTGACTGGGAATTCAAAGAATATATTGGGAATACAAATACCCTCATTTCTTGCTACTGCCATATAGTGCCAGTGTCTGACTGGGAATTCAAAGAATATATTGGGGTTACGTGCACCCACAATTTTTACTACTGGTATACAGTGCCATTGTCTGACTGGGAATTCAAAGAATATATTGGGAATACAAATACCCTCATTTCTTGCTACTGCCATATAGTGCCAGTGTCTGACTGGGAATTCAAAGAATATATTGGGGTTACGTGCACCCACAATTTTTACTACTGGTATACAGTGCCATTGTCTGACTGGGAATTCAAAGAATATATTGGGAATACAAATACCCTCATTTCTTGCTACTGCCATATAGTGCCAGTGTCTGACTGGGAATTCAAAGAATATATTGGGGTTACGTGCACCCACAATTTTTACTACTGGTATACAGTGCCATTGTCTGACTGGGAATTCAAAGAATATATTGGGGTTATAAATACCCTCATTTCTTGCTACTGCCATATAGTGCCAGTTTCTGACTGGTAATTCAAAGAATATATTGGGGTTACGTGCACCCACAATTTTTACTACTGGTATACAGTGCCATTGTCTGACTGGGAATTCAAAGAATATATTGGGAATACAAATACCCTCATTTCTTGCTACTGCCATATAGTGCCAGTGTCTGACTGGGAATTCAAAGAATATATTGGGAATACAAATACCCTCATTTCTTGCTACTGCCATATAGTGCCAGTTTCTGACTGGTAATTCAAAGAATATATTGGGGTTACGTGCACCCACAATTTTTACTACTGGTATACAGTGCCATTGTCTGACTGGGAATTCAAAGAATATATTGGGGTTATAAATACCCTCATTTCTTGCTACTGCCATATAGTGCCAGTGTCTGACTGGGAATTCAAAGAATATATTGGGGTTACGTGCACCCACAATTTTTACTACTGGTATACAGTGCCATTGTCTGACTGGGAATTCAAAGAATATATTGGGAATACAAATACCCTCATTTCTTGCTACTGCCATATAGTGCCAGTGTCTGACTGGGAATTCAAAGAATATATTGGGGTTACGTGCACCCACAATTTTTACTACTGGTATACAGTGCCATTGTCTGACTGGGAATTCAAAGAATATATTGGGAATACAAATACCCTCATTTCTTGCTACTGCCATATAGTGCCAGTGTCTGACTGGGAATTCAAAGAATATATTGGGGTTACGTGCACCCACAATTTTTACTACTGGTATACAGTGCCATTGTCTGACTGGGAATTCAAAGAATATATTGGGAATACAAATACCCTCATTTCTTGCTACTGCCATATAGTGCCAGTGTCTGACTGGGAATTCAAAGAATATATTGGGGTTACGTGCACCCACAATTTTTACTACTGGTATACAGTGCCATTGTCTGACTGGGAATTCAAAGAATATATTGGGGTTATAAATACCCTCATTTCTTGCTACTGCCATATAGTGCCAGTGTCTGACTGGGAATTCAAAGAATATATTGGGAATACAAATACCCTCATTTCTTGCTACTGCCATATAGTGCCAGTTTCTGACTGGTAATTCAAAGAATATATTGGGGTTACGTGCACCCACAATTTTTACTACTGGTATACAGTGCCATTGTCTGACTGGGAATTCAAAGAATATATTGGGGTTATAAATACCCTCATTTCTTGCTACTGCCATATAGTGCCAGTGTCTGACTGGGAATTCAAAGAATATATTGGGGTTACGTGCACCCACAATTTTTACTACTGGTATACAGTGCCATTGTCTGACTGGGAATTCAAAGAATATATTGGGAATACAAATACCCTCATTTCTTGCTACTGCCATATAGTGCCAGTGTCTGACTGGGAATTCAAAGAATATATTGGGAATACAAATACCCTCATTTCTTGCTACTGCCATATAGTGCCAGTTTCTGACTGGTAATTCAAAGAATATATTGGGGTTACGTGCACCCACAATTTTTACTACCGGTATACAGTGCCATTGTCTGACTGGGAATTCAAAGAATATATTGGGGTTATAAATACCCTCATTTCTTGCTACTGCCATATAGTGCCAGTGTCTGACTGGGAATTCAAAGAATATATTGGGAATACAAATACCCTCATTTCTTGTTACTGCCATATAGTGCCAGTGTCTGACTGGGAATTCAAAGAATATATTGGGGTTACGTGCACCCACAATTTTTACTACTGGTATACAGTGCCATTGTCTGACTGGGAATTCAAAGAATATATTGGGAATACAAATACCCTCATTTCTTGCTACTGCCATATAGTGCCAGTGTCTGACTGGGAATTCAAAGAATATATTGGGGTTACGTGCACCCACAATTTTTACTACTGGTATACAGTGCCATTGTCTGACTGGGAATTCAAAGAATATATTGGGAATACAAATACCCTCATTTCTTGCTACTGCCATATAGTGCCAGTGTCTGACTGGGAATTCAAAGAATATATTGGGGTTACGTGCACCCACAATTTTTACTACTGGTATACAGTGCCATTGTCTGACTGGGAATTCAAAGAATATATTGGGGTTATAAATACCCTCATTTCTTGCTACTGCCATATAGTGCCAGTGTCTGACTGGGAATTCAAAGAATATATTGGGGTTACGTGCACCCACAATTTTTACTACTGGTATACAGTGCCATTGTCTGACTGGGAATTCAAAGAATATATTGGGAATACAAATACCCTCATTTCTTGCTACTGCCATATAGTGCCAGTTTCTGACTGGGAATTCAAAGAATATATTGGGGTTACGTGCACCCACAATTTTTACTACTGGTATACAGTGCCAATTTCTAACTAGGAATTCAAAATGCGCAAGGCTCCCGGAAAGGGACGTGGACGAGGCCGTGGGCGAGGTCGGGGGAATGGTTCTGGGGAGCAAGGTAGCAGTGAAGCCACAGGGCGTCCCGTGCCTACTCCTGTGGGGCAGCAAGCATTGCGCCACTCCACAGTGCCAGGGTTGCTTGCCACATTAACTAAACTGCAGGGTACAAACCTTAGTAGGCCCGAGAACCAGGAACAGGTCTTGCAATGGCTGTCAGAGAACGCTTACAGCACATTGTCCAGCAGCCAGTCAGACTCTGCCTCCTCTCCTCCTATTACCCAACAGTCTTGTCTTCCTTCCTCCCAAAATTCCGAAGCTTTACAGAACAATAACCCAAACTGTCCCTGCTCCCCAGAGCTGTTCTCCGCTCCTTTCATTGTCCCTCAACCTGCCTCTCCACGTCACGATTCCACGAACCTAACAGAGGAGCATCTGTGTCCAGATGCTCAAACACTAGAGTCTCCTCCATCTCCGTTCGATTTGGTGGTGGATGACCAGCAACCCACCCTCATCGACGATGATGTGACGCAGTTGCCGTCAGGGCATCCAGTTGACCGGCGCATTGTGCGGGAGGAGGAGATGAGACAGGAGTTGGAAGAGGAAGTGGTGGATGATGAGGACACTGACCCGACCTGGACAGGGGGGATGTCAAGCGGGGAAAGTAGTGTGGATGTTGAGGCAGGTGCAGCACCAAAAAGGGTAGCTAGAGGCAGAGGCAGAGGTCAGCAGCTTAGGCGAAGCCAGGCCACACCCGGAATCTCCCAAGATGTTCCAGTTCGTACCCAGCCCCGAAAAACTCCCACCTCGAGGGCACGTTTCTCGAAGGTGTGGAGTTTTTTCAAGGAATGCGCCGAGGACAGATATAGTGTTGTCTGCACAATTTGCCTCTCGAAATTGATTAGGGGCTCTGAGAAGAGCAACCTGTCCACCACTTCAATGCGCCGTCATTTGGAATCCAAGCACTGGAATCAGTGGCAGGCAGCAACGGCAGGACAAAGGCCGCCTGCCGTTCACGCCACTGCCACTGCCTCTGCCACTGCCTCTGCCTCTGCCACTGCCACTGCTGACTGTGCTGGCGATGCACTCCAGAGGACGAGCCAGGACACCACTTCATCTGCCTCCGCCATTTTGTTGACTTCTACCTCATCCTCCCCTGGTCCTGTCTTATCTCCTTCTCCTGCACCATCAAAGGCACCATCAGGCGTTTCTTTACAACAACCCACCATCTCTCAGACATTGGAGCGGCGGCAGAAATACACTGCTAACCACCCACACGCGCAAGCCTTGAACGCCAACATCGCTAAACTGCTGGCCCAGGAGATGTTGGCGTTCCGGCTTGTTGAAACTCCCGCCTTCCTGGACCTGATGGCAACTGCGGCACCTCGCTATGCCGTCCCTAGCCGTCACTACTTCTCCCGGTGTGCCGTCCCCGCCTTGCACCAGCACGTGTCACTCAACATCAGGCGGGCCCTTAGTTCCGCGCTTTGCACAAAGGTCCACTTGACCACCGACGCGTGGACAAGTGCATGCGGACAGGGACGCTACATTTCACTGACGGCACACTGGGTGAATGTAGTTGAGGCTGGGACTGCTTCCCAAACTGGCCCGGTGTACCTCGTCTCCCCGCCTAACATTCCTGGCAGGGACACGAGAAGAACACCCCCCTCCTCCTCCTCCTCTACCGCCTCCTCCTCCGCCACCGCCTCCTCCTCCGCCACCGCCTCCTCCTCCGCTGTTAGATTGACCCCAGCTACGAGTTGGAAACGTTGCAGCACTGGCGTTGGTAGACGTCAGCAGGCTATGCTGAAGCTGATCAGCTTGGGGGACAGACAGCACACTGCCTCCGAGGTGAGGGATGCCCTCCTCGATGAGACGGCAATATGGTTTGAGCCGCTGCACCTGGGCCCAGGCATGGTCGTTTGTGATAACGGCCGGAACCTGGTAGCAGCTCTGGAGCTTGCCGGACTCCAACATGTTCCATGCCTGGCCCACGTCTTCAACCTAGTGGTGCAACATTTCCTAAAGAGCTACCCCAATGTTCCAGAGCTACTGGTGAAAGTGCGGCGCATGTGCGCCCACTTTCGCAAGTCGACAGTAGCCGCTGCTAGCTTAAAATCTCTCCAGCAACGCCTGCATGTGCCACAACACCGGCTTTTGTGCGACGTCCCCACACGCTGGAACTCAACGTTTCAGATGTTGAATAGAGTGGTTGAGCAGCAGAGACCTTTGATGGAATACCAGCTACAAAACCCTAGGGTGCCACAAAGTCAGCTGCCTCAGTTTCACATCCATGAGTGGCCATGGATGAGAGACCTTTGTGACATCCTACGGGTCTTTGAGGAGTCCACAAGGAGGGTGAGCTCTGAGGATGCGATGGTGAGCCTTACAATCCCGCTCTTGTGTGTTCTGAGAGAATCCCTGATTGACATCAGGGATAACTCAGATCACACAGAGGAGTTAGGGATAGCATCCGATCCGTCACAGCTGGAGAGTAGGTCCACACATCTGTCCGCTTCACTGCGTTTAATGGAGGAGGAGGAGGAGGAGGAGGAGGAAGAAGAGTTGTCCGATGATGTGATGGTGATACAGGAGGCTTCCGGGCAACTTCGAATCGTCCCATTGTTGCAGCGCGGATGGGTAGACATGGAGGATGAGGAGGAAATGGAGATTGAACTTTCCGGTGGGGCCAGAGGAGTCATGCCAACTAACACTGTGGCAGACATGGCTGAGTTCATGTTGGGGTGCTTTACAACCGACAAGCGTATTGTCAAAATCATGGAGGACAACCAGTACTGGATCTTTGCTATCCTTGACCCCCGGTATAAAAACAACATCTCGTCTTTTATTCCGGTAGAGGGGAGGGCCAATCGCATCAATGCTTGCCACAGGCAATTGGTGCAGAATATGATGGAGATGTTTCCAGCATGTGACGTTGGCGGCAGGGAGGGCAGTTCCTCCAGTAGGCAACCAAGTTCTCACCGGTCCACACAAACGAGGGGCACACTGTCTAAGGTCTGGGACACCTTGATGGCACCCCCTCGCCAAAGTGCCGCCACGGAGGGTCCTAGTGTCACCAGGCGTGAGAAGTATAGGCGCATGTTGCGGGAATACCTTTCCGACCACAGCCCTGTCCTCTCCGACCCCTCTGCGCCCTACACGTATTGGGTGTCGAAGTTGGACCTGTGGCTTGAACTTGCCCTATATGCCTTGGAGGTGCTGTCCTGTCCTGCCGCCAGCGTCCTATCTGAGAGGGTGTTCAGTGCAGCCGGTGGCATCATCACTGACAAGCGCACCCGTCTGTCAGCTGAGAGTGCCGACCGGCTCACTTTGATAAAAATGAACCACCACTGGATAGAGCCTTCATTTTTGTGCCCACCTGTGTAAAGCACCCCAACATGAAACTCCATGTCTGTACTCAACCTCTCCAATTCCTCCGCATCCTCATACTCATCCACCATAAGCGTTGCACAATTCTGCTAATACTAGGCTCCCTCCAACATGATTTCCCCCAACTCTGCTGGTTAGAGGCTCCCTCCACCCTGATTTCCACCAACTCTGCTGGTTAGAGGCTCCCTCCACCCTGCTTTCCCACAACTCTGCTGGTTAGAGGCTCCCTCCACCATGAATTTGCCCAAACTGGGCTGTTTAGAGGCTCCCTCCACCATGAATTGGTCCAAACTGGGGTGGTTAGAGGCTCCCTCCACCATTAATTGGTCCAAACTGGGCTGGTTAGAGGCTCCCTCCACCATTAATTGGTCCAAACTGGGCTGGTTAGAGGCTCCCTCCACCATTAATTGGTCCAAACTGGGCTGGTTAGAGGCTCCCTCCACCATTAATTGGTCCAAACTGGGCTGGTTAGAGGCTCCCTCTACCATGAATTGGTCCAAACTGGGCTGTTTAGAGGCTCCCTCCACCATGAATTTGCCCAAACTGGGCTGGTTAGAGGCTCCCTCCACCATGAATTGGTCCAAACTGGGGTTTTTAGAGGCTCCCTCCACCATGAATTGGTCCAAACTTGGCTGTTTAGAGGCTCCCTCCACCATTAATTGGTCCAAACTGGGGTGGTTAGAGGCTCCCTCCACCATGAATTGGTCCAAACTGGGGTGGTTAGAGGCTCCCTCCACCATGAATTGGTCCAAACTGGGCTGGTTAGAGGCTCCCTCCACCATTAATTGGTCCAAACTGGGCTGGTTAGAGGCTCCCTCCACCATTAATTGGTCCAAACTGGGCTGGTTAGAGGCTCCCTCCACCATGAATTGGTCCAAACTGGGCTGTTTAGAGGCTCCCTCCACCATGAATTTGCCCAAACTGGGCTGGTTAGAGGCTCCCTCCACCATGAATTGGTCCAAACTGGGGTTTTTAGAGGCTCCCTCCTCCATGAATTGGTCCAAACTTAGCTGTTTAGAGGCTCCCTCCACCATGAATTGGTCCAAACTGGGGTGGTTAGAGGCTCCCTCCACCATTAATTGGTCCAAACTGGGCTGGTTAGAGGCTCCCTCCACCATTAATTGGTCCAAACTGGGCTGGTTAGAGGCTCCCTCCACCATTAATTGGTCCAAACTGGGCTGGTTAGAGGCTCCCTCCACCATTAATTGGTCCAAACTGGGCTGGTTAGAGGCTCCCTCCACCATTAATTGGTCCAAACTGGGCTGGTTAGAGGCTCCCTCCACCATTAATTGGTCCAAACTGGGCTGGTTAGAGGCTCCCTCCACCATGAATTGGTCCAAACTGGGCTGTTTAGAGGCTCCCTCCACCATGAATTTGCCCAAACTGGGCTGGTTAGAGGCTCCCTCCACCATGAATTGGTCCAAACTGGGGTTTTTAGAGGCTCCCTCCACCATGAATTGGTCCAAACTTGGCTGTTTAGAGGCTCCCTCCACCATGAATTGGTCCAAACTAGGGTGGTTAGAGGCTCCCTCCACCATTAATTGGTCCAAACTGGGCTGGTTAGAGGCTCCCTCCACCATTAATTGGTCCAAACTGGGCTGGTTAGAGGCTCCCTCCACCATGAATTTGCCCAAACTGGGCTGGTTAGAGGCTCCCTCCACCATGAATTGGTCCAAACTGGGTTTTTTAGAGGCTCCCTCCACCATGAATTTGCCCAAACTGGGCTGGTTAGAGGCTCCCTCCACCATGAATTGGTCCAAACTGGGGTTTTTAGAGGCTCCCTCCACCATGAATTTGCCCAAACTGGGGTGTTTAGAGGCTCCCTCCACCATGAATTTGCCCAAACTCTGCTGGTTAGAGGCTCAATCCACCCTGATTTTCAAAACAAATGTTGGTGCCAACCTCAACTTACTACAAGGGCCAAATTCACTGCTGGTGACAAGCTCTCCTCACTGCAAGTGCCAAATACACATGTTTCAAGGTGTTTTCCTACTGTCAGAGAGGTGGTATTGAGTGTGTAAAGTGTGTAGTTGTTAGGCTGTGATGTTGGGGTAATAGAGGGTCTTTGGTGTGTTAGATGCCCCCAGACATGCTTCCCCTGCTGTCCCAGTGTCATTCCAGAGGTGTTGGCATCATTTCCTGGGGTGTCATAGTGGACTTGGTGACCCTCCAGACACGGATTTGGGTTTCCCCCTTAACGAGTATCTGTTCCCCATAGACTATAATGGGGTTCGAAACCCGTTCGAACACACGAACATTGAGCGGCTGTTCGAATCGAATTTCGAACCTCGAACATTTTAGTGTTCGCTCATCTCTATTATTAACTCATTCAGCACTTTTTCTCCTCTATCCTGTATTCACCATTATGTGCACTCCAACAAACATCATGCTCAGGGAGGCTTACTATAGTAAAGTGCCGTGAAGATTCTACTATGGCCATCTTTCACCCTACAGGACCCCTCTTAACTGCACCAGCCCTAGATGTTTGGTCGAGCTGACCACAGCTGACATGAGCCAAACCATAACCAACTACTACTACAAGACTCCTGCTTTCCTTAATATGGTTACTGCACATTGTGAACTGTTTGCCAGATAACAGGTTGTCCTGACTTTTCCTATAAACTTATATTTTTTTAAGGAAAAAAGAAAAACAAAACAAATGTGTGCCATAATTACCTTGCCATTGTGAAGTGGCTTCTAGGTGATCCTCTACATGTTACCCAGTGCTACAGATAACTAGGTATGTCACAAGTTTTCCAAAAGTCTCAAGTTTGGCCAGAATTTGGGGAGTTCACCACTGATGACTCTGGAGTATAATAAGATAAGGACCGGGAGATGCAGCAAAATGTTACACACGGATACTCACCTTCCTTCACCCCTCCTGGACTGACCAGCATGGACAGCCATCTTCCGGCCTCTTCTACAATGTCTATGAAAACACCCCCTGAAGGACCACTGAGGCCTGCGATTTGACCTCAGAAGTCATTTGGGACATGTTGGCTTCATGATACTTGCATCATGACACATGACTGCTGAGGCCAAACCATGGGACCAAGTGGTCTCTCAGGGCAGTAATGTCACAGAAGAGGCATGAAGATGCTGGGCAATGCACAATGGATGAAGGGACCCAGGAGAGGTGAGGGAAGGTAAATATTAGTGCTATACGTGAAAATTATTTTACCATTTCTTCACTGAGCCCCCACTTATTATTCCCTGCAGTATGAAAAAAAACACTTTCGGTTTAGAAGGAAACTGAACCTTTGCAAAACAAACCTCATGAGGTTCGCCCATCTGTACCCAGCACCCATTCGCCAATCTGACCGGGCCTGCTCTCTGCCTTGGTTCCACAAAGGATCTTGCATCAAAGATCCTTCTCTGACACATACATCTATGCCAGAAAAGCGGGAGGTCTACATCTAACATACCTCTACAGGTGTCTAAGGTAAGATTGATTAACTTTATTATTTCATTAAAAGAGATACTATTCATCTTGATACTAAATGGTAGAGATGTATTGAGTGTGACTACTGCAGATGTGGTGCAAGATGCAATTAATGTGGTGCACTAGTGGCCATTGTCATGTAAGCTACAACTGCGAATAGCGTAAAAGAGAGGCTAGAAATGGTAGCCTCTCTTTTTAATTGTATAATTGGCACATATTAGAAATGTAACTTTGCACTACAGGATATTACGAGGCTGTGTCTTTATTAGCATTAGAATCGACTAATTTAATGATGTGTTTCTGCCGATGTGAGTTGGACTTTTTATGTTGAAGTAAGCTTAGTTGTCTGAGTCACTAGTAAATCTTATGTATGTGCTGTATATATTAATCTGCATTATAGTTATTTATGCAGAGGACTGACGTAAGTGAGATCTATTTTCAGAATTCATTATGTTAGCCCTGAGATTATCCAAAACGATAACCTTTACCCTTCCTCCTACTAATAAAGTTTGTGTAGTGACAGCTGTATATATGAGATCACGACATTTCAGAAAACAAAGAATCCAATTGGTTTTATCTACTAATGTAAAGGCTACAATATGTTCCTTGTAAATAAATATAGAAAGAGCTTCCATTGTTCAGTGAAGCATAATCGTCCACCAATCGTCCACCAACTCCTGTAGTCCATCATCCTAGTGCTGGTTGTCTATGGATATGCTGCGGGGCTGTGTTGATATGCTGGGTTTTGGCAATATATTCTCTCTAAATGCCAAGACAGCTGCTAGCCCCCACAGCACAGATAGTTACCTATAAGAATAGGGAAGCTGGGAAGGGGCTCTGCTTCCGACCATGTAACCCAAGGTTCAGGACGAATCCAGAACACCCAACTTCATCATCAACAGTCCGCAGGATAAAGTATGCGAAGTTAAATTGTATGGACAACCCATTTAAATCTAATTTTTCTCATCTCATTCCTGAAACACACTAATCCTCACTAAGTATATTCTGCTTTCTTACTGTCCCTCTTTCTGCATTATCTATCCCCACAAAATGGCAGCATTAATGGCTATGATATGCTTTTTATAATAGCTATGATGTACAACACCATCATGCCTGTAGCTCCAAATGATTGGCTAAAGGACACCTGCAAGGCATTATGGGACATGTAAAATGGTGTCCGCCAATTTGAGCATTTTGCTTGAAACAAGTCCCGAAAGTTTCAGATCCAAAATTTTTGAAAATTTCAAACCAAATTTGATTTTTTTTGCCAAACTGAATCTCTAACCTCTAGTCAATTGTAGCATGGGATCTTACCAACAAGAACATCTGGTGTCAACCTACCATCAAGGAGTACATGCCCTGGGGTCCCACAGTATAGATAGCTAATAGAGATGAGCAAACACCGTTTGATCGAATAGGTATTCGATTGAATATCAGGCCGTTCGAGGTATTCATTTGCAATCGAATACCATGTGACATACACAGTAAAAATTCGTATCCCCTCGCACCTTCCCTGGCGCTTTTTTTGCACCAATAACTGTGCAGGAGAGGTGGGACAGGAACTACGACAAAGGAGGCATTGAAAAAAATTGCAAAAAAACCCATTGGCTGCCGAAAACATGTGACATCCCATTTATAAGAATAGCCAGCGCCATCTTCGTGTCATTTGCGGTGAGAAATAGGGAAAGAGAGAGATCTGCTGAGGGCTAGATAGCTTCTAGTAGGCAGAGAAAAATGGAAGAACAACAGCAGTTCTACACTGCAGGGAGAGGAGTCAAGATTTCAACAGGGTGTCTCCCCAAATCAGGGATACGGAGCAATTCAGTCTAGTCAGATATGCTGAACCCAGCTTTGCAGGCAGTGTCCCCTCTACTCACTCCAAGGGCCAAAAACACTGCTGTTTAAAGGCTCTACTCACTCTAAGGGCCAAAAACTAAATCTCTGCTGTTTACAGGCTCAACTCACCCAAAGGACCAACAAATCTCTGCTGGTGCAAGGCTGAACTAGGTTAATGGGCCTAAAACTCTGCAGGTAGAAGGCTGAAGTCACCTGAAGAGCCTCAATCTCTGCTGGTAGCTCAACTTAAGGGCCTCTAATTTAATTTGGAAGGGCTCACGTTAAGCACCAGAAAAGTGAATTTTTGAAGGTCTCACCACATCACACACACACACAATGTCAGTTAAGGGTGGGTAATGTTGGATTTCCCATTGCCTATTCCCTTTGTGGTTGTCATGGGCAACGTGATTTAAAGGGGTACTTATTAATGTTTCTTTAGCATCAAATTTGGGTTTCTGTCCATCCAATTGGGGAGGAAAGAAGGTTTCCAGGTATTTTCCCACTTTGATAGAGTTTTTTTTTGGAGTGTGGAAAGTGTGTAGTTGATAGGCTGTGATGGTGGGGTAAAACAGTGACTTGGGCATGTTAGATGCCCCCAGACATGCTTCCCCTGCTGTCCCAGTTGCATTGCAGAGGTGTTGGCATCATTTCCTGGGGTGTCATTGTGGACGGTGACTCTCCTTAGTCGAATGGTGGGTTCCCCTGTAGCGAAGCATTTTTCCCCATAGACTATAATAGGGTTCGATATTCGTTCGAATAGTCGAATATTGAGCAGCTATTTGAAACAAATAATGAATATCGAATATTTTACTGTTCGCTCATCTCTAATAGCTAAGAGACTGGGAATGTTCAATAATTGTGTCTTAGTTCATGATAACATGTAATTTTATTATTGCTAAAAAGAAAAATGTGTGTTATTTTGGGCTTTAAATCTATTTTATAATAGTTTTTTATTAAAAATTTTAAACTGTTAGACTTATACAGTTGACATGCTTGAAATACTATATGTACACTACATAGAAAGCTGCAGTGTTGTTCCCTAGCAAATATATCAGGCTTACTGTCTGCACCTTCCATCTCCTCTCTCTTGTATTAATTATGAATTACCGTATATACTCGAGTATAAGTCGAGTTTTTCAGCACAGTTTTTGTGCTGAAAAAGTGCTCCTCGGCTTATATTCGGGTCATTACGGTAATTTTCTGCTAGCAGGCCAGGATAGCAGTCTATGGGACTTGCAATCAAATGACCAGAGGTTCAAGTCCCCCAGGGGGGGGCTAAAAAAAATAGTAAAAAAAAAACAAAAAAAAAAACAAATTTAAACAAAATATATATAATAAAATAAATAAAAGTTCTAAATCCTTTCCCTAGAATACATATAAAGGCGGGTTCACAGCACCTGATCTCTGTTATGCAGGTTTCCATTTTCTGTTGGCAGAGGACAGAAACAGACATTCAGTGTCTGTCAGTGAGCGTCTTCTGCTGCCCATGGCGAAACCGTTATGCATAACGGAGATTGGGCGCTAGTGTGAACCTGCCCTCAAAGTAGAAAATGACTGTGACACACATACACATTAGATATCCCTGTGTCTGAAAGTGCCCGGTCTACTGAATATAGGGGATCTGTAGTGCTTCTATTCCGTGTGGAAGGGGTTAATAGGCGCACTGCAGATACCCTATATTCAGCCAGGCTGAATTCCAACTGGGGGTAAAAAACCCAGTCCTCAAGCTCAGGGAAGGGGCAGACAGACAACGAAAACACCCCCTCCCCTTCCCCAGCATTTACTGCACCCAAGAACTCGGCGATCTTAATTTTTGAAATTTTCCAGTAGCTGCTGCATTTCCCCCTAGGCTTATACTCGAGTCAATAAGTTTTCCCAGTTTTTTGTGGTAAAATTAGGGGGGTCGGCTTATATTCGGGTCGGCTTATACTCGAGTATATACGGTAGTTATAAATCAGATTAGAAGATTGTTCAGGAGAGGGGAGAGAGGGTCTGGAGACTAAGCCATCAGACAAGCAGACAGATTTGCTTCTGAATGACATTCTGCAGCTTGATATGTATTGAAATGCATGCAAGCTGCTGAAGCCAATTGGTCTACATTAAAAAAAAAGTTATTTTTAGCAGAAAATACCTGCCCTTAAATCAAAGAAAATTTGATCTAAAGGTGTTCTTAGCCTTACACTCATAGTATATTTTATAGGCTTGAAATGACAAGGTACTTTAACAACACATTAAACCTCAACTCTCCGAGGGAAACAAAAGCATTTACTAAAACTGAAAAACTGGAGGTGAAAATTGTTACCCAATTATCCACTTCATGTACCGCAATTAAAGCGACAAACATAAAATAGAGAAAGGCAGTGCTAAAAATCCAAGCCCAGATTAAAACGTGTTCCACTTCACAAACCTTCCTTCTCCCCATTGTTCAATAATTAGATTTGCCTAATTGACCACCAAGCAACCATTGCCGAAATGAAGAAATATCTGAGCTATGGCACTCTTCTTTTACTGTCAGGTGAACAGTGTGCAGTATTTGATCTATTGAAACCAATGTGGAATTCTTTGAACCATTTGCTAAATCTATTCATATAATGACTCAATAATAAAAGCATTGCCATAAACAAAGCCATTAGGAGGCAACGTCGCTCATGATAATGGGAAATTTCTTACTAATATTATGGGCTGTTTGGTTAGTAAAACGATAGATTGTTTGGACCAGTTACAATTTTTGGGTGACTAATTCAACATGAAATTTCTTAGGGGGCATTCACACGGAGTAACGCCGGGCGTGTATCACAGCCGTACACGCCGTCGTTACGGCAGACTGCCGAACACTTCCCATTCACTTCAATGGGAGTGCTCGTAAACGCCGCTGTTACGAGCGCTCCCATTGAAGTGAATGGGAAGTGTTCGGCAGTCTGCCGTAACGCTGGCGTGTACGGCTGTGATACACGCCCAACGTTACTCCGTGTGTATGTCCCCTTATATTCCAATGGTCATGTGCCCTTGTTCCTTTTACAATCACAACAATATTTAATTCCTATTTATTTTATGCAAGTGTCTGATTCCAATGCACAAAGATTGCCTAACACTGGAACCTAGTTTTGTCATTCCCAAGTCTAAATACTGAAAGACAGCCAGGCTTATATTGTTTAACTCAAAGCTGTCATTGCCAAGATATGGGTACTTAACAGATACAGTGAAGTTTAAAAGTTTGTGAACCCTTTAGATTTTTCTATATTTCTACACTACACTTCAATGAAAGGCTCACATGCTTTCGCTCCTTACAGATATGTGATCTTTTGCTAGAACCCCATACACCTTGCAGTGAGTGTAAAACACTGCGGCGTTTAAGCCACGTGGAGTACCAGCCTCAATGTGGAAATCTATGGGGAGCTTGCAGGAAAAAATACCCAGAATTGGTGATTTGCAGTGGAATCTCCTGCACAATTTTCTTGATGGAAATTCTACAACATGTGTGACTTGTGAGAAGGTGACATACATAGTGCTGGAATCCCAGTATATCTCACCCAGGTTTCTGAAATATGTGTGGTCCAGGGCAGGTCTCAGCCCCAGGTGAGGGTCATAGGCTTGTTACTGGGCCATAAAAGTTTGCAGAGCCTACTCTTCAGGGCAGATCCTGAGAATGAAAGGAGGGGCCTGGGTCTGTGCTGCTATACTGTGAGACTGGCGGCGAGACTTAACTGCATTATTTATTTATTCTTGTGGCTGGTAGTAAGCCACCTGTACAGTTAGTACTTATTGTTCAGTTAGTGCTCAGACGAGCAGGATTTGTTTCCCATTCTTTTGCCTGAGGTTAAGGCTGTAATTTATTTTGCTCATTTTGTGCCTGAAGTGAAGGATTATTTATTTTGCTGTTTTTCCTAAATAATCCTGTTTGCTACAGATTTTGTGTCCCTGTCGCTGATTCTTTGGGCCCGTGCATTGCTGCTACTGACCTACTCGGACTAAAACGCAATACTTTACAATGCAACATAAAATGTTAACTAGTCACTGTGTTTCCATTAACTATTTATACGTAACTCTATGATCCACCTCCATAAATATTTATTACAGTAATCTATTTCTGGCTTATTACTTATACAGTTGATAAATTGATAAGTGTCTTGAACATATTGAATACTATCAGTTGAGCTCAATCTGGTGGAAAATGTAATTCTTCTAACTCTTTCTTACGAGTGAATCCCTTGGATAATTTCTGAAAGGAATCCCTCATCTCCCAGAGGCTGGTTAATAATAATTGGCTCTCGTGCATTATTCAAAAACTATAGTGTATCATTCATGCAAGAATGAAACATTGTTGCTGATTTGCAATACTAATTTGTTGATTTCTTGTAGAAGACCATGGCCATATGCGAAGCAAAGAAAGAGTATGTGGCTATTTAACTAGTGAGGAGCACAGGAACAATCAATTCATTTGAATATTAATTACCTGCAATTAACGTGTCCTTCTTAATGGCTTGAAAAGAAGCAAATTACTTGGAGAAAGACTAATTAAGATGATGTAATTTTGTCTACAGAGAATAATTCATTCACTGTCAGACGGATCATCTAATTAAAGTATCCCATTAATTAATGTCTCGTGAAATTGACTGATAAAATGCCTCAATGAATGCCAGCGAAAATCCTGGGCAAATTAATAAAATGCCCCTTTCTTCCCGCTCATCAATACATCAACAAAAGGGTGAGCACACATTAATTTCCACATGAAAGTGCTGGTTTTACAGGGAGAAGATGCATACTTTGCATTAAAATATCTTCCTACAATTACTAAGTCATTAGTTTACAGGCAGTACTTGTAATAACAGAGTGGAACCCGCAAATTACTGTGGTCGCTGAAGTATGGTGGGACACCAGTATAAATATAGGAAGCCAGTCTGGTATAACACAATTTCAAAACGTGCTGGAGGGAGAGAAGATTGAAGGATTATATCAAAGTCGCTTGACTACAAATATCTGTACCATGTACCAATAGCTAAAATGGGGCAATTGGCATGAGCCTCATGTTTTTTTTGTCTTCCTCTGGATCAACACAGTAGGGGACTGTAGGGTTATAGGTTGAACTTGATGGACTGATGTCTTTATCCAATCCCATCTACTGTGTAACTATGAAACTATCACTTATTGGGAGAAGTTATAAAATCTGGCTTCCGTGCCATCTGTATAGCTTTAATGGATATTCTAAAGCTCATATGGTAGCCCAATGAACTTAGAACGTAGAAGAATTAGTTGAGTTCCTAGTAGTGCAGTATGATACAGATTGACCTGTAGTGAAGGGATGAAGGAAATTGAAAAGCTCTCTAAGGACGGCTTGTTGACTATCTTGTAAATTTGCCTCTGGAAATTTCTCTACCGAAACTGAAAATCAAAAAGTCATTGGACTTGCTAAGGATCATTGAACTTTTTCTCACCTTTACAATCATTGAGGAATAGTCTTCAATATATCTACTAGGGAAGAGTGAACCAGTTTGGATCAAACTGAATTTGACCTGAATTTTTGAAAAGTTTCATATTCGACACAAACACAAAACTTTTGTGGTTCTTCACCCGGAAAATATTGTTATCCAAAAGGCATTCTTTAGACTCCAGTGTATAATGAATGGAGACCCAGGGGAGGTGTGTACACATAATAAACAGTTAAACTCACCTTTCCTCACCTCTACTGCGCTATCGTGACATCTGGAGGTTCTTCAGTGTCCTCTTCTCAGGCCTGCACCTGCAAGGAGGTGAGATGAGTATGTCACTTCAGACGGCAGATTGATGAGTACCTGATAGGGTGGCACAGAGAGTATTTGATGGGCAAACCTATCAAGACAAACATGTCCAAAAATAAACTGCTATTATTATACTGTGATGTCTCTTCAGACCCCAGAGAACAATAAGCAGAGCTCCAGGGGAGGTGATTAAAAATAATAAGCAATCTCTAGCATCATTCATGACATCTCTCAGACTGAAAGAGGTACAAATACTGGCACCGGAGCAACAGGGGGATTTAATCACCTCATCTGGGCCTCCGCTCATTGTACTCTTGGGTTTGTATAGGCCCCAGAGTACAGTAATGGCTCGTGATTGCCTGCCACCATTGGACATTATACCGTGTTGCCACTATGGGATACTATACTGTGTGGAGGGGCTACTGTGAGACATCATGCTAAGTGGAAGGTGAGACATTATACTGTGTAGAGGCCACTATAGGCCATTATACTGTGTGAAATTATTCTGTCTGCACTATAGGACATTATTCTTAAAGGAGTGGTCCAGGAATTGAACAAACTGCAGGAAGGGCAATGGCAGGTATGCATCACTGCGCATGCGACAGCGGATCAGTGACATATCTCAGTCTGGTGGTTTCATAGGTGCACATTGTTACGGTCGGCACTTAAAAAATAACAATAAACAATAGCTTGCAGAGCCCAACTGGGCTCTGAACTGCAGGGCACCCTGGTGTGAACAAGGCCCAACAGTTTACGTCACTACCGGGCTACACAACCAGCTGAGGATATCTCTGATAACTTCTCAGAGAAAGCTCTTGTCGTTCAGAGCAGCCGCTAATGAATAATAAAGTCTTGCAGTTACTTCACTGCAAGACAAACATAAAGTATGACCGTGTGCTCCCAGTAGCTTTCTGGGCCGCACCCACCACAGCCACCTGCAGTTGCAGCACCACAAGTAGCAGACTAACTAAGCTAGGGAATGCCCCACTATTCTGACTAAAGGCGTGCCTGATTAGCCAGCCCAGGTGCCCAAGCCAGATACTGATAGGCTGACACCACTGTCAGTCAGAAGACCAACCACGTCCATCAGCTGCAAGGGAATTAACCCCATGCATGCTGGACTGAACACTTACAGCGGAACAGGCTGCGACCCTGATGCCTTGGTGGCACCTGCTGCACAGTCCTAACACACATGCACAATGGTAGTCAAGCCTAATTCTAATTTTCTAACTTCAGGAAGGGCAGAATGCAACTTCGATTTTTTGCATAAGGCAGCAGAAAAGCTAGAATTGGTCTTCTTGCCTATTCTGGCCTCCAGGGTCACCATTGAGGCCTGTGATTTGGCATCAGAAGACACATGGGGCGCAACAGCATTTTAAGCTGTGACTAGGGTTGAGCGATTTGGATCGGAAAAGATTGGATTCCGATCGGCGATCGAGTAAATTTCACGATCGCGATTGGGTTCTGATCCCGCCTAAAAAAGATTGGGAACGGAATTCCGATCCTGATCGCTCAACTGACTTACCTGCACAGAACCGCTGCCGCTCCCCAGAGCTCCGGGCCGTTGTTCTCTCCTCTCCTCTTTCTTTTCACACGCCGGCAGAGCGCTGTATGTGCCCCCGCTTCCTTAGGCTAGTGTTACTGCTGAGAGTAGGCAGGGATTTTTGTGGCCTAGGAGAGTGTGGGCAGGTACAGGGAGGGGAGACGTGAATGATGCACTCACGTGTCCCCGCCCTGTACTTGCCCACACTCTCGTAAGCCACAACAAGCCCTGCCTTCTCCCAGCATCAATCACAGTAGCCTGGGAGGCGGAGGCACGCACAGCGCTCTTCCGGCGTGCGAAGAAAAAGAGGAGAGAACAACGGCCCGGAGCTCCGGGGAGCGGCGTGCACATCGGGAGAGGAGGCAACAGAAGTTCTGTGCAGGTAAGTGGGGGGAGACTAAGTAGCCAGCAGATTTTTTAATCACTAAACAGCATGGAGGCTTCAATTTTTGGACTCCATGCTGTGTAGTGAACAGGATCATTTTTAAAATCCGATCTTTGATCATAAAAAAAAATCCCATTGACATACATTAGGATTGGAATTGGGATTGGGTTTGGGTTCAAATGGAAAATGATGGAAATCGGATTTTAAAATCGATCCTGAAAATTCAAGATTGGCTCAACCTTAGCTGTGACCCTGCGGAACCTAACGTTAGCCAGGAAGTCAGAAGAGGTCTGAAGGGGGCAGTGAGTGACTACCAGAGACTGAGTGAGAGACCAAGGGAAGTAAAGAGACCCCAGAGTATAATAAAAGCACTCATATTTCTCCCTTCTACCAAATCCTGGCTTTGGTTAACAAAAACAAAAAAATACAGCAAAATCTACAATAATGCGTGGCCTCAGCCTAAGCGTAAATTCCCATTTTAATTGTTACTAAAAATGCCACCTAAACTCATTCCCACAAATTTAGCTCATTATTTCACAAATGGAATAACTAGTTTACAGCAGAAATAGACTTCAAGGGATAATTGAAATGAATTATACCGGGCCTCTATTATATACGGGGGAAAAAAAGTATGAAATTCCTTTAAATTGTTTACAGCCCAACCTATTTTTTTCAATTTAGTGTATCATTTATGTTGTGTATAAAGCAGTTCCCCGACTGCCAATAACTCAGTAGATTATATTTATGTTCATGCAGAAAATCAATGAAGAAGTGAAATATGATTCAGCTTAGCGCCTGAAGGTTACATTCTTCTTCAGAAATGGACATCACCATAAGAACAATTGGGTTTTATGATCTCATCAATGTGTTAAAGGCTGCTAAATAACACCATTTCCCCATATACTTGTCATTATAGATTATTTCAAGCGTTTTCCTCCTTGTTTTTTTTATTTGAATTACATTACAATAAATCTGCCTTATTTTCTTACATCTAACCCGCCCGACATTAGATTTCATTAGTCAGAAATACATACTTTCACAGAGCTCAAATGCCAGGGTGTCACTGATGGATTATCGTAGAAATTTCTTGAGGTTAAACATTGATTTAAAAAAAATAAATAAATAAAAAAAAATTGAAAAATGAAATTCTTACAATGAATTTGTTTTGTCCTAAATAAATTAAAAATAATAATATATAATAATAATATAATATATAATATTTAGATAAATATTTGTTAAATACAGTGAGACAGCTTTTGATTCAAGATAAAATTCAAGTAATGCAAAGGAATATCCAGATTGTAATATAGACTATATCAGTAAAGCTTGTTCTCTATTTGTTGACCATTATATATGATCCCTATAGAATGTGCCATACTGAACGGTAAAATTCAAAATCATAAATATGGAGAAAATTGAGTTTATAATCCTTCAGAATATTTGTATATTATGACAGAATAATTGAACCTGAATTAATTCGCTGTGGTGTCCGCGGCGCGAGACTCCCTCCTGACTAGGCCCATTCATTTGGGCCTAATCCGGAGCAGAATGCCGCAACTGGATGCCGATGCAGTCGTGGCTAGCCGCGGGGGATGTTTTTTGGAGCCGGATTCTGAGGCAGCCTCCGTGTCAAAATCTGGTCCAAAAAAATCCTTGTGAACTCAGCCTAACTTGACAATTAACTATAATGACGTCCTATGTTTGACCAATTTCATAGCTCGATAGATTCATTTTTGACTTCTATGAATTTGCGTGACGGGCATTGAAATGGATCAGTGGGCTGGTCAAAAATAATAAAAAAAAAAAACAATCATTCATTTTTTTTTAATGGATAGTGTAACAGGATTAGCTCAGGGATCGTCATCTCCTCATATAGACAAGCACTTTTTGGCACAAAATGAACGTCTAGTCCAGCCAAGTATGGTGCAACTGGACGCAACCAGTTTTATTAGTAGTGGTGCAGGAAAACAAAAATAAATACAATACAAAATAAAATCCTAGCCGTCCGGCTTCTACCTTCAACACAGGATACCTAACTATGAGAGCTGGGCCTTCTGCTCCGCTCCCTAAGCACAACATATAGCAGTGTTACTCACAGGTGAATTTCCAAGAGCAGAGAGAGCCATATACCTTTGGGCAGTCTGCCCTTTTCTACACATCCATCATGAAACCAGGAATTAATCCCACACATCTCAAAACCTGGAGTGGCTCAAATGGTAGCGACACACCCAATACTCCTACTCCAGCAGCCAGACCTTTACCAGGGTTTTGGTAAAACCCTCCTGCAAGGAACACAGCTTTTCTCAGCTGCACCTAGAACGTATATGACAGGAACCTGGGAGAAATATACACTCCTTCTACCACTTTTCCCCTGGTCCTGTCACAATAGTTAAAAACAGATGATAAACATATGTTAAAAAAGGGCACCAGCCAGAAAATGGATGAAAACTATATGGAAAATGGGCATTAAAAATGACGGTTTCATCTGGTTTTAACGGCTGTTCATGTGCATGTAGCCTAAGTTTTGTGGGATATTCAGTCCTGGTACAGAACTGCAACAGTAAATACCTCTGCACAGTCCTGCAAGAGTATGAGAAAATAAAGAAGTCTCTTCTCTGTGTCCTCAGTTTAAAGACTAAAAGCAGTTTTAGTCAAAAGACTTTCATTTTAAAGATTTTTTTTTTTTTTTTTTTTTTTAATATTTGATTCATAAAGGATTCTATGTCTGGTTAGGAAGAGATGGTGGGGGACTTATTAGACCATGCATGCCTTGCAAAGAAATATGCGTAATAATATAATAAATAATAAAATAATATGCAAATTGATCTCATTGGTGGAGAATAGTGATGAGCGAGTAGTATTCAATTGAATACCTCACCGGCATAGGAATGCGTATAATCAACCGAACACCAAGGGGTTAAACACTTTGAATATTCGATGCGTTTAACCCCTCGGTGTTCAGGCCAACTACACGCATTCCTATGCCGTGGAGGTATTTGATTGAATAATACTCGCTCATCACTAGTGGAGAAGAGAAACTTGCTCCTAGTGCCAACTTTTGGAAGGTAGCGCCCTATAGATTAATGCATGTTTTACACAGAATCCTAAGATTATCATCTGGGAATAATAGTCAAGCCAGAGTAACACATCCAAAAGGAAGAGAGTCCCATCCACAGACTGTGGATAAAATTTACCTGCATAATCCAGGAATGACAGCCAAGACAACACCCTTGATACAGGTATCTGTGAACGGGACCCACTTACTTTTGACCAAGTTATTTTGACTTGGCTATTATTCCCAGACAATGATCTTTGTAAACCATGTATTAGTCTATCTAGCTCTAGATTCCTATAGATTAATGAATTATTGTGCACAATTTTGGGCCCCAATATACAAGAAAGACATAATTGAACTTGAAAAAGTGCAAAGAAGGGCAACCAAAAGAAATATAATGAACCAAGCGTGGCCGTGCTAATTAGGCATATCAGACCTTGTAGATTTCACAGTCAGTTACCTTGTCTTACGCCTTTATGATACGTAATCAGGTCACCGAATTTATGGGGCAGCATCTCCGGCTTACGACTCTTGGGTCGAACGGTATAAATGCAAATTATTCTGAGGGATATACCCTTGGAGGTTAAAGAAGGGCAACCAAAATTATTAGGGGAAAGGGTGGATTGGAGTACAACGGTAGGTTATCAAACTTGGGGTTATTCAGTTTAGAGAAAAGACGTCTACGGGGAGATCTAATAACAAAGTACAAATACATGAAGGGACAACACAAAGAACTTTCTAAGGCTCTTTTTACTCCTAGGCCAGTGGCAGTGTCAAGGGGACATCCTCTACATCTAGGGCAGTGACAGTGACAAGGGGACATCCTCTACATCTAGGCCAGTGACAGTGACAAGGGGACATCCTCTACATCTAGGGCAGTGACAGTGACAAGGGGACATCCTCTACATCTAGGCCAGTGACAGTGACAAGGGGACATCCTCTACATCTAGGGCAGTGACAGTGACAAGGGGACATCCTCTACATCTAGGGCAGTGACAGTGACAAGGGGACATCCTCTACATCTAGGCCAGTGACAGTGACAAGGGGACATCCTCTACATCTAGGTTAGTGACAATGACAAGGGGACATCCTCTAGGTCTGGAGGAGAGAAAGTTTCACCAGAAACATAGAAGGGGTTTCTTCACAGTAAGAACAGCGAGGCTCTGGAACTCTCTGCCCCAGGAAGTGGTGATGGCGGATTCATTGTGCAAGATAAAAGAGGGCCTGGATGCCTTTCTTGACAAGAACAATATTACAGGTTATCGATCCTAGATTTAATGACACGTTGATCCCTCGTTTTTATACTGACTGCCTGATTGTAGTCAGAAAGGAATTTTTCCCCCTGAAATGGGGCAATTGGCATACACCTCAACACTGTAGGAGAGGATTGTAGGGTTATAGGTTGGACTTTATGGACTGATGTCTTCATCCAACCTCATCTACTATGTAACTATGTATGGTTTACAAAGATCATTGTCTGGGAACAATAGCCAAGCCACAATACCTTGGCCAAAGTAGGAGGGTCAGTTCTACAGTCGTTTCTAGGTTGTTGGCTTGGCTGTTATTCCCAGATTAAGCAGGTAGGTTTTATCCACAGTCTGTGGATGGGACTCTCTTCCTTTTGGTTGTGTTACTCTGGCTTGACTATTATTCTCAGATGATGATCTTAGGTTTCTTTGTAAACCATGCCTTAATCTATATGGTGCTACCTTCCAGAAGGTGGCGCTAGGAGCATGTTTCTCTTCTCCACCAATCTTATTTGCATATTTTTTTACCCATATTTCTTTGCAAAGCGTGCATGGTCTAATAACTCCCTGTACTATCTCTCCCTAACAAGACATAGAATCCTTTCTGACTCAAATGTTTGTCTTACTTTTGTAGGAGTTATTCTGGTTTGGCTATTACTCCCGGATTATGCAGTTTGGTTTTATGTAAACCATGCATTAATTTATAGGCAGTTACCTTCCAAAAGGTGGTGCTAGGAGCAAATTCCTCTTTCCACCGATGAGGTCTTATTTATGTATTCCAGACAAAGATTGGTGATCAGAAATAGTGAATAACTATAAAATACATATAGAGGCATACAGTATGGATGGTCAGAACAGCAGGCAATTGTCTGCGCTCTTCTTCTGTTTATGGTTTGCTAGCAATAGAAAAGCCATTGCACCACAGTTATGCTTTAATAGTTCAATACTTTATCTAAGTGCACTTGATATATACAGTATATCTATTAATATGTGATTTACAGTGCACAGAATGGTCAAATGAGGGATATTTTAGAAACAATAGAAATTACCTGTATGTGAACAATGAAACTTCCATGTATGTAGCAATGTACATAATGATGGTTGTACATACATTGTAGCTGCACTGCATAGATTCTATTAATTTTAGAAAATATGGAAAAGACACTCAAGTTCCTCAAGGACTCGTTCTATAGAAATTAATGAACTGTGCCGAATTAATTAAAGGAAATCTATCATAACGGAAAATAATAAATGAAGACTTTTTAATATATTCCATCTTGCTCATATGTATTGTATAGTTATTAAAAAGATTAGTATTTTTCTTTTTTGAAAAGCAAAGCTGCAATCTCAGAACACGAGGGTTGGATTATTGTATTGCATAGATATAATTTTTTTTTTTAATGACGTGCACAGAGTTGAGGGGATATGGCATGAACAATATTCATAATCTATCCATAGGTTCTGTTCTGTCACACCTCTGGTGGAAGAAGATGTGTCCCTGCTCCTATTCACTTAAATGGAAGAACCAGAGATGTCAAAAGTTTGCCACGGTGCCCCGCCATTCCTAGTTATGCTACTGGCCCCAGGTCACTGCTGATGCCTGTGATTGAGCCTCAGTGGTCATGTACGATCTGCTAATATCCTGATACTAGCATGAACACTTTGACAGTCATTTATGTGAATATCCAGTAGATGCAATGCACTTTGTTCTGCCATTTAGCCATCGTAAGTTTTTTTTCTGAAATTTGTCCTACACCAGCTCTTCAGTAAGATTGGACAACTTTTGATAGTTATACTAACCACAACCTACCAGGAATATCCTACAATACCTGTGAGTTATGAGATGCGTTAATCCAGTGATCTATTGCAACTATCACAATTTGACCTGTCAGGTTTACTCAGATCCCTAAGCTTGTCCATTATTGAAGTTTTTAGCATGTAAACTTTAAGAACTAAGTGTTCACTTACTGTCTAATATATTGACTATACAAGTATCATTGCAATTACAGCACATACACAATATCATTTAAGATAAGATAAGATAATCCTTTAATAGTCCCACCATGGGGAAATTCATTGTGTTACAGCAGCATGGATAATACAGTAATATATTACAAGAAAGATCACATACAAGCTCATAGCAGATAGAAAAAAATACTAGGAGTGATAGCAACTAAAAAGAAAAAGAAAGACTTCAGGATCATTTATTTCTCTGTGTGGAGTGATCTTCTCTTAGCCTGATGTTGATTATACAGCCTGATCGTGGTTGGGAGGAAGGATTTCTGATAGCTCCTTCTCACACTTGGCGTGAGGCAGTCGGTCACTGACAGTACTGCCCAGTGCTATCACGGTCTCGTACATGGGATGGGAATTGTTCACATATTGTGGTGTGTTGAATGAAGTTTAGTACAAAAATCATTATTTCTTTTGGATCTAAGTTCCCATAGATCTCAGGAGTGTATATCATCTTCTTAAACCTCTTTGCTTATACTTTTTTTGCTAAAATGTATCTTCTTTTTTCCATCATATTTTTGTTTATTGATGTTATTAACATTATTTTATTATTGATATATAGTGGCGCCCACAAAAAAACCCTCACCATTTCACAAAATGTAATGATTGCAGCAAAAATGGTATAATTTTCAGTGATATACTGTATTTGAGCATTGCATCCTTTTCTACATATATCATGGTGGAAGGTAAACGTTACTCATAAGTGTCTCGATTACTTGAGGTGCAAGGGTGGCATATTACGTCCAGTTGACACCGAGAAAAAAAAAAGTGTAGCTTTTGCTCTGTCCCAGGAAGGGTTGTCTGTATGTGTCGTTGCTGTCACCACTCAACCGTGGTTCGGTTACTGAAATTAAAGCGGGCAACAGGTGATTTGAAGTGAAAAGCAGGTTTCGGTCAAAAAAAGAGTAGTTCTCATGAGATTTATTCATATGTTTATTTCCTAATGTTATTACAACATTTTATTAAGGGTTTCTCTTCCTCCACTCGCTTCAAGTCCAAGAATTCCTCAAAATGGGCAACATCAAAGTGTTAAAATGGCCTGGCAACAGTCCTGATATGAATCCTATTGAACATTTCTGGCATATCATGGATTGTAATATTGTTGCGAAGAAGCCAAAGAGTAAAACTAAACCCCAAGAAGTCAATAATAGAGTGTGGCATCATGAAATTGACCAGCCATATATTCAGAACCTGATTAATTCTATGCCAGACAGATGCAAAGCAGTTATTACCGCTAATGGAGTATCAACAAAATATTAAGCTCCAAAATATTTTTCTATATAATCACATACTGTTGTATTATGGTTCCATTGGTGTTTGTGATAGAAAAAAAAAAAAGTTACTTTGATTGTAAGGAATGATACGACAATGATTTCTTGTCTTTTTCCATTTCTATCCTCTTCTCTCTTCTCAAATATTTGGCAATTTTGTACATGTCACGTGACATTTTTCAGTAGGAGGTGTACATATCATTTGAAGGGACTCAATTTATACGCCACATCACATACATTTGACAAAATCCACTGGTGGTGCAGTTTTTTTGGCCGCCACTGTATATATATATATATATATATATATATATATATATATATATATATATTACATATAATAGAATTATTATTTTAGTTCCATTTATTTTAATGTTCCTTTATTTTAACTTTACTTTAACACGTCCACCCTCATATTGTCTATTTCTTTCCATCTACAGTAATTTTTTTGTAGAGCTAATATTGAATATATTTACAATAACAAAATCCCATTTGGTCATGTTGAATTATATAGTAATTGTGCTCTGTATGAGCTCCTATGCATTGACTGAAGCGAGTTCTGGACGCGTAGCATTATCTGCTTATTAAGAAGTCACTGAAAGTCTTGCTGGAAATATCTATTTTCAGCGCTTCTGTGCTCATGGTCAAATGCCTGAAAGCAGAGAAAACAGCAGGTAGGTTCGATGCCATGCTAACAGCAAATGTTCCCAAATGGGTAGAGAATTTGCAATAATAAGCAGGTAATTATTTTTACATCCTAAAGAATGAATCACAATAGTTAAAGCCTGGAAGGGATTTAGATCTGTTCTGCTAATCAAAAAGAATTGTTTAGCCTATGGGGCATACTACATACAATCAATGTGTCTCTGTAAAAAATGAATGAACGTCAGACCAGTTGAGACTCATGAATGATAAGAACCCGAAGCCTGGATGGTCATAGATAAGTGAAAGTGTTGATTTTCTTTCCCTTTCCGTTACGTTAAAACTCCAAGTGCCTTTCAACCCTTATCATCTGTGCATATAATAGAATAGAAACAGTCAAACAATCCCAATATAATGTATTTTACAGATCCATATCAAATGTATTCAACATAAGAAATATGCACATTTTCTTATATCGAAACCTTACTTTTCACATAAAGATGTGTCCACCCTTAACTTGATATGAAACCAATAGAAAATATCATCATGACATGCTAATAAAGTCCTTGAAAGGCTGCAATTCACACTGCAAACAATAGGAAGTGACACATCCTACTAATGTTATAAATGTGAAAGTTTGTGTGTTTGTTACTCTTTCACACAAAAAACGGCTGAACAGATTTGGATGAAATTTGGCACATTTTGGTTTGCTGAATTCCTTAGATTGTAACCAAGACTACAACCTGCTATGCATCAAGATCAAGAGCCAATCATGAGTGTGCAGTTCTGGGACATCAGAAGAATTTCATGTTATATTATGCATTAACCCTTTCCTTTCCTGTATAACTATGTGTGACGTGAAATAAAGGCAGTTCAGTGCTAGCCCAAGGCAATAGAGCATGAGCTAAGTTCTGAAGCAGATTGTGTTTGACTCATTTCTTAAAGCGAATGTGCACACATGCTCTAACTAATTTGGATCTGACTGATTGACCCGGTATTGTCGATTATGACCCTGACAAGTGGCACCCAACGTGGGGCTATCACGAGGAAACCAGGGGGGGCTCGCTGACCCGCATAGGCCGCCGCACTGAACTCCGCCATTTCCCAAGGAGGGTCCGGAACCTCAACCGATCACGGTAAGTTTACTCATATTTTATATGTGTTCACTTGCCTGTGAATCGAGGGGTGGCGATTTAGTAGGTTTGGTGGTAAGACAGGTCCGGTTCCCGAGGTCTGAAGGGGACAATGGGCATGCTTGGAGTTTCCTCTGATAGCTTAGAACCGCAGCACTGATATACTTCTGTTCCGTGTGGCTCAATCAGTCAGATAGAGGTGTGGATTGCGGAGAGAGAAACTGAATGTTGAGACAGTTTAAGTATAGTGTGAGGTGAGATAGATAACAGCCGTCTGTTTAGTCAGAATACTATTGTATTTAGCGCCGTACCATCATTATTTTGTTATTTGTTGTTCTCCCTGGCTTCGGGCCAGGTCCGATGAAGTATTTGTTGTTCTCCTTGGCTTCGGGCCAGGTCCGTTGAAGTATTTGTTGTTCTCCCTGGCTTTGGGCCAGGTCCGATGAAGTATTTGTTGTTCTCCCTGGCTTTCGGGCCAGGTCCTATGAAGTATTTGTGGTTCTCCCTGGCATTAGGCTAGGTCAGAAGAAGTAGTTGTTGTTCTCATGGTACGGCTGTTCAAACGCAAACATACCTTGCCCACAGGGGCACAGACGGCTTTGGTTAAAATGAGAGAGGGGAAGAAACAGGTGAAGGACGCAAACTGCCTGTATAAGTTAGCCGGATTTCCGTCCAATGGTATATTGCAGCCAAGTCTGTGGAAAGATCAGCTTGTCACAGGATGAGGCATGTTGGAAGATAAGGGCTTATTAGAAGCTGTGCAAGCTCATTACAGAGTTGCAAAATTTTGTTGCAGAAACCCCGTAATGCAGGGGCCACACAGTGGCTCAGTGGCTAGCACTGCAGCCTTGCAGCGCTGGAGTCCTGGTGTTCAAATCCCGCCAAGGGCATAAAACCATCTGCAAGGAGTTTGTATGTTCTGCCCGTGTTTGCATGGATTTCCATCCCATATTCCAAAAGACATACTGATAGGGAAAAATGTACATTGTGAGCTCTATGTGGGGCTCACAATCTACATTTAAAAAAAAACAAAAAAAAAAAACCCCGTAACGCAATGGAAAGCTTACGGTCGGTGTTTAAATCAAAAGAGACTGTCAATGAAGGAATATCCCCCATGATTTAATTGATAACCAAACAAAGGGACCTCGCAGTTATGAACTTTACTACACTTCAATGTTCACTAACAATGACTCTTGTGATTCCCTATCTTTTTTTTTTCCCAAATCACTTCATGTTCTGACACTTCCTCTTCTTTCTTCTTTCAGTGACGTCCTCCTGTCCTGGCTCTTCTCAGCCTTCATCTTCTTTTGTTTCGGATATGAAGACGTTCGCGAGTGTACTGCACATGCTCACGTAGTTCTAAGGATACTTAGAACTACAACAAAAATGGCGGGATTTGAACACAACCCGCCGGAAGAACACAAGATCAAGGCGGAGAAGAGCCAGAACAGGAGAACGTCGCTGGAAGAAGAAGAGGAAGGAGGGACCGAAAATGACGTCAGTTCGTGCACGACCACCCAGCATGCACATTCAGGTATGATTTACATATATGTTTTTATAGTTTTATTTTAAAACGGGCAGGGAGTTTAAAATTAGATTAGCGGTGCCTGAATAGCCTTTTTAAAGTCTATTCACGCATATGTGGGGCTCATACAGCATAATTTTGCTGATAGAGCCCCTTTAAAGCCAGAATTGAAGTTGGAAACGGTTTTCCGACTCTGATCTGTGATGGGTATCAGACCCCTATGGATCATATATTGATGATCGATCCTATGTAAAGGCTAACAGTATGAAATAAATGACATGTGGGCTGAAAAATCCTTTATTTATATTATACAATAATTAATATTAATATGTTATTAATATTGTATAATAAATTTGGATTTTAGTTAAAGGGTTCAGTTACTTGTACCCCATAGGCAGCTTTTAGTTGTATAGAAGTATTTACTGACAAGGTCAGATTGAACCATGAGATCAATCTCTGACACATTAGTGGGCCACAAAGGTCCGGCATAATGCAACCTCAATTGGAGTTGACTTTGGAGCCAAGCAATTTTCACTAGACTCTCTTTTCATTACATGTTTCATTTACAATGTATTTGACTTTAGTCATATGTCCTTTGTGTACAATACAAATAATTAAGAAGTCAATGCGTATATGTTCTTTCTGGATGAAAGTCGGACCTTTCGTGTCAGTTCCTCTATAAGGCCCAAGAAACCCCATTCTGATGCTATTTTCTGATGAAGACAGTGTACATGGAATGGATGAGCTTAGTATTCACCAGAATGTATCTAAGCTACAATATTAGGCACAAGTTATAGACAAAGGTGACACTGTTTCAAGAAAAAAAACAATTAAAAAAAAACCTTATTTTTGCTTAAATCCTACGAAGGGGTAGGGAGAATATACCGATAGAATACACTCATTTTCTATTTTTTCTCATATTTTATTGGATAGAAATAGAGCAAGAAAAAGAACTAGATAAATAAGGAGATGATGTAAGCTTTGATATATATTTTTTTTTGTTTAAATGTGCTTTTCCAGGTCATTTTCCCTAGTTCAGGACCAGACACATTTTAGGCATTTTTGACTTGTGTTGATTTGAGGATTAAAACTATTTTGTAGTTCAGGTTATTCAAAAAATGTTTGCATCTTTAATAATAAGGGTGTTCTTTTTCTGTTTTTGGTTTTATTTTTGCAGGTGTTCTCTTTATTGTAACATATGAGAAGACGTAAAAAAAAAATGTGGTAAGTGCAACTATAAAAAAAATTAAAATAGTAATTGGGCACTCCGAAACTGGTTAGAAAAGTTCAAAAACATTTAAAAGTTAGAAGCTACTCCCTTCCTTTTTTTCTTCTTTAAATGTAGATTGTGAGCTTCATATAGGGGTCACAATAAACATTTTTTTTCCCTATCATTATGTCTTTGTAGAATGGGAGGAAATCCATGCAAACACAGGGAGAACATACAAACTCCTTGCAGATGTTGTTCCTGGTGGGATTTGAACCCAGGACTCCAGCGCTGCAAGGCTACAGTTCTAACCACTGAACCACCGTGTTGCCCTACTAACCACTGAGCCCTACGTGTTGCTACTATCTTCCTTGTGCTCCCGCAACATTGTTGGTGGACTTTATTTCTACACAAAGAGGATGATGGGAGATGATCGATTAGTCAATCCCTGGCTCAGTTGGGTCACAGTTGGGCCACTAACCGAGCTGGCAAGTGAGTATATTTTTTATGTTTTGATAGAAACCAGAAAATAAAATCCGAGAGGGATTCAGGGCAGTATCTTAACAGGAGCAGTGAGGGATCGAAGTGTCGAGTACATGGTTTTCTATGGAACCACCACTGAGCATTTTAAAAACAAACTCTTTTAGTATATGAATTTTTACCAAAAATCAAACAAAATAACAGTTTGGCAGATCAATTGTGGAGCAATTTTGTAAATTATATTTTTTAAAAATTGCAATTTGTAATTCAATTGCAAAATGCAATAAGGTCAAATCAAGTCGCTCAGCTTTGCCACCACCGGAAAATAAAGCATTTACAAATATACTGAACATTACATAGAAATTTTAACTGTAAAATTGGATTGGGCTTCACGTTAATGCAATTTAGTTTTTAATCAAATTCTAGGACATGGGGTGCTAAATGTTTTCTACTGAGGATGGAATCTAACAAAGGCTTTAATATGAGGGAATGCAGGTATCTCACACCTTACATTTTCCCTTCACTTTCACTGTTAACAATCTGCTTTCAGATGATAATGGCAACCTTTACACAATAAGTGAATTTCTGATTCTGACATCTGCTTTCCTTAACAAAAGGAAAATGTTCAGCTATTTATTGTCTCCCCGATGCATTCAGTACAACTCTTATTGCTTTTTTTACTTAAGTAATATCAAATATATTGTTAAAAAGTCAAACAAAAATTGCCAGGTTCTGAATGCTTCTCATGAGTAGACACAATAGAAAATATTCCATTATCGGAATTCTCTGCACTTATTTTACGTGTCGGTAGAATGATGTGAGAATATTGTCGGCTTGATACCATGCGATAAGGTACAGGGCTATTTCTAGGGGTAGGTGAGAGATGCTACAATCTAGTAACCATTTATTGTATGTGTAGAACCTCAAGTGAACTTGACCATCCTTTATTTTGCTTACTTGTACCATCGTCATCTGCAGTGCTTTAGAGTTATTGTCAACACTGTATCATATAGGGTTAACAATCTAAACTCCCTATCATGTCTTGTCATCTTGTGGCATGTTTTTGGAGAAAACGGAGTACACCCACGCAAACATGGGAAGACTCACTCTTGATGTTGTCCTTGGCTGGATTCAAACCCAGGACTCCAGCACTGCAAGAGTGAAACCACTGAGCCAATGAGTTGCTCTTCAAAGTTGTAAACTTACAAAGACCACAAAGTTGGAACTTACAATTGTTTACAATGCCGTAATAAGATGAAATGTTGAGATTTCTCCTCTCTATAACTAATAAGATTGGTCAATCACTGAAAAAAACAAAACAAAACATAGCATTATCCCTCCTACATCAAAATCTATAGTTGACATAATGCAGTCAGGCAGACATAGGATAAGAGCAACAGACTTAAAGGCTAATGTAGTGACTGATGCAGATAGACTCCCCTCATCTGCATTTGTTCCCATTCCCTCCCATACACATAATATGAAATAGAAGATTTCTTCTATCACGATTGTTTACTTGTCAAACAGAAGAAAAAGTCCTGCAGGTACAAATTTTTTCTTCTGTTAGAAAAGTAAAGAAACAAGACAGAAGAAAGTGTCCATCATTGTTTTTACATCAGTCACTCCATCGCAGTTAAAGTCCCTTGCTCTCTTCCTATGACGGATGAGACCAGTAGACTATAAAAACAGATGTGTTTTGCTACTCTTAGTGTCACTTACAGATTTGTCACTGCCTCGCATCCTCCTGGTTTTAATGTTTAGATATTTGGATCACAAGTTAAGCAGGATTTCTAACAGTAACATCACTTAGCGGTAAGTTAACAGAAAGGGGTATATTACCTGTACCATCTATGTCTATGTGCGGCCACCCTGTCCTGGGCATTTTGCGCATTTCAAACTTATTAAAAACTCTTCCCTCCTGAACCTTACCTTTAAAGGTTTCTGCTATGTCTCCCTTTTTTGGTTTCTTTAGACTGTAGAAATTAAGTTCCTTATGTAATGGTTTGGGTCTGGTTTGGAGTCTAAGGTTGCTACCACCTGGAGGGTGACTTACTTGCAAGGCTGGTAACGTAGTCAGGAGCTAGCCAGTGGTCGATACACGAGATGAGCGTCAGAGTTGGAGGAGAAGGCAAATACTGTAGTCAGGAGCAAGCCAGTAGTCAATACAAGAGATGAGCGTCAGAGTTGGAGGAGAAGGCAAATACCGTAGTCAGGAGCAAGCCAATAGTCAATACACGAGATGAGATGAGATGAGATGAGCGTCAGCGTTGGCGTTGGCAGCAGGGCAGGAGAGGCAGCTTGATTACATGCAGAGCACAATAATCTCACAAGGCAGGAAGTGCAAGGCTGGGTTTATATGGGATGTACAATCGGAGAACAGGGTGGAGCAAACCAGAGAGGCAGGAACTGGAATTAGAGCTATCGGGAACTAGGCTCAGATCAGCACTGGAGCTGTCCAGGAGGCTGAATAGCTCAGTTTGAAGAGCTGCTGCCTGGGATACTGAAGGCCCTGGGTTCAAGTCCTGACACCTTAAGTCTATCCTAATATGTTGATGCTTCAGATCCTCCACCATTTTTGTAGCCTATCTTTGGACCCACTTTGTATTGTCAAAGGGTCACAGTCTCTTATATACCATGCCTTAGGGTCCTTTCACACTACTTTTCTGTTCATGTCTGTTCGGACTATGGAAAAAAAAACATACAGCACATGGACTCATTATAGTGAATGGAACCGCTCACACATCCATTGCTTTTTACAGATGAGAGACCAATCAGACCAATCTGAATGATTCTGAGAGTGATTGGGAGAAGGTGCTGTGGTCAGATCAGACAAAAATTGAGCTCTTTGGCATTAACTCAACTCACCATGTTTGGAGGAAGAGAAATGCTGCCTATGACCCAAAGAACACCGTCCCCACTGCCAAGCATGGAGGTGGGGGGGAGGTTTTCTCTGCTAAGGGCAAAGGACTACTTCACTGCATCAATGGGAGAATGGATGGAGTCATGTACCATAAAATCCTGAGTGACTACCTCCTTCCTTCTGCAAGGACATTAAAAATAGGTCGGGGCTGGAACCTCCAGCAGGACAATGACCCAAACCATACAGCCAAGGCAACAAAGGAGGGCTGAAAAAGAAGCATGTTGAGGTCATGGAGTGGCCTAGCCAGTCTCCAGACCTCAATCCCATAGAAAACTTATGGAGGGAGCTGAAGCTCTGAGTTGCCAAGCGACAGCATCAAAACCTTAATGATTTAGAGATGATCTGAAAGGAGGAGGGGACCAAAATTCCTCTTGACATGTGCGCAAACCTCATCATCAACTACAAAAAACACCTGACAACTAGGGTTTTGCCACCAACTATTAAGTCTTGTTTGCAAGAGGGATCAAATACTTATTTCTCTCTGCAAAATGCAAATACATTTATAATGGTTCTATTGACTATAATAGGTTCATGTGTTGTCTATGAAAAACAGTGTATTTGTAAGTGCTTCCATTGACTATAATAGGTTCATGTGTTGTCTATGAAAAACAGTATATTTGTGAGTGCTTCCATTGACTATAATAGGTTCATGTGTTGTCTATGAAAAACAGTGTATTTGTAAGTGCTTCCATTGACTATAATAGGTTCATGTGTTGTCTGTGACTAGCAGTGGATTTGTGAATGGTTCCATTGAGTATAATGGGCACATGTGCTGTCCATGTGATATCTGAATTATTCTTGAACAGCACATTGATAAAAAATGAAGTTAGAGTGGAAGGGGTCTCTGGATAAACCCAAGAATGTGCCCATTCACTAACAGCAGAGATCTTCAATAAGTGATCAGAATTGATTCACAAAGTAGTATAACTTTTTATTTTACTGTACAATGAAACTAGGAATAACCTAATACCTTCTGCGTTTTGCAGTCTTTCAGAAATTCATCTTTTATCATGTTTAAAATTCCGAATAAAGAATTCATTCAAATGACATAATTATTATAAAACACCTAAAATTGCAGGCTGCCAAAATATCATTTATAGCGGTTATCAAGTAATTACTAGGAAGCAGAAAGAGAACAACATAAGACGCCTCCTCGCAATTGTATCATTAAATTAAAGTGTTTGTTTGTAACTACAAACTTACAAAAATGTTACCTTCAACAAAGCCCGTAATGTGCTGTTATACCTCCTAATGAAAGTGCGGCATGACTCGGGAAAGAATTGATTTATGGGATCTTGTCAGTCTTGCAGAAGCCACCTAGTAAATGCAATCATTTGCAGGTCTTATTATATACGTGGTGCATACCAATTCCCAGCATTTTCATAGAAAACCTTAGAAAAGGTTGAGTGTAGGCATGAACAAAACAAGAGGCAGAAATAAATGTGTTTACGCAAATTGTTCGAACAGGTGAAGAATGGCTCTGCAGAGGAAAAATTACATTAAAACACAATGAATAGATCTGGCTTAAAGAGACATTTAACAAAAAAAATGTATATATATATATATATATATATATATATATATATATATATATATATATATATTATATATATATAGAGAGAGAGAGAGAGAGAGAGAAACCTCTTCCCACAGATGTACATTCCATACAATGCAGCCTATTCTCGATTTTCTTATGACAGCACAATAAACGGTATATCCAATGGATGACGCAGAAACATATATAGATGCCACCCTCTGTCATGGTTAGAATTATAGTTACTAGAGATGAGCGAACACTAAAATGTTCGAGGTTCGAAATTCGATTCGAACAGCCGCTCACTGTTCGAGTGTTCGAATGGGTTTCGAACCCCATTATAGTCTATGGGGAACATAAACTCGTTAAGGGGGAAACCCAAATTCGTGTCTGGAGGGTCACCAAGTCCACTATGACACCCCAGGAAATGATACCAACACCCTGGAATGACACTGGGACAGCAGGGGAAGCATGTCTGGCGGCATAAAAGTCACTTTATTTCATGGAAATCCCTGTCAGTTTGCGATTTTCGCAAGCTAACTTTTCCCCATAGAAATGCATTGGCCAGTGCTGATTGGCCAGAGTACGGAACTCGACCAATCAGCGCTGGCTCTGCTGGAGGAGGCGGAGTCTAAGATCGCTCCACACCAGTCTCCATTCAGGTCCGACCTTAGACTCCGCCTCCTCCAGCAGAGCCAGCACTGATTGGCCGAATTCCGTACTCTGGCCAATCAGCGCTGGCCAATGCATTCTATTAGCCCGATGAAGTAGAGCTGAATGTGTGTGCTAAGCACACACATTCAGCTCCACTTCATCAGGCTAATAGAATACATTGGCCAATCAGCGCTGGCCAATGCATTCTATTAGCTTGATGAAGCAGAGTGTGCACAAGGGTTCAAGCGCACCCTCGGCTCTGATGTAGCAGAGCTGAGGGTGCGCTTGAACCCTTGTGCAGCCTCGGCTCTCCTACATCAGAGCCGAGGGTGCGCTTGAACCCTTGTGCACACTCTGCTTCATCAAGCTAATAGAATGCATTGGCCAGCACTGATTGGCCAGAGTACGGAATTCGGCCAATCAGCGCTGGCCAATGCATCCCTATGGGAAAAAGTTTATCTCACAAAAATCACAATTACACACCCGATAGAGCCCCAAAAAGTTATTTTTAATAACATTCCCCCCTAAATAAAGGTTATCCCTAGCTATCCCTGCCTGTACAGCTATCCCTGTCTCTTAGTCACAAAGTTCACATTCTCATATGACCCGGATTTGAAATCCACTATTCGTCTAAAATGGAGGTCACCTGATTTCGGCAGCCAATGACTTTTTCCAATTTTTTTCAATGCCCCCGGTGTCGTAGTTCCTGTCCCACCTCCCCTGCGCTGTTATTGGTGCAAAAAAGGCGCCAGGGAAGGTGGGAGGGGAATCGAATTTTGGCGCACTTTACCACGCGGTGTTCGATTCGATTCGAACATGGCGAACACCCTGATATCCGATCGAACATGTGTTCGATAGAACACTGTTCGCTCATCTCTAATAGTTACCTCTGATCCAAGTTGTTTAACCTCTTAGGTGGCATGACCAAGAGCACCTGCAACCTTAAAGGCATTTGAAAGAGCAAGAGGCCACCTTCTGTCAGCTCAACAGCTTGATTTTTGGGTGCCGATGGGTTTCCATGGTAGATGGAACCTAACAGGTCTGCAACACTCAGGTCTGCAAAGTCATCTTCTTAACCTTGTCTGTCTGCTTTAAACTAAGGCCCGGTTCACATCTGCACATGGGTTTCCATTCGGAGAGTCCACTTGGGGGCTCCCTGAACAGAAACCTATCCGTATAGAAAAGTGGTTACCTAAGGAAACTTGCAAACCCCATAGACTATAATGAAGTCCACGTGGTTTCCACTCAGTTTCCACAAGAAAAATGCGGAGAGAAAGGTGCTGCTTGCAGGAGTTTTCTATCCACATATTTCATGTGGATAGTGAAACAGAATAGCCGAACATAGATGTGAACTGGGCCTTACAGGCAATAAGACTAAGTATTTTGAACCATTATGTAAGTGGTCCAAGGATTGCAACTTCTAGCCCACTAAAGGGGTAAGTGATTAATTTGAATAAAAGTGACAAAATACAAAAAATGTCAAAATGTTGTCTCCCCTCCAAAGAACACACTTTGTCTTTGAAAAAAATAATTTAAGTTTAAATAATAATAATAATAATAATAATAATAATAATAAGTAATGCAAACAGCACAATAACTGGTCTTTTGTCATTTTCCCTGCAAAAAAAATGTATTAAAAGTCAAACAATAAACTATATGTTCCATATAATGGTGAAAAACCTTAGCCTGCAAAAAATAAGCTCCTGCACTGCTATGTTGATTTTAAAATGAAAAAGTTATGGGTCTATGTTTCTTTCCATACATGTATTTATTTGGCAAGAGTTATAAAACAAATAAAAAATGATAAATTGCTAAAATAATATCGAACCATAAAATAAGATAGCATGTAAATGTATAGCACAATAATAAATATAATAAAGAAATAAAAATAATAATAAAAATAAAAAGCACAAAAAAGTAAAAAATAAAAGTAGTGAACTTATTATTCAGTGTCATTGCTCTTGGTCAGGGACTTCACCTGGTTATACATTTCCGTTCTTGTACTGTGTGTATTTCTCATACATTATATTATATATTATAAAGTTACTTATAATCACTTAAAAGTTATTTCTAATTTATGCGCAGTTTGTTAAGTCACGGTGCTTATTAAGATAATGAAACATTAAAATTATACATAAAGTATTACATATCCTTATTAGTTATAACCCATATTCAATCGTATTTTATGGTGTTGGAAGAACAGCATAAAAATGCACAAAAAAATAAATTGCAAAATGTAACATTTAGTGCGTTCTGCTAAAAAATTATCAGTGAGGGGGGTGGAGCCTGATCGCACAGCATGGAGGAAGCTTTTTGCTAGAGCTCCACAACCTAGGACCCTAGAGAAGCCATCACACCCCAGCGAAGGGAGCATCACGGTCAAGATTGGCTAAGACAAACCCGGAATTCGCCTAGCACCCCAAAAGCGATGAAGCAGCAAGGAGATTTACAGTGGTACCTTAAAAATAAATTTTTTCTTTCGCCGCGAGGTCTTCCTAAGATGTCGCCGGAGCCCTGGCAGGATACAGAGACGGCAGACGAATCGGAGGCAGACGGCGCAGAAGATGGTGAGCGCTCTGACCAGGGCATTACATAGATTTCCTATAATTTTTTACGGAAAGCCTTAGCCAAGGCACTTAGCCCAGTTTTATTCGAACTGTCTGATATAAAATCAGAGATCAAATCAGTGGGGAGGAGAGGACAGGCCCTAGAAGACTCATATACAGTGGTTAAGAAACAAGTTGACACGGTCTCTGAACACCTTTAACACCACAAAGAATTGCTTGACCAGTCTTTAGCTTTAATTGAAGACCGCCAAAAGAATTTACGCTTAAAAGGAGTCTCCGAAACTTATTCGTTAGAGGACCTCCCCAAGATGGTATCCGGCCTTTTCACAGAACTGTTAGGCCCAGATCGCGCTGCATCAGTGTTTGTTGAAAGGATCCACCGTGCATTATGCCCTAAACCTTGCCAAGACGATCCCCCTCACAACATTATATGCGGCTTCCTTTCTTACCTGGACACACAGGCCATCCTTACAGCAGCGAAAGGCAGAGTGCAGATTTCACTAGATGGCATAGAAATATCGATATACCAGGATATTGCACCATCTATACTTGCCAAACGGAGGTTACTTAAACCTCTCCTTGAGGAACTCAGAACCAGAAATATTCAATACGTCTGGTTTATCCTTTCGGCTTGGCCATTTTACAAGGAGGTAGACGCATTGTTGTGCATACGCCACAGGATCTGTCAGCAGTCTGGTCACTACTTGAGATTGAACCAATGGATATACCATCTTGGCTACCATCTCAATGGATCGTCTTTCTCAACTCCCCTCTCTTTCATCCTGGAATAAGTCCACAAGATTTCGCTCACCCAAGCCGAAGAAAAGCCTCCTTAAGGGAAGACAACTGCCTTTGTGACTCTATCAACTGGGGACGTGGTAACATCACTCCTTTCCCGTTTCTTTACCCTACTTACTAGAGATGAGCGAACACTAAAATGTTCGAGGTTCGAAATTCGATTCGAACAGCCGCTCAATGTTCGTGTGTTCGAACGGGTTTCGAACCCCATTATAGTCTATGGGGAACAGATACTCGTTAAGGGGGAAACCCAAATCCGTGTCTGGAGGGTCACCAAGTCCACTATGACACCCCAGGAAATGATGCCAACACCTCTGGAATGACACTGGGACAGCAGGGGAAGCATGCCTGGGGGCATCTAACACACCAAAGACCCTCTATTACCCCAACATCACTGCCTAACAACTACACACTTTCCACATTCAAAAAAACCTCTATCAAAGTGGGAAAATACCTGGAAACCTTCTTTACTCCCCAAATGGATGGACACAAACCCCAATTTAAGCTCAACAAACAGTAACAACCACCCCTTTAAATCACGTTCCCCATGACAACCACAAATGGAATAGGCAATGGGAATTCCAAAAGCCCTCACCCTTAACTGTCATTTTGAGTGTGTGTGTGTGTGTGTGTGTGTGTGTGTGTGTGTGTGTGTGTGTGTGATGTGGTAAGACCTTCCAAAATTCACTTTTCTAGCCCTTAACATGAGCCCTTCCAAACAAAGTTACATGACCTTAAGCTGAGCTACCAGCAGAGATTGAGGCCCTTGGCATGAGTAGAGCCTTGCACCAGCAGTGTTTTTGGCACTTAGGGTGAGTTGAGCCTTGTACCAGCGTGTGTCCCTTAACATCAGGCGGGCCCTAAGTTCTGCGCTTTGCACAAAAGTTCCACATTAACTAGGCTGAATGGTACAAAGATTAGTAGGCCCGAGAACCAGGAACAGGTCTTGCAATGGCTGTCGGATAACGCTTAAAGCACATTGTCCACCAGCCAGTCAGCCTCTACCTCCTCTTACCCAACAGTCTTGTCCTCCTTCCACCCAAAATTCCCAATCTTCTCAGAACAATAACCCCAACTGTCCCTGCTCCCCAGAGCTGTTCTCCCTTCCTTTGACTGTACCGCAACCTGCCCCTCCATTTCGCGATTCCACGGACCTAACAGACGAGTATCTGTGTCCAGATGCTCAAACACTAGAGTCTCCTCCATTCCATCTCCGGTCGATTTGGTGGCGGATGACCAGCAACCCACCCTCATCGACGACGATGAGACGCAGTTGCTGTCAGGGCAGCCAGTTGACATGCGCATTGTGCAGGAGGAGGAGGCGAGACAGGAGTTGGAAGAGGAGGTGGTGGACGACGAGGACACCGACCCCACCTGGACAAGGCAGATGTCAAGCTGGGAAAGTAGTGTGGATGTTGAGGCAGGTGCAGCACCAAAAAGGGTAGCTAGAGGCAGAGACATGTCCAGAGGCAGAGGTCAGCTGCTTTGCCGAAGCCAGGCCAGACCCGGAATGTCCGAAGATGTTCCCTTTTGTACCCAGCCCAGAAAAACTCCCCCATCGAGGGCACGTTTCTTGAAGGTGTAGAGTTTTTTCAAGGAATGCGCCGAGGACAGATATAGTGTCGTCTACACAATTTGCCTCTCGAAATCGAGTAGGGGCCCTGAGAAGAGCAACCTGTCCACCACTTCAATGCACCGTCATTTGGAATCCAAGCAATGGAATCAGTGGCAGGCAGCAACGGCAGGACAAACGTCGCCCGCCGTTCATGCCACTGCCTCTGCTCACAGTGCTGGCGATGCACTCCAGAGGACGAGCCAGGACATCACTTCATCTGCCTCCGCCACTTTGTTGACTTCTCCCTCATCCTCCCCTGTTTCTGTCTTATCTCCTTCTCCTGCACCATCAAAGGCACCATCAGGCGCTTCTTTACAACAACCCACCATCTCTCAGACATTGGAGCGCCGGCAGAAATACACCGCTAACCACCCACCCACGCAAGCCTAGAACGCCAACATCGCTAAACTGCTGGCCCAGGAGAGGTTGGCGTTCCGGCTTGTTGAAACTCCCGCCTTCCCGGACCTGATGGCAACTGTGGCACCTCACTATGCCGTCCCTAGCCGTCTCAACTTCTCCCGGTGTGGCGTCCCCGCCTTGCACCAGCACGTGTCACTCAACATCAGGTGGGCCCTTAGTTCCGCGCTTTGCTGCAAGGTCCACTTGACCACCGACACTTGGACAAGCGCCTGTGGTCAGGGATGCTGCAGTGCTTATCTTTAATGACAGGCAGGGTGAATGTGGTGGAGTCTGTTCCCCGGGTGCAAACTGGGGTGGCCTATCTCCTCTCCCAGGCCAAAATTCATGGCAGGAGTAGACTGAAACCCTACGACGCTGCAACCTCCACCACAGCTACTAGCGGCAAACGCTAAAACACTGGTGTGGGGAGACGTCAGCAGGCGGTGCTGAAGCTCATCAGCTTGGGGGACAGACAGCACAGTGCCTCCGAGGTCAGGGATGCCATCCTGGCTGAGATGGCATTTTTTTTTCCCTGCTACACCTGGGGCCTGGCATTTTTACGCCTGTGATAATGGCTGGAACCTGGTAGCGGCTCTGGAGCTTGCCAGCCTCCAACACGTTCCATGTTTGGCCCACGTCTAACCTAGTGGTGCAAAGTTTTTTAAAAACATACCCAAATGTACCGAAGCTACTGTTGAAAATGCGGCGCTTGTGCGCCCACTTTTGCAAGTGCACAGGAGTCGCTGCTAGCCTAAAAACACTCTAGCAAGGCCTACATCTGTCCAAACACAGGCTGTTGTCCGTCATTCACACACGCTGAAACCCTACAATACCATATCTTGAGCAGGGTGTGTGAGCTGCACAGACCTTTGATGGAGTTCCATCTACAAAACCCAAGGGTTCCTCAAAGTCAGCAACCAAAGTTTCTGCACCATGAGTTTCCAGGGGTGGCAGAGTTATGGCTAGGGGAAGAGGCATGGATAGGGATGATGTCTAGGGGCAAAAGCAGTGTGGATGTGGAGGCAAGCTAAGCAGGAAAAACTGGGGGTACAAGCTAAGGCATGGACTGGGGTGATGTCTAGGGGCAAAAGCAGTGTGGATGTGGAGGCAAGCTAAGCAGGAAAAACTGGGGATACAAGCTAAGGCATGGACTGGGGTGATGTCTAGGGGCAAAAGCAGTGTGGATGTGGAGGCAAGCTAAGCAGGAAAAACTGGGGGTACAAGCTAAGGCATGGACTGGGGTGATGTCTAGGGGCAAAAGCAGTGTGGATGTGGAGGCAAGCTAAGCAGGAAAAACTGGGGGTACAAGCTAAGGCATGGACTGGGGTGATGTCTAGGGGCAAAAGCAGTGTGGATTTGGAGGCAAGCAAAGCAGGGAAAATGGTGGCTAGAGGCAAAGGGATGTCCATAGGCAGCAAGGGCAAAGATGCAAAACTCTCCCGTTTCAAGAATTTTCCTGACTTGTTTCCCCACAAAACATTCCTGGGAGGAGGGCTGAAACACCACCCTCCTCCTCCTCCGCTGTTAGATTTACCCCAGCTACGAGCTGAAAACGCTGCAACACTGGTGTGGGGAGACGTCAGCAGGCTGGGCTGAAGCTCATCAGCTTGGGAGACGGACAGCACACTGCCTCTGAGGTCAGGGATGCCATCCTGGATGAGATGGCAATTTTTTTATCCCCGCTGCCCCTGGGGCCAGGTTTTTTAGCTTGTTGGAGGGCTCTGGAGCTTGCCAGCCTCCAACACGTTCCATGCCTGGCCCACATGTTCAATGTAGTGGTGCAATGATTTTTAAAAACATACCCCAAATTAGCTGAGCTAAGGGTGAAAGTGCGGCACTTGGACACCCACTTTCCCAAGTCTACAGTACCTGGAGCTAGCCGCAATACACTCCAGCAAGGCCTACATCTGCCTGAAGCACCTACTGTTGTGCGAGGTCACCACACGCTCTAACCCTAGATACCGTATGTTCAGCAGGGTGTGTGAGCAGCAGAGACCTTTGATGGAGTACCAGCTACAAAACCCAAGGGTTCCTCAGAGTCAGCTCCCTCACTTTCTGCACCATGAGTTTCCATGGGTGGCAGACTTATGGCTAGAGGCACAGGCATGGATAGGGGTGATGTGTAGGGGCAAAAGCAGTGTGGATGTGGAGGCAAGCTAAGCAGCAAAAACTGGGGGTACAAGCAGCCGGTGACATCATCACTGACAAGCACAGCTGTCTGTCAGCTGACAGGCTGACTTTCACCAAAATGAACAGACAATGGATAGACTCATCATATACATGTCAGTTACATGACAAATTTAGTGCAATTTGCAAGTCCAAGATGGTTTGGAGATCTGCGGAGAGGAATCTCACCACCTCTTGCGGGTGCCATCATTTGGAAGGCAAGCCCTGGGCTCAGTGGGTGAGAGCAAGCGCAGGATAATCGTCGTTTGGCCTGGCGGCCACTGCCTCTTCCACTGTTGACAGGGCTGGCGCTGCAGTCCAGACCAGGAGCCAGGACACCTCCACATCTGCCTCTGACACTTTGGGGAGTTCACCCTTATCCTCACCTTTTCCTGCCATTTCTCCTTTTGCCCGCGCCATCATGCGCCTCTTCCCAGCAACTCCCCATCTCCCAAGCCTTTCATTTCATGCTAAAGTACAGCGCAACCCACCCACATGCCCAAGGCTTCAACGGCCTCATCTCAAGAAATCTGGCCCAGGAGATGTTGGAATCCCGGCTGGGGGACACTCTGCCCTTTTTGGGCAGAGTGTCTACTGCGCCACCGCACTGTGCCGTCCACACCAGCACTTTCCCCCAAACATGAGGCGGTCCCTAAATTCAGCGCTTAGCCCTAAAGTTCCATGTGACCAGTTACGAATGGACAAGTGCATGCGGACAGGGACGCTACCTTTCAATTTGGGCACAGTGGTTGAATGTAGTTGAGGCGTGGACCGGGTCGCAAAATGTGGTGGCCTGACTTGTCTCCCCACACAACATTCCTGGGAGGAGGGCTGAAACACCACCCTCCTCCGCTGTTAAATTGACCCCAGCTACGAGCTGGAAACGCTGCAACACTGGTGTGGGGAGACGTCAGCGGGCCGTGCTGAAGCTCATCAGCTTGGGGGCCAGACAGCACACTGCCTACAAAGTGAGTCATGCCATCCTCGATGAGACGGCAATGTGGTTTTTGCCACTGCACCTGGGCCCAGGCATGTTGTCATGTGTGATAATGGCCGTAACCTGGGATTGGCTCTGTAGCTTGGCAGCCTGCAACATATTCCATGCCTGGGCCACGTTTTTAACTCATTGCTGCTAATCTTTTGAAAAAGGTACCCCAATGTTCCTGAGCTACTGGTGAAAGTGTGGCGCTTGTGCGGATAGTTTTTAAAGTGTATAGTTGCCGCTGCTAGCCTCTATGCACTCCTACAACGCCTGTACCTGCTGGAACAACGGCTGTTGTGCGACGTCTCCACACTGCTGGCACTAAACATATCATGTGTTGAGCAGAGTGTGTGAGCAGCACAGACCTTTGATGTAGTTCCAACTCCAAAACCCTCGGGTTCGTCAAAGTCAACTCCCTCAGTTGCTCAACCATGAGTGGCCATGGGTGGCAGACTTATGTGAAATCCCATCCCATCCATTGCACTGGACACGAAACATTAGCATGCGCTCAGCACAACTTCGGATATGGCAGATGCGTTAAGCAGGGTGCAGGGTACAACACAGACCAGGCCCGAGCACCAGGAACAGGTGTTAGAAATACTGCAGCATCTGCCATTTCCTTCCAATTTTGGGGTTTTGGACCCGCCACCGACTTGTCTGGACCTAAGTGGGGATCATGAGACACAGTTGCCATCAAGGCAAGCTGTGGTCATGTGCGGTTTGCAGTAAGGGGGCAGTGCGCAATTGGAAGAGGAGTTGGTGGATGACGAGGCCACCGACCCCACATGGACAGGGGTGATGTCTAGGGGCTAAAGCAGTGTAGATGTAGAGGGAAGCTAAATCAACAAAAAACCTGGGTAGAAGCAAAGGCATAAACTGGGGTGATGTTTAGGGGTGAAAGCAGAGTAGATGTGGAGGGAAGCTAAGCAGCAAAAACAGTGGGTAGAAGCAAAGGCATGCAAAACTCTACCCTGTTGGAAGACTTATTCCTAGGTCTGGAACACGTTAATGGCCCCCCTGGACAAATTACTGCCACTCAGGGGCCTAGTGTCACCAGGAGGGACAAGTATAGGCGCATGTTGTGGGAATACCTGGCCGACACCAGCTCTGTCCTCTCCGATCCCTCTGTGCTCTACAGCCTAAACTTATTTTCTCATCTTTTTTTCTGAACTGCACATCTCTTGCCTGCTTCCTTTGGGATCTTAGAAATGGTGGTCCACTTCCACAGATGGTAACTTCAATAGACAGTGTAACGGGAGTAGCTGAGGGATCGCTGTCTTAACCACTTTTTGGCACAAAATTAACTTCCAAAGCCAAATATGGTGCAAGTATATGATGCAAGGACACCTACACACCTATCTCTGACACATTGGGGAGTTCACCCTCATGCGCCCTTTTGGCCTGCACCATCATGCGCCTCTTCCCAGCCACTCCACATTTCCCAAGCTTTTCATTGCAGGCAGAAGTACAATACAACCCACCCCCATGCCCAAGCCTGTAACAGCCTCATCGATAAACTGCTGGCCCTGGAGATGTTGGTGTTTGTTTATGCTTCTGGAGACCCAGGCCTTCCGTCAGCAGATGGCAGCTGGGGCACCTCCCTATGCTGGGCCTAGCCGTTACTACTTCTCTTGGTGTGCTGTCTCTGCCTTGCGCCTGCATGTGTCCCATAACATCAGTCGGGCCCAGAGCTCTGCGCTTTGCTGCAAGGTCCACTTGACCACCGACACATGGACAAGCGCCTGTGGTCAGGGATGCTGCAGTGCTTATCTTTAATGACAGGCAGGGTGAATGTGGTGGAGTCTGTTCCCCGGGTGCAAACTGGGGTGGCCTATCTCCTCTCCCAGGCCAAAATTCATGGCAGGAGTAGACTGAAACCCTACGAAGCTGCAACCTCCACCCCAGCTACTAGCGGAAAACACTGTAACACTGGCATGGGGAGATGTCAGTAGGCCGTGCTGAAACTGATCAGCTTGGGGGACAGACAGCACAGTGCCTCCGAGGTCAGGGATGCCATCCTGGCTGAGATGGCATTTTTTTTTTCCTGCTACACCTGGGGCCTGGCATTTTTGCGCCTGTGATAATGGCTGGAACCTGGTAGCAGATCTGGAGCTTGCCAGACTCAAACACGGTCCACGCATGGCCCACGTTTTCCAACTTGTTGGTGCCATGTTTCTTTGAAACCTACACCATTGTGCCTGATATACAGGTCAAAGTGGGGCCATTTTCGTAAGTGAGAACTAGCCTCTGCTAGGCAGAAAACATTCAGAGCACACTCCTCTCATCTTCGCACCGTTGGCTGGCGGAGGAAGACGAGGGGGTTGGAGTGGCATCTGATGTCCCTATCCCACACGAGGCTAGAGGGTGCACTTAAGTGCATCCCATTGCTTCACCACAAATGGTGTGAAGGGGAGTGGAAAATGGAGGAAATGGAGAGTGACCCTTACAGTTGGGGCCAGCAAAGGCATGCCAAGTAACACACTGGCACACATGGCTGACTTCATCTTGGGTTGCTTTTCAACACATATTTCACATCATGAAGAACAAATAATACTGGATTTTTTCAAGCCTCGAACCCCGGTCTAGGTCTAATGTCTGTTCCTTTCTTATATTAGGGGAGAGGGAAAAAAAATTACTTCAGTGATACGTTTAGCGTACATAGACTGACTATTAATGTGTATCCCACTTAGTGTTGTTAGGGTTACACACCGTCACAACCTGGCTAAAGCTTCTATAGCTGTTAATAAAGTCAACATAACTTTACGGTATCCAAAAAGACAGCTGGTACCGACAGAGAGCAAGACAAATGTCACCCAAAGCTGTGAGCTCTGAACACCCACAGTGACTTTGGCGTCATCATCATTATAAGGGAGCGGGTGGTAATAAATAACTTGGCAGTGCCTAAAACCCAAAAAGCTTATACAACTATATTTACATTAAGATACACAAATGAAACTTTTCAGTAGCATGTCATGAGACAAGCTGATAAGCTCTTCCTTTGTGCAGTGCTATTTGAAAGTTAAAAGCTGCCTTTATTTTAATTCTGGAGAAGGTGCAGACATTAGATTTAGAACATGTTGTCTTCATTGTCCAAATCCTCTATATAGGTAACGCGTTTTTCGGGCCGAGCTGTCTGGGAACGAGCTGGTGCAGCACTGACAACCTGGGTGAATATGGCAAGAGCCTGAGATGTAGGGTGAATGAATCCCCAAATTATTTGTGGAATTCCCAGTGAGACAATGGCACTGTATACCAGTATTAAAAATTGTGGGTGCACATAACCCCCATATATTCTTTGAATTCCCAGTCAGACAATGGCACTGTATACCAGTATTAAAAATTGTGGGTGCACATAACCCCCATATATTCTTTGAATTCCCAGTCAGACAATGGCACTGTATACCAGTAGTAAAAATTGTGGGTGCACATAACCCCCATATATTCTTTGAATTCCCAGTCAGACAATGGCACTGTATAGCAGTATTAAAAATTGTGGGTGCACGTAACCCCCATATATTCTTTGAATTCCCAGTCAGACAATGGCACTGTATACCAGTAGTAAAAATTGTGGGTGCACATAACCCCCATATATTCTTTGAATTCCCAGTCAGACAATGGCACTGTATACCAGTATTAAAAATTGTGGGTGCACATAACCCCCATATATTCTTTGAATTCCCAGTCAGACAATGGCACTGTATAGCAGTATTAAAAATTGTGGGTGCACGTAACCCCCATATATTCTTTGAATTCCCAGTCAGACAATGGCACTATATACCAGTATTAAAAATTGTGGGTGCACATAACCCCCATATATTCTTTGAATTCCCAGTGAGACAATGGAACTGTATAGCAGTAGCAAAAATTGTGGGTGCACGTCACCCCAATATATTCTTTGAATTCCCAGTTAGACAATGGCACTGTATACCAGTAGTAAAAATTGTGGGTGCACATAACCCCCATATATTCTTTGAATTCCCAGTCAGACAATGGCACTGTATACCAGTATTAAAAATTGTGGGTGCACATAACCCCCATATATTCTTTGAATTCCGAGTGAGACAAAGGAACTGTATAGCAGTATTAAAAATTGTGGGTGCACGTAACCCCCATATATTCTTTGAATTCCCAGTCAGACAATGGCACTGTATACCAGTATGAAAAATTGTGGGTGCACATAACCCCCATATATTCTTTGAATTCCCAGTGAGACAAAGGAACTGTATAGCAGTATTAAAAATTGTGGGTGCACGTAACCCCCATATATTCTTTGAATTCCCAGTCAGACAATGGCACTGTATACCAGTATTAAAAATTGTGGGTGCACGTAACCCCCATATATTCTTTGAATTCCCAGTCAGACAATGGAACTGTATAGCAGTAGCAAAAATTGTGGGTGCACGTCACCCCAATATATTCTTTGAATTCCCAGTCAGACAATGGCACTGTATACCAGTAGTAAAAATTGTGGGTGCACATAACCCCCATATATTCTTTGAATTCCCAGTGAGACAAAGGAACTGTATAGCAGTATTAAAAATTGTGGGTGCACGTAACCCCCATATATTCTTTGAATTCCCAGTCAGACAATGGCACTGTATACCAGTATTAAAAATTGTGGGTGCACATAACCCCCATATATTCTTTGAATTCCCAGTGAGACAAAGGAACTGTATAGCAGTATTAAAAATTGTGGGTGCACGTAACCCCCATATATTCTTTGAATTCCCAGTCAGACAATGGAACTGTATAGCAGTAGCAAAAATTGTGGGTGCACGTCACCCCAATATATTCTTTGAATTCCCAGTCAGACAATGGCACTGTATACCAGTAGTAAAAATTGTGGGTGCACATAACCCCCATATATTCTTTGAATTCCCAGTGAGACAAAGGAACTGTATAGCAGTATTAAAAATTGTGGGTGCACGTAACCCCCATATATTCTTTGAATTCCCAGTCAGACAATGGCACTGTATACCAGTATTAAAAATTGTGGGTGCACGTAACCCCCATATATTCTTTGAATTCCCAGTCAGACAATGGAACTGTATAGCAGTAGCAAAAATTGTGGGTGCACGTCACCCCAATATATTCTTTGAATTCCCAGTCAGACAATGGCACTGTATACCAGTAGTAAAAATTGTGGGTGCACATAACCCCCATATATTCTTTGAATTCCCAGTGAGACAAAGGAACTGTATAGCAGTATTAAAAATTGTGGGTGCACGTAACCCCCATATATTCTTTGAATTCCCAGTCAGACAATGGCACTGTATACCAGTATTAAAAATTGTGGGTGCACATAACCCCCATATATTCTTTGAATTCCCAGTGAGACAAAGGAACTGTATAGCAGTATTAAAAATTGTGGGTGCACGTAACCCCCATATATTCTTTGAATTCCCAGTCAAACAATGGCACTGTATACCAGTATTAAAAATTGTGGGTGCACATAACCCCCATATATTCTTTGAATTCCCAGTCAGACAATGGCACTGTATACCAGTATTAAAAATTGTGGGTGCACGTAACCCCCATATATTCTTTGAATTCCCAGTCAGACAATGGAACTGTATAGCAGTAGCAAAAATTGTGGGTGCACGTCACCCCAATATATTCTTTGAATTCCCAGTCAGACAATGGCACTGTATACCAGTAGTAAAAATTGTGGGTGCACATAACCCCCATATATTCTTTGAATTCCCAGTGAGACAAAGGAACTGTATAGCAGTATTAAAAATTGTGGGTGCACGTAACCCCCATATATTCTTTGAATTCCCAGTCAGACAATGGCACTGTATACCAGTATTAAAAATTGTGGGTGCACATAACCCCCATATATTCTTTGAATTCCCAGTGAGACAAAGGAACTGTATAGCAGTATTAAAAATTGTGGGTGCACGTAACCCCCATATATTCTTTGAATTCCCAGTCAGACAATGGCACTGTATACCAGTATTAAAAATTGTGGGTGCACGTAACCCCCATATATTCTTTGAATTCCCAGTCAGACAATGGAACTGTATAGCAGTAGCAAAAATTGTGGGTGCACGTCACCCCAATATATTCTTTGAATTCCCAGTCAGACAATGGCACTGTATACCAGTAGTAAAAATTGTGGGTGCACATAACCCCCATATATTCTTTGAATTCCCAGTGAGACAAAGGAACTGTATAGCAGTATTAAAAATTGTGGGTGCACGTAACCCCCATATATTCTTTGAATTCCCAGTCAGACAATGGCACTGTATACCAGTATTAAAAATTGTGGGTGCACATAACCCCCATATATTCTTTGAATTCCCAGTGAGACAAAGGAACTGTATAGCAGTATTAAAAATTGTGGGTGCACGTAACCCCCATATATTCTTTGAATTCCCAGTCAAACAATGGCACTGTATACCAGTATTAAAAATTGTGGGTGCACATAACCCCCATATATTCTTTGAATTCCCAGTCAGACAATGGCACTGTATACCAGTATTAAAAATTGTGGGTGCACGTAACCCCCATATATTCTTTGAATTCCCAGTCAGACAATGGAACTGTATAGCAGTAGCAAAAATTGTGGGTGCACGTCACCCCAATATATTCTTTGAATTCCCAGTCAGACAATGGCACTGTATACCAGTAGTAAAAATTGTGGGTGCACATAACCCCCATATATTCTTTGAATTCCCAGTGAGACAAAGGAACTGTATAGCAGTATTAAAAATTGTGGGTGCACGTAACCCCCATATATTCTTTGAATTCCCAGTCAGACAATGGCACTGTATACCAGTATTAAAAATTGTGGGTGCACATAACCCCCATATATTCTTTGAATTCCCAGTGAGACAAAGGAACTGTATAGCAGTATTAAAAATTGTGGGTGCACGTAACCCCCATATATTCTTTGAATTCCCAGTCAAACAATGGCACTGTATACCAGTATTAAAAATTGTGGGTGCACATAACCCCCATATATTCTTTGAATTCCCAGTCAGACAATGGCACTGTATACCAGTATTAAAAATTGTGGGTGCACGTAACCCCCATATATTCTTTGAATTCCCAGTCAGACAATGGAACTGTATAGCAGTAGCAAAAATTGTGGGTGCACGTCACCCCAATATATTCTTTGAATTCCCAGTCAGACAATGGCACTGTATACCAGTAGTAAAAATTGTGGGTGCACATAACCCCCATATATTCTTTGAATTCCCAGTGAGACAAAGGAACTGTATAGCAGTATTAAAAATTGTGGGTGCACGTAACCCCCATATATTCTTTGAATTCCCAGTCAGACAATGGCACTGTATACCAGTATTAAAAATTGTGGGTGCACATAACCCCCATATATTCTTTGAATTCCCAGTGAGACAAAGGAACTGTATAGCAGTATTAAAAATTGTGGGTGCACGTAACCCCCATATATTCTTTGAATTCCCAGTCAGACAATGGCACTGTATACCAGTATTAAAAATTGTGGGTGCACGTAACCCCCATATATTCTTTGAATTCCCAGTCAGACAATGGAACTGTATAGCAGTAGCAAAAATTGTGGGTGCACGTCACCCCAATATATTCTTTGAATTCCCAGTCAGACAATGGCACTGTATACCAGTAGTAAAAATTGTGGGTGCACATAACCCCCATATATTCTTTGAATTCCCAGTGAGACAAAGGAACTGTATAGCAGTATTAAAAATTGTGGGTGCACGTAACCCCCATATATTCTTTGAATTCCCAGTCAGACAATGGCACTGTATACCAGTATTAAAAATTGTGGGTGCACATAACCCCCATATATTCTTTGAATTCCCAGTGAGACAAAGGAACTGTATAGCAGTATTAAAAATTGTGGGTGCACGTAACCCCCATATATTCTTTGAATTCCCAGTCAAACAATGGCACTGTATACCAGTATTAAAAATTGTGGGTGCACATAACCCCCATATATTCTTTGAATTCCCAGTCAGACAATGGCACTGTATACCAGTATTAAAAATTGTGGGTGCACGTAACCCCCATATATTCTTTGAATTCCCAGTCAGACAATGGAACTGTATAGCAGTAGCAAAAATTGTGGGTGCACGTCACCCCAATATATTCTTTGAATTCCCAGTCAGACAATGGCACTGTATACCAGTAGTAAAAATTGTGGGTGCACATAACCCCCATATATTCTTTGAATTCCCAGTGAGACAAAGGAACTGTATAGCAGTATTAAAAATTGTGGGTGCACGTAACCCCCATATATTCTTTGAATTCCCAGTCAAACAATGGCACTGTATACCAGTATTAAAAATTGTGGGTGCACATAACCCCCATATATTCTTTGAATTCCCAGTCAGACAATGGCACTGTATACCAGTATTAAAAATTGTGGGTGCACGTAACCCCCATATATTCTTTGAATTCCCAGTCAGACAATGGCACTGTATAGCAGTATTAAAAATTGTGGGTGCACGTAACCCCCATATATTCTTTGAATTCCCAGTCAGACAATGGCACTATATACCAGTATTAAAAATTGTGGGTGCACATAACCCCCATATATTCTTTGAATTCCCAGTCAGACAATGGCACTGTATACCAGTATTAAAAATTGTGGGTGCACATAACCCCCATATATTCTTTGAATTCCCAGTGAGACAATGGAACTGTATAGCAGTAGCAAAAATTGTGGGTGCACGTCACCCCAATATATTCTTTGAATTCCCAGTTAGACAATGGCACTGTATACCAGTAGTAAAAATTGTGGGTGCACATAACCCCCATATATTCTTTGAATTCCCAGTCAGACAATGGCACTGTATACCAGTATTAAAAATTGTGGGTGCACATAACCCCCATATATTCTTTGAATTCCCAGTCAGACAATGGCACTGTATACCAGTATTAAAAATTGTGGGTGCACATAACCCCCATATATTCTTTGAATTCCCAGTGAGACAAAGGAACTGTATAGCAGTATTAAAAATTGTGGGTGCACGTAACCCCCATATATTCTTTGAATTCCCAGTCAGACAATGGCACTGTATACCAGTATTAAAAATTGTGGGTGCACATAACCCCCATATATTCTTTGAATTCCCAGTGAGACAAAGGAACTGTATAGCAGTATTAAAAATTGTGGGTGCACGTAACCCCCATATATTCTTTGAATTCCCAGTCAGACAATGGCACTGTATACCAGTATTAAAAATTGTGGGTGCACGTAACCCCCATATATTCTTTGAATTCCCAGTCAGACAATGGAACTGTATAGCAGTAGCAAAAATTGTGGGTGCACGTCACCCCAATATATTCTTTGAATTCCCAGTCAGACAATGGCACTGTATACCAGTACTAAAAATTGTGGGTGCACATAACCCCCATATATTCTTTGAATTCCCAGTGAGACAAAGGAACTGTATAGCAGTATTAAAAATTGTGGGTGCACGTAACCCCCATATATTCTTTGAATTCCCAGTCAGACAATGGCACTGTATACCAGTATTAAAAATTGTGGGTGCACATAACCCCCATATATTCTTTGAATTCCCAGTCAGACAATGGCACTATATACCAGTATTAAAAATTGTGGGTGCACATAACCCCCATATATTCTTTGAATTCCCAGTCAGACAATGGCACTGTATACCAGTATTAAAAATTGTGGGTGCACATAACCCCCATATATTCTTTGAATTCCCAGTGAGACAATGGAACTGTATAGCAGTAGCAAAAATTGTGGGTGCACGTCACCCCAATATATTCTTTGAATTCCCAGTCAGACAATGGCACTGTATACCAGTATTAAAAATTGTGGGTGCACATAACCCCCATATATTCTTTGAATTCCCAGTCAGACAATGGCACTGTATACCAGTATTAAAAATTGTGGGTGCACGTAACCCCCATATATTCTTTGAATTCCCAGTCAGACAATGGCACTATATACCAGTATTAAAAATTGTGGGTGCACATAACCCCCATATATTCTTTGAATTCCCAGTGAGACAATGGCACTGTATACCAGTAGCAAAAATTGTGGGTGTATATAGCCCCAATTCTATTGCTAGGGGACTTGCAGGGTATTTCTGAGGTGAAGGTGGGGGGCACACCATTGGAACGGGGATTTGGGGTGTATATATGGGGTATACGGGAATACACTGTCAGTGTGTTCCATTCAGGATCCTGGGAAAGCTGGGTTGCGGCGATTGAGCCCGTCAGTGCCACGTTACACTGACAAGCTTCTCCCTGGAATTGAAGTTATATGTAAGCCCAATATATTCTTTGAATTCCCAGTGAGACAATGGCACTATATGGCAGTAGCAAAAATAGTGGGTGTATATAGCCCCAATTCTATTGCTAGGGGACTTGCAGGGTATTTCTGGGGTGAAGGTGGGGGGGCACACCGTTGGAACGGGTATCGGGGGTATATATCGGGTATACGGGAATACACTGACAGTGTATTCCATTCAGGATCCTGGGAAAGCTGGGTTGCGGCGATTGAGCCCGTCAGTGCCACGTTACACTGACAAGCTTCTCCCTGGAATTTAGCTCTTATAAGAGCTGTTGGTTGTCTTCTCCTTCCTATCCTAGCCTGTCCCTGCCTACCCAGAATCTAACCCCTAGCTAGCTGGACGGAAACCTCCGTCCTCGGTGAATTGCAAGCTCAGAATGACGCAAAGCTGGGCGGCGCTGTTCTTTTAAATTAGAGGTCACATGTTTTCGGCAGCCAATGGGTTTTGCCTACTTTTTTCAACGTCACCGGTGTCGTAGTTCCTGTCCCACCTACCCTGCGCTGTTATTGGAGCAAAAAAGGCGCCAGGGAAGGTGGGAGGGGAATCGAGTAATGGCGCACTTTACCACGCGGTGTTCGATTCGATTCGAACATGCCGAACAGCCTAATATCCGATCGAACATGAGTTCGATAGAACACTGTTCGCTCATCTCTACTACTTACCCATTTTATAGCTAATAGTTACAATTTATTATAGAGACTATCTCAGGACTGAGAGTTAGTACCTATAAGTTAGTGTGATGATTACTATGGTAACCTTAAAATACCCCACTGAAGTGCTTTCCCATTATTATACAATTTCATCTCCTTCACACTATGACAGCATGGACTCTGGCTACGCTCATACCACATCTTCCGTCGGGTTTGCCTTATACAATAGACGATTACGTACTAATCGCCCTTGGCAAGGTTTTGCTGAACCTACTGTACTTATTACCGTTTGTTGATGTTATGACTGATTAATAACTTTTGCTTTCCAGGGTGAAGCGGAGGACTTTCTTTGTGATTTATTAGGCTGAACTCGTTTACAACCTTATACCTCGTTAAACTGTTTTGTTATGCTCGGTTCAATGATGTTTATGTGTAGGGGGCGGAGCCTGACCGCCGATAGAGATGGAAGCTTAGCCTGCAGCTCCCGCTCACAGACACGGCGTAGCACCTCTTTGACGGATCATCTCCAGCTGGACATGGTCAAAATAGGCAGGGGAAACGATGGTGCTCTTCCCCAGCGCCAGAAACCCTCTCCACCCGGCGAACAGACGCCTCGGCAGCCGAAAAAGCTTCCCCCCGGCCTCCCGGCTCTAACTCCCAAGATGGCGGCGCCTGCTAGTGAAGCTGCGTGCACCACAGACGCGAGTTCCGCCCGCATGGACCAACTCTCAGAGGTATCTAAAACCTTCTTTAGGAGCGCTCTATCTGATGCGATTGCCCCAGTTATGTCTGAACTAGCCACTTTAAATGCTAACATGCTTAAAATAGGGGACAGAGTGGATGCTTTGGAGGAGTCTCATAAGGACTATAGAGCAAAACAAGATGGCCTCTCTAAGGACTTAGCACAACATGCTGATCATCTTAACCGTACCTATTTGATGTTAGAAGACCTTGAAAATAGGAACCGCAGACGTAACGTACGCATTAAAGGTCTCCCTGAAACTTGTGGCCAGGACACCTTGCGCCAAGTTGTTCATTCTATATTTACAGACTTACTGGGAGGAGAGGCTGGGGGAGATATACAGATGGAGCGAGTACATAGAACCCTGAGACCTAAGCCACCTGACTCAGAACCTCCAAGGGATGTTATATGCGGCCTGCTCTCCTCAGTGGATACCACTAAAATACTACGTGCCGCCAGAGATAGAATTGGACTGAACTATGATGGCACTGACATTCAACTGTACCAAGATCTCGCCCCTTCTACTTTACAAAAGCGCAGAACACTGAGACCGCTGCTTGACATTTTAAGAGCTAATCATCTCCCCTACGCTTGGCTGTTTCCGTTTGGGATATCAATTCAGAAAAATGGCCGCCGCATTCAAATCCATACACCTCAAGATCTGGACGCCGCTTGGGCTCTTCTAGATATACCTCCTGTTCCCATCCCCTCGTGGCTCCCTGTACCAACCTTTACGGATCCTACTTCCCCAACTCAGAGAAATATCTCCCCAAGACGTCTCGCAAGATTTAAATCTCCGCGGCATAGGAGACCAGGGCGACAACTGGAATATACCCCCAAATCACACCGTGACTACTGATCTTTGCGGACTCACTGCCCACTAATGATCCCGTTTTCTGGTATCTTCAAGTTACACTGCCCTTGGGGGTATGGTGGAGGTGCAGGTGATGTAAGGTTCTTGCGTCTCCCCGTGCCTCTGACGGTGAGTGACTATACTGGTTCAACTTGATGTTTTTTTAAGCTGCTTGTATAACTAGCCTGCTAGTCTATTGACTATTGCTGACCTCGTTACTTTTCACCAGGGTCGTAATCTTTTCATTTATTTACTTCTATTCCATGTGATTTATTGAACCACACTGCCCTTGACTGTGTGTTTGGGTGGTTAACTTTATGTTCCCTCCCATCCATGTAGTTGACGGTAAGAGGTTGTACCTGCCCCCTGGCTCCCCCCCCCCTTATTTCTCCCTCTCGCCTTAAACTACCTTGGTATTTTGACTATGTATATGCGGCTACTCCGCCTATTTACATGTTCCTTTTGCAGTATTCTATGGCTGATCCATCAGTTTTTCTCGTTTGACATGTTATGCTTTGTTACTATATTTTTGAGGTGTTTGCCTAAGTCTTGACCCGATCAGGAACTACTCCGTTACCCCTGATCTCCGCAATTTTGCGTTTTTTTCCGGTGGCTGAGCAGGCCGAGCCATCGGACTTTGTTGTGTTTGTTGTTAATTCTCTTTTGAGATCTCCTCTTTTTCGTCTTTTACTCTATTTACTACTTCGCCTTCCCCTCTCTCTTCCCCCTCCCTCCCCTCTCCCTCCTCCAAAACCCTTCTGTACTTCTCCTACACCCTTCCCAGGTCGTCAACCTAATTAACCCTTATTGGTCGTCATCTCATCCTGCTATTTACTGCGCTTAGTGGCACACTGTAGTTATGTCTGATCTGAAGTGCACATCCTTCAATGTGAAAGGATGAACAACCCCAACAAACGCCACCATGTATTACACCTTTTACATAAACTACGTTCTGGCATAGCGTTTCTGCAAGAAACCCACTTTAAGACGTCTAAGGTCCCGGCGCTCCCGACTAAACTGTTTAATCAGTGGTATCACTCAACCAACCCCACTTCGCCTAAAGGGGGAGTGTCTATCTTAATACATAGAACTGTACCTTTTGTTCTTCAGAAGCAATATCAAGATTCCTCCGGACGTGCTGTTTTTGTTACTGGTACTATTGCATCTGTTAAATATACTTTGGCGAATATATACGCACCGAACAGGAATCAAGTCTCGTGGATTATTGATATGCTTCACCTTCTTAGATCGTTTGCTGAGGGTAATATTATTGTTGGCGGTGACTTTAATGTTGTTTTCAATCCTCTTTTGGACTCCACCTCTACTAAGGTTCCTCATTCACAGAAATTACTTGGCAGATTGGCAGCAGAACTGAGGGACTTGGCGCTCCTTGATACCTGGCGTACTCTACACCCAAATGCCAAAGACTACTCCTTCTATTCTTCGACTGGTAAGACTTACCATAGACTTGATTACATCTTATGTTCCTCATCCCTTCTAGACACCTTGACTGCAGCAAATATAGATGTAATTTCAATTTCGGACCATGCCCCAGTTTCAACTACTTTTACGCTCCACCAAATGCCTGCTACGGTTTGGAATTGGAGACTTAATGAGTCCCTACTAGATTCAGAAGCGAACGTAGAATTTTTACAAACCCATCTCACTGAATACTTCGCTATTAACAATACTCCGGATGTATGCCCTACATTTATTTGGGCAGCGCATAAATCTTATATAAGAGGTCATTTAATTGCTCTAGGCACTAAAGTTAAGAGAGAAAGACAGCGACAAATTGACGATCTTCTTCAAAAAATATCAACCTTAGAGAGGCAACAAAAACGGTCTCATTTAGCTGCCACGCTTTCTGACCTTACTACACTCAGGCAACAACTAGTGGCATTATTAGAAGCCAAAGCAGCAAAAAAGTATTTAAGATATCAACACCTCTTATATGCCCATGGGAATAAAGGCAGTCGTCTTATGACAAGTCTGATTAAGAAGGAAAAAGCCAAGTCTTATATTGAAAAAATTTTGTCCACCACCAAAGTCCCGATGACTAACACAAAAGAAATCGCATCGGCTTTTGTTGACTTTTATTCTGAGCTTTATAACATCCCTCCAACGGCAAATGGCACTGCTGAGAGGTCCAGAGCTTTCTTGGACAAACTTTCGCTACCAGTTATGTCCGAGACAATGGGATCCATCCTAACTGCCCCAGTCACTCTTAACGAGATAAAAGAAATTGTCAATAGTTTTCATCCTGGAAAAAGTCCTGGCCCCGATGGCTACTCTTTGCTCTATTATAAAAAATTTCTTGACATTCTAGCTCCGCAACTTCTGGCCTTCTGCAATGCTCTCATGGGTGGTGCGCAATTACCCAAGCAGGCATTAGAAGCTTGTTGTTCTGCTCAAGCTATAGGCCTATATCGTTGCTAAACGTCGATATAAAGATTTGGGCCAAAATTCTTGCTAGACGCATCGGCCAAGTACTTCCCGATCTTATCCACCATGAACAGTCCGGGTTTGTCCCGAAGAGAGAGGGACGAGATAATACTGCAAGGCTTCTCCCTATCCTAGCTCATGTCAAACGCACAAAAGAGAAATTAGTTTTCCTGAGCATTGACACAGAAAAGGCGTTTGACCGCCTAAGTTGGACCTTTTTGAAAGCCACTCTAGAAAAATTTAATTTTCCTCCTGCCCTCATTCATGCCATTTTTACCCTTTACTCCGCCCCACATGCGACTGTCAAGGTTAACGGTACCTTCTCTTCTACCTTCAATATAGCAAACGGTACCCGCCAAGGATGCCCCCTCTCACCCTCCCTATTTGTGTTAGCTTTAGAGCCCTTCCTGCAAGCAGTACGATCCCACCCCCATATTCGAGGGATAACTATTAACGACCTGACAACGCATGCAACTGCCTTTGCGGACGACATTCTTTTCACTCTCTCTACTCCCCTCCGTAGCCTACCGGCATTAATATCCCTTATAGATGAATACGGCTGTCTCTCCAACTATAAGGTCAATTTTGATAAATCTGAAATTCTCCCTTTTAACCTGACTGCTATGGAAACTACTCTCTTAAAACGATTGACCCCTTTCGCGTGGTCTAGCACGCGCATTATATATCTTGGTGTTTTTCTATCACAAGACACAAGTAGCCTCTATGACATTAACTTTCCCCCTCTCCTGAGAGACATTAAATCACTCCTGGCATCGTACTCCTCTTTGCCAATATCGTGGCTGGGCAGGAAGAACTTAATTGTAACTTACATTCTTCCGAAACTACTTTACAGAATGACAATGGTACCAGTCCATCTTCCATCCAAATTTTTCCAGTCTATACGTGTTTTATTCTCCAATTTTATTTGGAAAAATAGCAGGCCGAGGATAGCTTGGACCCAATTGACCCGACCCAAACAATTGGGGGGTATAGGTCTCCCTGATATTAGGAGTTATTATAAGGCAATTCAACTGGCTTGGTGGATTAAACTTACCTCAATCTCATCTAGACCTGGTAGACTCATACCACCTGTTACAAAACTAGCACTTTGGGCGCCTACTCTGCCAATTTTCAAACCCTTGCTCCAGGACCCGATCTTGAAAGGTAGTGCGATAACATGGAAAGATATGGCGGAGGAATTGGCCCCCTTCCCGTCCCCATTGATGCCAGTTAGTCTTATCCCTTACTTAATTGACCTTAAAGGCCCTCCGGTACGTTACATTTGGTCCCCATTTGATGGTCTGACCCTGAGAGATATTTCCACTTCAGATGCCCCCAAGCCATTAGCCGATATCCTAGCCATAGTTCCCACCTTTGACCCTAATCCACTACATCTCCATCACTTCCAATTTTGTCTAGCTAAGTTCTGGAAATCGACTGTGGTCAGACAACAACTTACAGAGTTTGAACGGCATAGATCCGTTACTGATTCCAAGAAACTGTATAGCACATCTGTCATACTTAGAAACTTCCTTACGCCCTTCGAAGTAGAAAAAACCAAATCACTTGTCGCTTGGGAAAAGGAACTCCAAATTAATTTAGCTGAAATGGAAGTTTCCCACATTCTTCGATACTGTCATGGACTCTCCACCTGTATTAGGATACAAGAAAGCCATTACAAACTCGTCTCCAGGTGGTACCACACGCCAGAATGGCTCTTTGACAGACATTTAACGACAAATAACCTGTGCTGGAGGTGCAAACAAGAGGCTGGTACTTATGCCCATATCTGGTGGTCATGCCCACAGATACGATCCTTTTGGTCTCATGTTGAAAAACGGATTCAACAAATTTGCAATGCTGACTTTATTCTTACTCCAGAAATTCTTTTTCTTGCTAAACCCACGGACTACTATAAGCCGCAGAGAGACACTTTGCTTAATCATCTACTTGCCTCGGCGAAACTACTGATACCCCAACGCTGGCTCCAGACGTCGCCACCTGATCCCCTGGAATGGGAAAACAAAACACAGCAAATAATGCGCTTCGAAGAGCTTTTGAGCTGGTCTAGGAGGACTCATACCAAATTCCTGAAGATCTGGTCTCCCTGGATTGATGCACCCAACTGACCTTACCCTACGCTACTCATGATGTAACTATATTGGATTGACTACACTTCTGGTGCGACCTTGTCCTGGACTGGCTTAGGTAAGTAAAAATGCCGCCCTCCCTGGGGCCCTCGCATAGCGCCGCCTGAAGCGGTCGCTTCAGGTCACCTCATGGGAGGTGCAGCGCTGTGTCAAGTCCATATATCCCTGTCCCCTTCTCACTTACTAAACTAGTGTTGATATGAAGCCTGTTGTGATCTGACAATTATTGCTTAGTGTGCTCACCCTCATGCAAAACCTTCTTCTAGCAGTTTTACCTTCCCTTTTACCCCTCCTTTTCATCCTTCCCTCTCCATCCCCCACCTCTTCCCTCATGTAGGTGAAATTTGGTTCCTAGGCCCACTTATTACTTGATAGAGTTTTCCATCCTTGATACGGTCAGGTGACCTTTCTCTCCTGCCATTTATGATGCCTAGCTTGTCATCTAACATGTCCACCCTCTCACGAACTGCCATCAACGTTAATGGGGTGAACTCCCCAAATAAAAGACACTGGATCGCCCCCAGTGCTGCGAGAGAATTCATTTACATAACGACAAAAACCGGGATTTCTACGGAACGGTGGTGTGGAGAAGACATCTAAAGGTAGGAGAAGAATAGCCTTTCTTAAGGTATTCCTACGTGTTAGTCACAAAAAATTGCTTTTTAATTATTGGATCCCTTTAAGACACTCCTACAGAATTATGATCTCCCTTACCTGTCCTGGCTGGGAAGGCGCAACCTTCTTCAGACATATATTGTACTGAAGATTAACTATGTTCTCCAGATGGTTCCTATCTACTTACCTAAGACATTTTTCCAGTCCCTACAACGTCTCCTTTCATCGTTCCTCTGGAAGCATAGAGCACCTCGTCTTTCACATGAACTCCTGACTAGAAGGAAACAAGAAGGTGGCATCGCCCTTCCTGATATTTACTTTTACTACAGGTCCAGATGGTTGATATGTGTGATATTCACTCACCAACGTTCTAGTGGAGGTGCTAGTGTGCTCCAATTTGCCCCAACATCTTTGATTTCCACCACTGCTTTTCTGAAGTGCCCAGCGCTATACATGCTGATCCACGGTCCGTGTGAGGCTACACTGCAAAGAAGAACTGGCACTATTCCCCTACCCTGTCACCCCTGCCAATCTGATCCCTCTTCTCCTGCCTGACTCGAAGATTGGGGACCTGATCTCACTTAAATTTTGGCTTACGCTAAGCCACATAAAAGTCAAAGACCTTGTTGTCAACAATTCACCAATTACTCATCACGCACTATAACTATTAGCTCCAAGTGTTAAAATAAACTTTCTCCTCTATGCCCAGTTCACAAGTGTTATCTGCAATATTCTTAAGATAGCTTTGCTTAACAGACCGCAAACACCCTTTGAGAAGGCCTACTATCTTTACTGCCTACCCAGAGATGAGTCGCCTCATGTAAAGCGATTGTATCCCACAAACCGGATCCACCTAAACCTGCATATCTGACTGCATGGGAGAAGGAGCTAAATTTCAACTTTGTTGAAGATGATGTGAAATACAGTCCTATGAAAAAGTTTGGGCACCCCTATTAATCTTAATCATTTTTTGTTCTAAATATTTTGGTGTTTGCAACAGCCATTTCAGTTTGATATATCTAATAACTGATGGACACAGTAATATTTCAGGATTGAAATGAGGTTTATTGTACTAACAGAAAATGTGCAATATGCATTAAACCAAAATTTGACCGGTGCAAAAGTATGGGCACCCTTATCATTTTATTGATTTGAATTCCCCTAACTACTTTTTACTGACTTACTGAAGCACAAAATTGGTTTTGTAACCTCAGTGAGCTTTGAACTTCATAGCCAGATGTATCCAATCATAAGAAAAGGTATTTAAGGTGGCCAATTGCAAGTTGATCTCCTATTTGAATCTCCTCTGAAGAGTGGCATCATGGGCTACTCAAAACAACTCTCAAATGATCTGAAAACAAAGATTGTTCAACATAGTTGTTCAGGGGAAGGATACAAAAAGTTGTCTCAGAGATTTAACCTGTCAGTTTCCACTGTGAGGAACATAGTAAGGAAATGGAAGACCACAGGGACAGTTCTTGTTAAGCCCAGAAGTGGCAGGCCAAGAAAAATATCAGAAAGGCAGAGAAGAAGAATGGTGAGAACAGTCAAGGACAATCCACAGACCACCTCCAAAGAGCTGCAGCATCATCTTGCTGCAGATGGTGTCACTGTGCATCGGTCAACTATACAGCGCACTTTGCACAAATAGAAGCTGTATAGGAGAGTGATGAGAAAGAAGCCGTTTATGCACGTACGCCACAAATAGAGTTGCCTGAGGTATGAAAAAGCACATTTGGACAAGGCAGCTTCATTTTGGAAACAAAAATTGAGTTGTTTGGTTATAAAAAAAGGCGTTATGCATGGCGTCCAAAAAGAAACAGCATTCCAAGAAAAACACATGCTACCCACTGTAAAATTTGGTGGAGGTTCCATCATGCTTTGGGGCTGTGTGGCCAATGCCGGCATCGGGAATCTTGTTAAAGTTGAGGGTCGCATGGATTCCACTCAGTATCAGCAGATTCTTGAGAATAATGTTCAAGAATCAGTGACGAAGTTGAAGTTACGCCGGGGATGGATATTTCAGCAAGACAATGATCCAAAACACAGCTCCAAATCCTCAGGCATTCATGCAGAGGAACAATTACAATGTTCTGGAATGGCCATCCCAGTCCCCAGACCTGAATATCATTGAACATCTGTGGGATGATTTGAAGCGGGCTGTCCATGCTCGGCGACCATCTAACTTAACTGAACTTGAATTGTTTGTCCAAAATACCTTTATCCAGGATCCAGGAACTGATTAAAAGCTACAGGAAGCGACTAGAGGCTGTTATCTTTGCAAAAGGAGGATGTACTAAATATTAATGTCACTTTTCTGTTGAGGTGCCCATACTTTTGCACCGGTCAAATTTTGGTTTAATGCATATTGCGCATTTTCTGTTAGTACAATAAACCTCATTTCAATCCTGAAATATTACTGTGTCCATCAGTTATTAGATATATCAAACTGAAATGGCTGCTGCAAACACCAAAATATTTAGAACTAAAAATGATTAAGATTAATAGGGGTGCCCAAACTTTTTCATAGGACTGTATATTTTGAGGCGCTCTCATGATCATTCAACGTGCATACGCCTCCAAGAACTTCACTATAAAATTCTTACTAGATGGTGTCAGGGTCAGAGGTTGCTAGGTGGGGTGGCATAGACACACAGGTCCAGATTTTTACTCCAAAAAGGTAGAGTTTTATTTTTACTCCACATGAAACAGTGCAGGAACAAAAAAAGAAGAAAAAAAAAATACAAACTAAATACCTGCTCGGCTAGGCTCTAACTAAACACATCAATAGGTTAGCTCATCTATAATAGCAGATTCCATAGCAAAATTGAAGGTTACAAGACACAGCTCCCACAGTGTGACCTTCCAGCTGTCCCTGCAGCCCAGCTCTGTCCCAAAGTCTTGCTACTGGAGCTGACCTTTTAAACCTCACTGATGAGGACAATCCACAGCATCTGACACACTGCAGAAACATCCACAATGTGTGGACTGGAGGGGGTATGGAATGACAGGTCCCACTGCCAATCCTACCTGCCATTCCTAAAAAATCCAGCCCGATACTGAGCATGTAACAAAATGCTCAGCAGACAAAAGCTGTCTGCTGAGAACAAGTCATTCCTGGACTTTCTCTCATCTTGCCCACCTGAGTAGTCTGGGCGAGATGTACACCCCCTCCAATATTTTGCCGTCCATTGGCTTACATATCCCCCCTCCTCTTCTTCAGACCAGAGGGCTGGGCACTTGTGGCCAACATACAATGGACTCTTGACAGGGCATCAGCATTTCCCAGTAATTTTCCTGGTCTGTATTCCACATTGAAAGAAAAATTCTGTAAGGACAGGAAGCATCAGGTAACCCTAGCATTTTTGACCTTATTCATCTTCATCCATGTAAGGGGAGCATGGTCAGTGATCAATTTAAACTTTCTACCCAGGAGGTAGTACCTTAGGGCATCCAGTGCCCACTTAATAGCCAAACATTCCCTCTCTACAATGGCGTAGTCTTTCTCAGCGGGGACAGCTTCCTGCTCAGGTACATCACTGGATGCTCCTCACCATTTACTACCTGGGACAGCACCACTTCTAGACCTGCATTTGAGGCATCTGTCTGCACCAGGAACTCTTTTCTAAAGTCAGGGGCTATCAGCTCTGGCTGCTGGCATAGAGCTTGCTTTAACCTCTGAAACGCCTCCTCTGCCTCTGGTGTCCAGTGGATCATCACTGACTTCCCACCTTTTGTCAGGTCAGTGAGAGGAGCTGCAATAGAGGCAAAGTTTGGCATGAACTTCCGGTAGTAGCCAGCAATGCCAAGAAATGCTTTGACTTGTTTCTTGGTTAGCGGTCTTGGCTAGTTCTGTATTACCTCCACTTTATTGATTTGGGGCTTTATTACCCCTTTGCCAATGACATAGCCCAGGTACTTGGCTTCCTCCAGCCCTAAAGCACATTTCTCAGGGTTGATAGTAAGGCCTGCCTCACTTATGGAGTCCAGTACTTCCTGCACCTTACAGAGGTGACTTCCCCAGTCTGGGCTATGAATGACCACATCGTCCAGGTAAGCTGCTGCGTAGTCACGATGTGGCCGAAAGATCTGGTCCTTCAACCTCTGAAAGGTAGCAGAAGCTCCATGCAAACCAAATGGCATAACCCTTTACTGCAATAGCCCTTTGGGAACAACAAAGGCAGTTTTCTCTTTGGCTTCCTTTAACAAAGGTATTTGCCAGTAACCTTTCATAAGGTCCAGTGTAGTTATGTACCTGGCATTACCCAACTTTTCAATAAGCTCATCAACCCTGGGCATGGGATAAGCATCAAATTTTGAAATTTTATTCAGTTTTCTAAAATCATTACAGAACCTCCAAGTACCATTGGGCTTTGGTATGAAGACAATTGGTTAGACCATTCACTTTTAGACACCTCAATCACACCTAACTCCAGCATACGTTTAACCTCAGCTGACACTACCTCCCTACGGGCCTCTGGTATTCTGTAGGGTTTGAGGTTTACTTTCCACCCAGGTTCTGTTACTACATGGTGCTCTATCAGATGTGTACGCCATGGTAGATCAGAGAACTTGCGTCTATTCTTCTGCAGGAACTCTCTTGCCTCCTGTTGCTATGGCACTGATAGGGTCTCATTCACAAGGACTGGAGGGATTGGTGGCAACGAATAAACCACCTCTGTATTTGAGGCCACCAAGGTTTCCCTCTGGTTCCAGGGCTTAATCAAATTCACATGGTACACTTGAAAAGGCTTCCTTTTCCCCGGCTGGTGAACCTTATAGTTGACTGGCCCTACTTTTTCCACAATTTCATATGGTCCTTGCCATTTTGCTAAGAACTTACTTTCCACAGTAGGCACCAAAATAAGGACTCTATCCCCTGGATTAAATTCTCCATAGACTATAATGGGGTTCGATGTTCGATCGAACAGTCGAGTATTGAGCGACTACTCGAATCGAACTTCGAACATTTCACTGTTCGCTCATCTCTAGTAAACACATATAGGGGTCTCTCATGGGACAATGAGGGTAAAGTATTTTTAATATATAGTTGTCTGCACAGTCCATATCTGGCACATATGGGAAGACTCAGCCAGTCAGTAAGGGCTATAGATGGGCGAACCCCAGACGATTTGTTTCATACTATGTTTAAAGCGGACAACCATTTTGGTCCAAACTTATTAAAATAGAACTAGAATGGAAATTAGTATACGCTGGGGTCTCTTCATCATCTCCGATGAAGCTTGGCTGTATCTGAGCTTGGCTGTATCTCCGGAGTAGTCGAGCTTAGCGCACGGCCAGCATTGCTACATCTGCTGACTTTCTCCCATAGGAATGCATTGACCAGCGTTGATTAGCCGAATGCCATACAGCATTCGGCCAATCAACGCTGGTTCTGCCAGTGGAGGCGGAGTCTAAGATCAGTCCACAGCAGTCTCCATTCTGGTCCAGTGTAGCAGTGCTGGCCGTGTGCTCAGATCGGCTCATCCCCGGAGTAGCCTAAGTCTGGTCCTAAGATTGGACGAGAATGGAGACTGCTGTGGACCGATCTTAGACTCCGCCTCCTCCGGCAGAACCAGCGTTGATTGGCCGAATGCTGTACTCTGTATGGCATTCGGCCAATCAACGCTAGCCAATGCATTCCTATGCCGAGATGTAGCAGTGCTGGCCGTGCGCTTAGCTCGGCTCATCTCAGGAGTAGTTGAGCTGAGCGCACGGCCAACACTGCTACATCTCGGCATAGGAATGCATTGGCCAGCGTTGATTGGTCGAATGCCATACAGAGTACAGCATTCGGCCAATCAACGCTGGTTCTGCCGGAGGAGGCGGAGTCTAAGATCGGTCCACAGCAGTCTCCATTCTGGTCCAATCTTAGACTCCGCCTCCTCACAGACGAGCCTCCGGCAGAACCAGCGTTGATTGGATGAATGCTGTAGTTTGTATGGCATTCGGCCAATCAACGCTGGTCAATGCATTCATATGGGAAAAAGTCAGCTCCCGCATATCGCAAGCTGACAGGGATCCCGACATAATACAGTGACTTGGGCATGTTAGATGCCCCCAGACATGCTTCCCCTGCTGTCCCAGTTGCATTCCAGGGTGTTGGCATCATTTCCTGTTGTGTCATAGTGGACTTGGTGACCCTCCTGAGCTGAATAGTTGTTTCCCCCTAAACGAGTATTTATTCCCCATAGACTATAATGGGGTTCGATGTTCGATCGAACAGTCGAGTATTGAGCGACTACTCAAATCGAACTTCGAACATTTCACTGTTCGCTCATCTCTAGTAAACACATATAGGGGTATCTCATGGGACAATGAGGGTAAAGTATTTTTAATATATAGTTGTCTGCACAGTCCATATCTGGCACATATGGGAAGACTCAGCCAGTCAGTAAGGGCTATAGATGGGCGAACCCCAGACGATTTGTTTCATACTATGTTTAAAGCGGACACCCATTTTGGTCCAAACTTGTTAAAATAGAACTAGAATGGAAATTAGTATACGCTGGGGGTCTCTTCATCATCAGTTGACCTGACACATCACTGGATTCCATGTCCATTATGGCATCATCATGCAGAAGTTCTATAGAAAGCCTCAGCAGCAGAATCTCCGTGTAGTTGTGCTAACACTGTTTTGGATAAAGGACCAGATCAGCAATTACCCCCAAACCACTGCGAATATCAGAAATTGCATACCACAGAACATGGAAAATGAACAAAAACTTCCTTCCTTCCATTTCTTTACAACGTCCATGCCTTCAGTGACTTTGCCAAACTACACATGTTTTTCATCCAACCATTCGGTTCTAGCAGGGAAGATATAGAATTGGGAGCCTTTTGTGTTAGGTCCAGTGTTTGCCATAGACAGGATGCCAGGTCCAGTCCGGACAGGTCAGGTCAGGGCCGGTGTGTACACTGTATGGCATTTGGCCAATCAACGCTGGTCAATGCATTCCTATGGGAAAAAGTCAGCTCCTGCTCAGCTCTGCTGTACCTGAGATGTAGCAGTGCTGTGCGCTCAACGCTGCTACATCTGAGATGTAGCAGCGCTGTGTCAACTCTGCTATATCTGAGATGTAGCAGTGCTGTGTGCTCAACGTTGCTACATCTGAGATGTAGCAGCACTGTGTCAAATCTTCTATACCTGAGATGTAGCAGAGCTGTGTCAACTCTGCTATACCTGAGATGTAGCAGAGCTGTGCACTCAAAGTAATGGCTTTTTCCGATTTTTTTTCAATGCCTCCGCTGTCGTAGTTCCTGTCCCACCTCCCCTGCGCAGTTATTGGTGCAAAAAAAGCACCAGGGAAGGTGAGAGGGGAATCAAATTTTTAGTGAGTTTGCCATGTGGTGTTCGACTGGAATCGAGCATCTCGAACAGCCTGATATCTGATCGAACATATGCTCGGTCGAACGCTGTTCGCTCATCTCTATACATAACGTTTTAGTGGATTTTCAAAATAACAGCAATGAACAAACATCATTGAAAACAATAAGTGTGGCAATACAGTCACAAATAAAACGCTCAATAGGGATGGTATATAACCACAGAGTGAGCAATGGAGGAGTTGGAAGGTGGGAGGAAAAAGACAATGAATGCTGGGCATAAGAGTCCAAGGGTCTCGAAGAATATCCTGATTAACCAGGAAGTTCCCGAAGGTGCACTCAGGTAGGATCATTAGAGAAAGTACCGTATACCATGACGCCCACATAGAGCTGAACTTCTGGTGAGTGCAAAGTTCCAAGTGGGAAAGTTCCTTCATATGGGCTACTTGAGAGACTTTCGTAGAAAGTGAGATACTGTGGGGGGGGGGGGGGGGATTCAGATGCCCAGTATAAGGATCAAAGACTTGGCGATAGATATAAGTTAAAGACAGAATCGCCTGTGGGACCTAGGAGGGAAGGTGGGTTCAAGTTTTCCAATTTCTAATCTAAACCTTTAACCACAAAGACATATGTTTGGACTGGAAAGTGCAGGCATTCTTATTAGAGATGAGCGAACACTAAAATGTTCGAGGTTCGAAATTCGATTCGAACAGCCGCTCACTGTTCGAGTGTTCGAATGGGTTTCGAACCCCATTATAGTCTATGGGGAACATAAACTCGTTAAGGGGGAAACCCAAATTCGTGTCTGGAGGGTCACCAAGTCCACTATGACACCCCAGGAAATGATACCAACACCCTGGAATGACACTGGGACAGCAGGGGAAGCATGTCTGGGGGCATAAAAGTCACTTTATTTCATGGAAATCCCTGTCAGTTTGCGATTTTCGCAAGCTAACTTTTCCCCATAGAAATGCATTGGCCAGTGCTGATTGGCCAGAGTACGGAACTCGACCAATCAGCGCTGGCTCTGCTGGAGGAGGCGGAGTCTAAGATCGCTCCACACCAGTCTCCATTCAGGTCCGACCTTAGACTCCGCCTCCTCCGGCAGAGCCAGCGCTGATTGGCCGAAGGCTGGCCAATGCATTCCTATGCGAATGCAGAGACTTAGCAGTGCTGAGTCAGTTTTGCTCAACTACACATCTGATGCACACTCGGCACTGCTACATCAGATGTAGCAATCTGATGTAGCAGAGCCGAGGGTGCACTAGAACCCCTGTGCAAACTCAGTTCACGCTAATAGAATGCATTGGCCAGCGCTGATTGGCCAATGCATTCTATTAGTCCGATGAAGTAGAGCTGAATGTGTGTGCTAAGCACACACATTCAGCACTGCTTCATCACGCCAATACAATGCATTAGCCAGTGCTGATTGGCCAGAGTACGGAATTCGGCCAATCAGCGCTGGCTCTGCTGGAGGAGGCGGAGTCTAAGGTCGGACCTGAATGGAGACTGGTGTGGAGCGATCTTAGACTCCGCCTCCTCCAGCAGAGCCAGCGCTGATTGGCCGAATTCCGTACTCTGGCCAATCAGCGCTGGCCAATGCATTCTATTAGCCCGATGAAGTAGAGCTGAATGTGTGTGCTAAGCACACACATTCAGCACTGCTTCATCACGCCAATACAATGCATTAGCCAGTGCTGATTGGCCAGATTGGCTTAGCACACACATTCAGCTCTACTTCATCGGGCTAATAGAATGCATTGGCCAATCAGCGCTGGCCAATGCATTCTATTAGCTTGATGAAGCAGAGTGTGCACAAGGGTTCAAGCGCACCCTCGGCTCTGATGTAGCAGAGCCGAGGGTGCACAAGGGTTCAAGTGCACCCTCGGCTCTCCTACATCAGAGCCGAGGGTGCGCTTGAACCCTTGTGCACCCTCGGCTCTGCTACATCAGAGCCGAGGGTGCGCTTGAACCCTTGTGCACACTCTGCTTCATCAAGCTAATAGAATGCATTGGCCAGCACTGATTGGCCAGAGTACGGAATTCGGCCAATCAGCGCTGGCCAATGCATCCCTATGGGAAAAAGTTTATCTCACAAAAATCACAATTACACACCCGATAGAGCCCCAAAAAGTTATTTTTAATAACATTCCCCCCTAAATAAAGGTTATCCCTAGCTATCCCTGCCTGTACAGCTATCCCTGTCTCATAGTCACAAAGTTCACATTCTCATATGACCCGGATTTGAAATCCACTATTCGTCTAAAATGGAGGTCACCTGATTTCGGCAGCCAATGACTTTTTCCAATTTTTTTCAATGCCCCCAGTGTCGTAGTTCCTGTCCCACCTCCCCTGCACTGTTATTGGTGCAAAAAAGGCGCCAGGGAAGGTGGGAGGGGAATCGAATTTTGGCGCACTTTACCACGTGGTGTTCGATTCGATTCGAACATGGCGAACACCCTGATATCCGATCGAACATGTGTTCGATAGAACACTGTTCGCTCATCTCTAATTCTTATGTATTATGTATTCGATACACAAGAACATTCCTTCAGTATATAGATGTTTAGTGGAAAGCATTTTTCACTATGGTTGGATTTCTATACTATAGAATAAATATTTTCTTTGGGAAGCTATGTACCATTAATAACTTGTGTGAATACATTTGGAGATGACTTCTGCTTACTTTATTGCTACGTATTATATAATAAGAATGTTAGATGACAAAAGCAACTTTGTATAGAAATTCTCTATTTTCTCCTGTGTTGAAATGTATCATAAAAAGGAAGACTATGTAATGTATTTTCTAGCTGAGAAAAGCTTTCACGACTTCAGTGTTTGATCTATTCCCACATAGTTAGGCATACAGGGGCCAAAAAGGGCGCTACTTACCTTTCTCTTGTTAGTGGCTACTACTAGAAGGGGAAAGTGAATAGAACAATTAGACTGAAATCATTTTATCAGTTAACTATTTAGTAGAGAGTCTGCAGCAAACTAAAATATAACTCTGCCATAGGCACAACCAGTATTTGCATGTAACCTAGCGTCTAAACTACAGATGAGCGAACAGTAAAATGTTCGAGATTCGATATTCGTTTCGAGTAGCCCCTCAATATTTGGCTACTCGAATATCGAATCCTATTATAGTCTATGGGGGGGGAAATGCTCGTTTCAGGGGTAGGCAACGTTCAATCAAATTACACTTACCAAGTCCACGAGTGAGGGTCGGGCTGGATCCTCCGAGAAGTTTTCTCCGTGCAGCGTCCCCGCAGTGTCTTCCGGCTCTGAATTCACTCTGCCAGGCATCGGGCCTGGGCAGCACCGACTGCGCATGCCTGCACTACAAGCGGGCATGCGCAGTCAGCTCTGCCCAGGCCCGATGGCGGAGAGGCTGCAAACAGACACCTGTAGATTGCTTTAAATATCCATTGAAATGAATGGGTTTTTTAACTGACCGCCGACAAGCCATCCCTATGCAGTTTTTCTGGGAAATTAGGTAGAATCTTGGCAGACAGGTCAAGTGTGAACACAACATTTCTCCATCTCCACTACTAACTGCTAGACTAGACTGAGGTCCAAATGATGGGTCTGGGCTGTCCCAAGTGTGGGGGGACTAGACAGCAGGGAAACTAAACAGGGAATTACATACGGGCACAAAGGCAAAAACAATAGAAGCAGGAGCACTCTGGGATGCTGAACTGAAGTTGACCGCTTTGGACCCTCTTGTGGTTTCAAACGTGATCGCAACCATAGACATCAGCTTCAATCTGGTGGATTCTGGCATCAAGTGCTCAATTTCCCTGTAGTAACACCAAAGGAAAACTGAAGAATTCCACGCTTTTCATTGACATTAATGGTGTGTGACTGTAATGCACAGATGTAGTGTCCTCTGGAGCAAACTATCCTATTTATAGTCCCTCTTTACTCTCCTTTTTAGACAAAGATCTTAAGCAATGGGTTTTCATCTATGAATTCAGATTTCCCTAATAGGGTATTTAAAATTGGGTTAAACTAGACAACCCCTTTAATCCTTCTTAACATACTGTCATGCTAATTCAGGACAATGTATAGTTGGATAATGGGACGTTTTTGCATCAGAAATAGCTCTTTTTGTGATGCATTTCTAATTATTGTGATGTCTAGTATATATTATAGGTTAATATCTAAATCTATACATTAAGAATTTACTTTAAAAAGTTTTGTAAAAGAAAAATATTATTTTACAAGAATTCTTACTATGATCATTTTTCTAAATTATTGTATTCACGTGAATGGACTAAAATCTGCGCTGCCTTTCTCTAACCTAGAAAGCATCCTGCTCTTCTCCTTTGGTTATCACCCTCAGCTCAGCAGCCAGTGCTATATAATCTCTATGGACTGACTCCGACCCTGAACCATCTAGCAGGACCTTTGCTAGGTTAGTGCAGACTGCCGCATAAACTCCATCCGGTCCGTGCTGCAGCTTACTGCCAGAAATGGCTAATACAATGATTTAGACAATTGATTATAGTGACAAGTCCTGCAGTCATTTTACTAACCAAGCTGGTGTTATGGAGAAAACTGTCTAAGAATATGGGATCTTCAAAGAAACAGAGCCTGCTCCATATACTTCTTTGTCACTACAATTTGATTATTATTGTATCATATCATTGAAAAAAAATTCTGTATTGCAGCTGTCCGAGGAATTGATTCACCTGGTCCAGTAGGTCAGATTATGATGAACCTGGGGGTTCCAAACCCCAGGTCACGTGATCGGAAGTAGAATTCCACCCCCAGGTCATTCTGCCCCCTTCTCCCCCTATTTCCTATACTATGGCCTGATCACTTTGAAAGCTTGGTATAGTATATGCAGTCAGCCCCTATTAATTATTAATATAATAATTAGCTATGAGATAGGGGAAGGAGAGAGGGAGCAAAGTAACCCAGGGGTCAGAGAGCTGCTTCCCATCATGTGATATGGCCGGATCCCCCAGGTCCATGATCATCCAATCCCCAGACCAAGTAAGTCTATTCCAACTTCCTGGACAACCCCTTGAATAACTATCCTATTTGACAACAGTCCCACATTTTAATCTTGGGCACTGGCCTCCAAACACAAATTCAATTTTTTTTTTTTTTTTTAAGATTTCTTCAATTCATTGCTATCTGATGAATTAAAAAGATAGCATTACATATGCATGACCAAGTCAACCTTGTGTTTCATGGATCAGTGTGTCATCTATTTTTTCCACAAAACAGTGGTGAATCGGTCCATAAGGATGATGATATGGAACATGTTCTAGTTTTAGAAAGAGCACGGACACTACATGGCCAAGAAACTACTCACCTCTCCTCCCTTCCACCTTCTCTTGGGCATCAGGTCTTAGTCATAAACAATATCCTGAAACTGTGTTTCTGCAATGTGGCCTTATAAAGGCAAAAATACCCTATATACCAAAATTTTGCATTTAGACCAAAAATCTTAAAGCATTCTTAAAGTCACATACAGAGTAATATCATTGTGATTTCATTAGTGCATATTTTTTACAAAAAAATTCTCATTTACAGGAACGAAAGCGAAGCTATTCATTTTTCTTCATTCAAAGCCAGTATCAAACAGCTAGAGCAATATTCTGTACTAATGTAATCCTTTATTATTAGGTGAAAAGAACTGTATCCTTTCAAAAAGTACTGCGAGATTTTCCATTTACTACTTTTGTTTTAGCCAGGGGATTATTCTCGTTTCTCCCATAAGACTCTCAACACATAATGAAAGCAATTAGTCAAGAGGCCCGGAGGGATGAAGGCTTGTCAGGGAGGATGATTAGCACAGCCATGTGTGACCAAACTATCATCCCTTGTACAACTGCACAACACTAGGAACTATATGCCTTTAAGTAGGTCCCTCAGTGCCCTATATCAGCTCTGGACCTGTATGTACTGGATCTGTGACGTAATGTATAGAAATGCAAAACTTGTTTACAGAATATTTTTTTATCTACCTAATGATAACATCTGATTTATCACTTAATCTAAGCACAGACTTACCTTTACTGACTAGGTGTTAGAGGAGAAGAAATAGCCTGGGAAGGGAATTGGTTAATAACACAGTACATTCTTGAAAGGTCAAAAACACCCCGAACATTCTGAACATTATACTCTAATGATGGCAGGATTTTGGGGGGGTTTCCCAACAAATACTCTTGCCATGGTCCCATTGCCTTACTTACTGATCCCTGTTCCTGCTCATGGCCGGCTCGGCTTTCCCTTCTTCCCTCCAGAGGGCCCCGTGCCTCTCATATCATGTCACTGCAGCCCCTTGGCGAGCAGAAGGAGAAGTGGAGGCAACCATGAGCAGGAACGGGGATCTGTAAGTAAATAGGTGTTATGGTCAGCAGGGTTTATTAAAAAACAAACAAACAAACTAAACCCTATGGAGCCCACCGAGCTACTGACTGCTAACCAACCTTGTGTGAACACTGCCTAATAGTTACTGTCACTGCCAGCTAAATAAAAGGACCAGGTGTGCTCTGTTACAGAGCTCTGTGCAGTCAGAGCAGCCGCACAAATAAACTAACTGGCTAGCCAGCACTCCTGGGCTAGCCAGAGACCAACAAACCCTTCCAGCCACCCAACCCCTAATGCATCAAGAGCCTAACAACTGGTCAGTGTGAACAGTGACTGACACAGCAATGGCCTAGTAAGCTTTCACACAATTCACACACAAGGCAGCACGCTGCCCAACTACAAATGGCATTGCTGTCTCTGGGGATATTTCTAACTAGGGCCACTGAGTAATTAAAGGCCGGAACGCACGCACGCACGCACGCACGCACGCACGCACGCATGCACGCACACATCAATTCAGGTATCAGATCTGATTTGGGATTTGATCTTAGAGCACCGGGCGTCCAGACCAGCCTCCTTATATAGGCAAGGGGCGGTCACCAGCAAATAGCCCAGCTGCCCAATCCGAGCGTCCATTGGTCGACACACAAGTCGATCAACCAGTCGACCACACCCGGCTGTTGCAAGGCAGATTAACCCTTGCAACCCTGGACTGTGCAGAGGAACAGACAGCGTCGCCCAGATCATGGCTGCAGTTACTGCACAATCCTAACAATAGGGCCCTTTATCTGCTCCTTCCTAAGGTTCTGAGTCCTGTGGCAGCCACTGCAGCTGCTATCATGGTACTTATGCCACTGCTCTGTGTTTTACCGTAATATTCAACTTTATCTGTGTCCTAAGGATGAAGATAAAGTTGAAATTGCTACCTGCTGTCCAGAACAGCGAGACAGCTCCTGAAATATGGGACTGACCTGCTTTATCCAAGTCAGCTGCTCTCACTACCAAAGGGCTTGGTGCAGAATTGCACCATTTGTCCTTCAGTTATACTGACCCTTCAGTTAAATATTCTGAACAGGAATCTATAGTGCCATAGGTTTGGTTCAGTAGGACCAAAAAAGAGTGCATAATGGATGGCAGTCATAATAGATATAATAGTCAATAGTTAATATAGTTTTCTATCCATTTTTTGTATCTAGTTTATGATTCTTTGTATTAACTATGATCAGTTTTTAGGCACTCGCTCTCTATCTTTTGAATTAACAAAGCCTCTGGAATCCGTGGTGGACCACAACCCTTTTGACCCCATAGAGATGAATGTTTTTCTTAGAGGACTTGTATGAACCAGTTTTTCAATAATAAAAGAAAAAAACTGCCAAAAATGATTCCGTATTAACCTGCCCAAGGTCCTTTTTATGTAATAAAAACAGAAAAGCTTTGTCTCATGATCTATGGCGAATGGCCATGAATACGAAATTTTTCATGGAACAAAGAGATAGAAACCCACAATCGGCAACTGAGCAAAAACATGTCAGACATGATGAAAATATTTACCCGCCATTGACTGGAGTGAATGCGTGGCTTCAGTTTTCTGTTGTCAGCCCTTGTAATTACTCATGAGTGGTCTATAGAGATGTGTTTTACTTAGCCATAACTTCTTTGAAGTGATACCACAAATCCAGGGAAGTCGACATGTGTACATGGCAAGCATAATGATTGGTGGAATCCACGACTTAATTATATTGTGTTTAAAGACGAATGTTCTGACACTTGTGTTTAAAATCAATTCCTCCCGAACAGATGTATGGCTGCTTTTTACAAGAGGCCTTTCATTTTGGATAAAGCCATGCTACGGACACAAAATCTATTTTGTCAAAGTTATTTTTCCCATCATTTTTGTTGTAAAATCAATCTTAATTGTCCTTTAAAAGGGAGTCTGGAAAATATGTAGAATGGAAGAAAGTATTCTTTGAACTCTTCGGCGTTGTGAAAGTTCCGGCTCAGAGATAAATGGGAAGTGCTAAGAGATTGTGCTACAAGCTACGGCCTATCCTGAAAATCCATTGCTAGGAGGGGCGCTTGCTTTTGATAAAGACTGTTTGCCTGACCTTACCAAAAAATACGAGCTCGCTCTAATATGCTGTTGTTAAGACCCTAACAATGGAGGCAAGGTTGATCAGACTAAGTTCTCGTGTGAGAACTGTCTACCTATTGTTGCCTACTATAATTCATTTGGAGGAAGGCAGTATATCTTCCCTCCTATTGGGTCCATCTGCTTTGTCTGAATCCTCGCCTGCTGCCCAGACCAGGCAGCTGGCTTATGCCTTTAGGTGAGCATTTGTCAGCTCCTGGAGCTAAACATATAAAAACATGAGAGGGAGACAATGGAAAAAATAAATTCTCAGGGCAATGTTAAAAGAGCTTGAAATCTCCTTTTTCTAGCTTTATTTCATGATTTTAAATGTAAGAACGAGTCAGTATTTATTAATATGCCCGGTAGTAAGAATGCGGCACAAGAGCACTTCTAAAGGAATACCAGTCTTTAGAAATCTAAGAAACGTATTATCAGCGAGAGATATTCTGTGGCACACAACAATTTTGACTCTTTCCTTGCCTTTCTGTCTGAAGCTGGGGTTATATCATACACAGTTTTATATTAGTGCCCTGCCTTCCTTTGTATCAGTCTAGATATACAAGATAGGAATGCCCGTAGCCCAATATTCATAGAGAAGGACAAATATAAAAGCTTGGAAATTGTAAAAAAAAAAAAAATAAGAATAGAAATTGATTTATTGATGAAAGTACAAAAAAGTCCTGGAAATCAGAGAATACAAAAAAAAAAAAAAAAATTAGGCTAAGGCTACATGGGTCACAGCAGACAAAGAAATGAATCCACCTGTGCAAGAAAAACCCCACCCAAAATCAGCCAGTATTCAAGCTTTGCATTGCAGGAGCTGCAGCAACTTATAGACTTCCCACACTGAATACAAGCTCTGTGCCTAAAACTCTTGCATATGTATAGATTTCAACATAGCATGCTGCAACCTGTAGTCGCCACTAAGGGGAACATAGCAGCTAACTCACTGTTATAAATTGTTAACAAGTTAATAATAACACAGTATATTGTGAATCCCCATCTCCTCTCTAGTGGCATATACTATAATTCCTGGAGGAGTATAGTCATAATTAGGGTTGAGCGATCATGTTCGGAAAAGATCGGATTCCGATCGGCGATCGAGAAAATTTCACGATCGGAATTCCGAACACGATCTTTTATGTGGGATCGAGATCGGTGATCTTTTCCCACAATGCTTTGCTTAGCCTTCACACTAAGTATACGCTGTTCCATAGGAATGAATGGAAGCAGCCGGCACACAGCCTTAACCCCCTGCGTGCCGGCTGCCTCCATTCATTCGAATGGGAGGCTAAACTAAACATCTCTAGCAGCTACTTACCTCTAGAGATGGCTGCTCCAGTGCCCTCCTTCTTCTTGCCTCGCTGCCCCGCCTCCCAGGTTAGTGTTTAAAGCGCTAGGTAGGCGGGGCTTGTGGCTTAGGAGAGTGTGGGCGGGTACAGGGCGGGGAGACGTGACGTCTCCCCTCCCATTACCCACCCACATTCTCCTAACCCGCCCACACTCTCCTAACCTGGCAGGGAGGGGGCAGCAAAGGGAGAAGACTGCAGTGTGGAGCGGCAGCGAGGACAAGAAGAAGGAAGGCACCGGGCACCAGACCAGCCATCTTTGGAGGTAAGTGGACACCAGTGGGGACTAAGTAGCCAGAGGATTAAAAAAAAATCCTCTGGCTACTTTAGTGATTCACTACACAGCCTGGATTCTAACAATTAAAGCGTTCAATTGTTAGATTCCATGCTCTATAGTGAATAGGATTGCTTTTAAAATCCGATCTCCGATTAATAAAAAAAATCCCATTGACTTGCATTGGGATCGGAATTGGGATCAAGATCGGGTTCGAATGAAAAATGATCGGAAATCGGATTTTAAAATCGATCCTGAAAAGTCAAGATCGGCTCAACCCTAGTCATAATCCCTGATGGTCTAATACAGTAGACTGGCCAACTTCAGTATACCTAATGGTCTAAGGCAGTGAAGAAGTTATCATCAGCATACTAGTTAATATCAAGTGGTGTAGGGCAGTGAATTAGTTAATTTTAAGATCCCTAAAACTTAACATAGAAAATAAAATTCATCATTTTTCTACCATCTTACTCGGCCCGCCAGAGTAAACTTTGACTCTGGCCTGTCTTTCAAACATCCACATCCAAGCCCTTAGCCCCTTCTGCCACCTCCAACTCCAATGCATTTATTGAATCTGTTTAAAGGGCAGTGACCTTTTTGGTCGATCCACTTCATCCCATGGAGGTTAACCCTTTATTTCCCTACATGCTCTTTTTACAACCATCTCTAAGGCCGCCTCAGGTTCCAGTCCAAAATACGGGTAGCTGCGACTGGATGCCGATGCAGTGCAACGGCATCCAGTCGCGCACTCCGCTCCGGATTAGGTCCAAATGAATGGGCTTAGTCAGGAGAGAGTGTCTTTAGGCGGATGTCGCAAGCTGAATCCACCTGAAGGAATGAGAATGTCCCTTCTTTTTTCAAACTCCCATTGACCGTCTCCCATTGATTGATTGGTCGGCCTCAAAATCCTAACCAAAAAACCCTGTGTGAACTTAACCGTAGACATTCCATGTGCATTCACCATACTCTGGAACTTATTACATCGATTGCTACCAGTAGACAATATAGAAAGCTTCTAGCCTCAGCCACTGCCTCCATATCACTTCCTTTTTGGATTGTAGGCACTTGTAGGCTGGTTCTCTCTTTCTCTTTGTTCCACATAGTCACTCGGTTTTGTTTTGCTTATTATACTTGTTTCTGTATTATATGTGTAAACCCTTTACATGTGAACATCTCCATGGAATGAATAGCATTCTGAAATAAATATTAATAATTAGAATATAAAAACTGTGGGGACTTTGGACTATAAAAGGGTTAAATTTGGGTTCCAAAACATTGAAACCCTAGTGCTAAAAAGTTTCAGATGGTTATATCCACCACCGTGTGCTCAGAAATAGGAGGATTGTCAGAAGTACTTTAATGTCCAAAGACTTTGAATGTCAGAAAAGAAGTGCAATTATGATATGTTGGACAAATTGCGACACATCTGAAATGGCAGAACATAAACTGCAGACAAAAGAGTCATTACTAGAGATGAGCGAACACTAAAATGTTCGAGGTTCGAAATTCGATTCGAACAGCCGCTCACTGTTCGAGTGTTCGAATGGGTTTCGAACCCCATTATAGTCTATGGGGAACATAAACTCGTTAAGGGGGAAACCCAAATTCGTGTCTGGAGGGTCACCAAGTCCACTATGACACCCCAGGAAATGATACCAACACCCTGGAATGACACTGGGACAGCAGGGGAAGCATGTCTGGGGGCATAAAAGTCACTTTATTTCATGGAAATCCCTGTCAGTTTGCGATTTTCGCAAGCTAACTTTTCCCCATAGAAATGCATTGGCCAGTGCTGATTGGCCAGAGTACGGAACTCGACCAATCAGCGCTGGCTCTGCTGGAGGAGGCGGAGTCTAAGATAGCTCCACACCAGTCTCCATTCAGGTCCGACCTTAGACTCCACCTCCTCCGGCAGAGCCAGCGCTGATTGGCCGAAGGCTGGCCAATGCATTCCTATGCGAATGCAGACTTAGCAGTGCTGAGTCAGTTTTGCTCAACTACACATCTGATGCACACTCGGCACTGCTACATCAGATGTAGCAATCTGATGTAGCAGAGCCGAGGGTGCACTAGAACCCCTGTGCAAACTCAGTTCACGCTAATAGAATGCATTGGCCAGCGCTGATTGGCCAATGCATTCTATTAGCCCGATGAAGTAGAGCTGAATGTGTGTGCTAAGCACACACATTCAGCACTGCTTCATCAAGCCAATACAATGCATTAGCCAGTGCTGATTGGCCAGAGTATGGAATTCGGCCAATCAGCGCTGGCTCTGCTGGAGGAGGCGGAGTCTAAGATCGCTCCACACCAGTCTCCATTCAGGTCCGACCTTAGACTCCGCCTCCTCCGGCAGAGCCAGCGCTGATTGGCCGAAGGCTGGCCAATGCATTCCTATGCGAATGCAGACTTAGCAGTGCTGAGTCAGTTTTGCTCAACTACACATCTGATGCACACTCGGCACTGCTACATCAGATGTAGCAATCTGATGTAGCAGAGCCGAGGGTGCACTAGAACCCCTGTGCAAACTCAGTTCACACTAATAGAATGCATTGGCCAGCGCTGATTGGCCAATGCATTCTATTAGCCCGATGAAGTAGAGCTGAATGTGTGTGCTAAGCACACACATTCAGCACTGCTTCATCAAGCCAATACAATGCATTAGCCAGTGCTGATTGGCCAGAGTACGGAATTCGGCCAATCAGCGCTGGCTCTGCTGGAGGAGGCGGAGTCTAAGGTCGGACCTGAATGGAGACTGGTGTGGAGCGATCTTAGACTCCGCCTCCTCCAGCAGAGCCAGCGCTGATTGGCCGAATTCCGTACTCTGGCCAATCAGCACTGGCTAATGCATTGTATTGGCGTGATGAAGCAGTGCTGAATGTGTGTGCTTAGCACACACATTCAGCTCTACTTCATCGGGCTAATAGAATGCATTGGCCAGCGCTGATTGGCCGAATTCCGTACTCTGGCCAATCAGTGCTGGCCAATGCATTCTATTAGCTTGATGAAGCAGAGTGTGCACAAGGGTTCAAGCGCACCCTCGGCTCTGATGTAGCAGAGCCGAGGCTGCACAAGGGTTCAAGCGCACCCTCGGCTCTGATGTAGGAGAGCCGAGGGTGCACTTGAACCCTTGTGCAGCCTCGGCTCTGCTACATCAGAGCCGAGGGTGCGCTTGAACCCTTGTGCACACTCTGCTTCATCAAGCTAATAGAATGCATTGGCCAGCGCTGATTGGCCAATGTATTCTATTAGCCTGATGAAGTAGAGCTGAATGTGTGTGCTAAGCACACACATTCAGCTCTACTTCATCGGGCTAATAGAATGCATTGGCCAGCGCTGATTGGCCAGAGTACGGAACTCGACCAATCAGCGCTGGCTCTGCTGGAGGAGGCGGAGTCTAAGATCGCTCCACACCAGTCTCCATTCAGGTCCGACCTTAGACTCCGCCTCCTCCAGCAGAGCCAGCGCTGATTGGCCGAATTCCGTACTCTGGCCAATCAGCACTGGCTAATGCATTGTATTGGCTTGATGAAGCAGTGCTGAATGTGTGTGCTTAGCACACACATTCAGCTCTACTTCATCGGGCTAATAGAATGCATTGGCCAGCGCTGATTGGCCGAATTCCGTACTCTGGCCAATCAGCACTGGCTAATGCATTGTATTGGCTTGATGAAGCAGTGCTGAATGTGTGTGCTTAGCACACACATTCAGCTCTACTTCATCGGGCTAATAGAATGCATTGGCCAATCAGCGCTGGCCAATGCATTCTATTAGCGTGAACTGAGTTTGCACAGGGGTTCTAGTGCACCCTCGGCTCTGCTACATCAGATTGCTACATCTGATGTAGCAGTGCCGAGTGTGCATCAGATGTGTAGTTGAGCAAAACTGACTCAGCACTGCTAAGTCTCTGCATTCGCATAGGAATGCATTGGCCAGCCTTCGGCCAATCAGCGCTGGCTCTGCCGGAGGAGGCGGAGTCTAAGGTCGGACCTGAATGGAGACTGGTGTGGAGCGATCTTAGACTCCGCCTCCTCCAGCAGAGCCAGCGCTGATTGGTCGAGTTCCGTACTCTGGCCAATCAGCGCTGGCCAATGCATTCTATTAGCCCGATGAAGTAGAGCTGAATGTGTGTGCTTAGCACACACATTCAGCTCTACTTCATCAGGCTAATAGAATACATTGGCCAATCAGCGCTGGCCAATGCATTCTATTAGCTTGATGAAGCAGAGTGTGCACAAGGGTTCAAGCGCACCCTCGGCTCTGATGTAGCAGAGCTGAGGGTGCACAAGGGTTCAAGTGCACCCTCGGCTCTCCTACATCAGAGCCGAGGGTGCGCTTGAACCCTTGTGCAGCCTCGGCTCTGCTACATCAGAGCCGAGGGTGCGCTTGAACCCTTGTGCACACTCTGCTTCATCAAGCTAATAGAATGCATTGGCCAGCGCTGATTGGCCAGAGTACGGAATTCGGCCAATCAGCGCTGGCCAATGCATCCCTATGGGAAAAAGTTTATCTCACAAAAATCACAATTACACACCCGATAGAGCCCCAAAAAGTTATTTTTAATAACATTCCCCCCTAAATAAAGGTTATCCCTAGCTATCCCTGCCTGTACAGCTATCCCTGTCTCATAGTCACAAAGTTCACATTCTCATATGACCCGGATTTGAAATCCACTATTCGTCTAAAATGGAGGTCACCTGATTTCGGCAGCCAATGACTTTTTCCAATTTTTTTCAATGCCCCCAGTGTCGTAGTTCCTGTCCCACCTCCCCTGCGCTGTTATTGGTGCAAAAAAGGCGCCAGGGAAGGTGGGAGGGGAATCGAATTTTGGCGCACTTTACCACGTGGTGTTCGATTCGATTCGAACATGGCGAACACCCTGATATCCGATCGAACATGTGTTCGATAGAACACTGTTCGCTCATCTCTAGTCATTACTAATGGAAGTGTCTGGCTGGAAATATGTCATATTTCTAATAAGCACCTGGAAAGAGTCTGTATAGCATTAGCGACACATGCTGGGACAAAACACATAACCTGTCACTTAAAATTTAGACCTATTTTCTTTAGCAGAGAAACACTGGTCAGACTGGTGCAAGACGAACTTTCAGAGCATTTCTGTATATAAGGGAAATCGATAGCAGCACTTACTATAATGGGGAAGAACATGGATTTTGAGGACAAGACAGCTTTATCCATTTTTGTAAAAAAAAAAAAAATTATGGTTTTGATGGCAAGCTCCTTACAAAGTGATAGACCACACAAGAGCAGGAAAATGTTATAATATGGTTCACGCTAAAAAATACACGTGTAAAAATAAGACTCCTATTGACTTCAATGACATTTTACACATGTGTTTTGACATGTTTTTTTTACAGGTGTAAAAAAATGTCATTGAAGTAAATGGGAGTCTTATTTTTTCACGTGTATTTTGCCCAAATACACGTGCGTTTACACCGTGTGAGGCGGAGAAAACACTGCATATGCGTATGAAAGATCTACAGGAGAAATCTACAATCAACATGTATCTTTGTATATAGTGAAAAATACCTATGTCTATATACTTAGTAGAGTGTATGTAGGATATTTGGGGACTCAAAGTATTTTTGGTATAGAATTATAGGTCTATTTATCTATAGGCTTACACAAGCAGTCACATCATGTCATAGGATGCCCTATGGCCCCATTATTTGGTCATCACTACACTGGTGGCACTACCTACACAACTCTAATGCCATAAATATATGACGTGTCATCAAGGGGTTAATAAGTGCTTGGTTCAGTTAAATGCTAATGGATCCCGATAGATCCCATTAAACAATTCAAGCAAACACTTTTTCCCTCCCTGCACTCCTCACTCTGCATTTCTTTTATGAATATTGCACTCACATCCCTATATTTCGCCATCATTTCTGTTTCTGATCAGATGCCATCTTAAGATTTGGAAATATGACTGTCTTTGTGTCCTACTATCAAACATGCATTGTCACAGCATCACATGGCCAGCTAAGGACAGTACCATCTCTACCTACAGGGGGACTGTGTAATTATCCTTCTGTCTTCGTATTTCCTACATTAGCGTACAGAGAGCATCAGTATATAAGATAGCATAAGTATACAGACAGGGAGGCTGAGCTCGGATCTACTCCATTATAACCATGTGATGGGAACCATGTTATAGTCAGCTAGAGATATCAGTTTGTGTCCCTCCTGTGGAGGGCCTGTGTGGTATGGTCCATTGGGTAATGTCTATTGACTGAGATGAGAACTAGAGATGAGCAACCAGGTTTCTAATGAGACAGGTTTGTTACAAATTTTCCAGAAATCTTAGGTTAGGAGGAATCCCAGGATTTTGGTTCTTGCCACCTATGATTCACTATTAGGCTTAAGGGTCTCTTCAGACCCAGAGTGTAATATATTGAGCCCCAGGGGAGGTATGGTAAAATAAGAAACACCAACACTCACATTCCTTCATCTCTCTTGGTCTGATCTGCAACTTTCGGTGTGTTCCTCATCATCTTGGAACCTTCTTCAGGCCTATTCTGGCCTCTTCAGTGATTTCCCAGGCTCTGGGGGACTGCTGAGACCTGGGTTTGGGCCTCAGAGGTCATGTGGGATGGGCCAATGTCATGACGCTTGCATCAATCTTCATGATGTTGGCGCACCCAACATCATGAGAGAGCCCATGATGTGATACTGATCAAGTTCAATCTGAAACAAAAACTGGTGGTCAAATCTCACATTCTCAAGACCCAACTGAAAAAAAAGATCTCAGAATTTTCAGATAGAAAGGAATAAGACAATACACAATACATTGGGAGGGAGGGGGCTATGTAATGAAAAAAATCACTGGATTGTTGCTTTAACTTATAAATGGGTCCATCAGATTTTCATCACAATTTTATTTTATTGGAATAAAGAATACCGCAGCAGACACATAAACGGAAACTCGATTATACGGAGCCTATTACTAGCGAGAGACTGACTATGATCAATCAGATTTGACTTGATTTTCCTAAATCTTTCTGGATAGACTTTCTAGCACTTCCCCCATCACCGGTATAGCAAAATCATAATAATAATAAGCTGCTATATAAAAAAAATTCCGGAACGCTCACGCTCAAGTCATTAAAACATAACTACAGTTCCCATATGATAATTTCCCTCCGTCATACAAGCTTTTCTTCTGCTGTCAATCATTTCTACTTCAATTTCAATGTCCTGGTTTCTGTTTTGAAATGATACAGAATTAATATGAAGCAAACATGAAAAATCCCCAAATATATTTCCGAGAGCTGTTCTACCAGCTTCCCATATTAATATAGATGTAGTAGACTTTGTACTTTAATTACATGTAATTGAATTATCCTTGGTATTTAAAAGCAGTCGAATTAGAAATCTGATTAAAGGCCAAAGATATTGGATGTAATTACAGACTTATCTATGAGACGGGCGGTATTGATGGGTTGGAGCTATGGTTCAGCATCTTACTTACCTTTGAAGAATCAAACATCCTGATAATGGATCATAAAAAAATAACGTGATGCAGGGACAGGAGAGGTATAATGAGCACTTTATTATTGTAAACTGGATTGTATGATAGACATGATATGGCTCGTATATTTAGAGGAGTACTCCACTTTCTATAACATAAAAATCACTGTGGTCATAATGGAAAGAATCTTGACCAGAACATTCATGTAATGCACAGACGTGGAGCTCCCAGAAATCCATAGCCAAGGAGAGTCCCTGACATCCCTGCAACCTATGACCTGGATTGGTTACGGTTGGGTGCAAATCCAGGAACGTGGGCAGAACCAGATTGGGAACTATCCCTAATAGAGATGAGCGAGTACTGTTCGGATCAGCCGATCCGAACAGCATGCTCGCATAGAAATGAATGGACGTAGCCGGCACGCGGGGGGGTTAAGCGGCCAGCCGCCGTCAAAGCGGAAGTACCAGGTGTATCCATTCATTTCTATGGAGCGCGCTGTTCGGATCAGCTGATCCGAACAGTACTCACTCATCTCTAATCCCTAACAGATTCCCTGACTGAACCTGCCTAACCTCAGAGTAACATCCTTACAAGGACGCCCCTCACAGGAACCTACAATAGATTCCCTATAGTTACCCTAACAGTGGGCTAGGAAGTAAAAAGAAATAAACCAAGTATACTAGTGGTGGCAGGTAACAGAGAACAATAGCTGTTAAGAGTAGTCAGGCTAGACCAGTAGTGAATATAGGTAAGAAATAGAATACAAATATAAACAAGGAAACTAAACAGGCAGAGAACAGGAAGGGTAAGCAAAAGCAAAGCTAAAGGGCTGTAGCAAGTGTACAGATAAGGTTATAGAACCTGGAAGTTTGCAAACAGATACTGAATGCTATAACAGTCCATGAACATGGGGAGAAGGGGACTAAAATAGGAACTGAGATACAACCCCACCCATCACAGATAGGAATGACTGGCCAGACAACCTGCCAAACTGACACCAAGGAGACAACATAACCCCTTAGTGTACTAAATACAGCCAGAGGAGTCTCTGACACAACTCCGGGGCATGCGCCGCATAGCAGGAAAGCCGTGGCATCCCCGAATCCTGACAGTACCCCCCCCCCCCCCTTGAGGAGGGACCTCCGGACCTCCCGGCTTGGTAGGGTAAGATTGGTTAAATTCTTCTACCAATCTGGGAGCGTGAAGATCTCTAGCAGTAATCCAAACTCGTTCCTCTGGGCCATATCCCTTCCAATGTACAAGATATTGGAGCGAATTCCGCACCCTGCAGGAATCAATAATTCGCTCCACCTCAAACTCCAATTCCCCTTGACCGACCACTGGTTGAGGTGGAGAACGAGCAACTACAGCAGGAATATACTTCTTTAACAAAGATTTATGAAATACCGGATGAATACGAAGAGAACTAGGGAGTAACAACCGAAATGACACGGGATTGATTATTTCAGTGATGGGATATGGACCAATGAATCATGGGGCAAACTTTGCTGACGGTACACGAAAGCGGAAGTTTTTAGTTGATAGCCACACTTTATCACCAACAGCATAATCTGGTCCAGGGTGGCGCTTTTTGTTGGTATATTTTACCTGTTTGAGTTGGGATTCCTTTAGAGTTTCTAAACTCTCCGCCCAAAGCGTGCGCAAAATATTAGCAACGTCTTTCACTGAAGAGAAGGTTGATTCGTTACCAGTTCCAGAGGAGTATCTGGGGTGAAAACCGTAATTACAGTAGAAGGGGGACAGACGTGTCGAAGCACTAACATGATTATTGAGAGCGAACTCGGCCATAGGCAAATAACCACTCCACTTTTCTTGACACTCAGAGACAAAGCACCTAAGATATTGTTCTAGTGACTGATTAAGTCTCTCAGTCTGCCCATTTGTTTCTGGGTGAAAAGCTGAGGAAAAGGACAGTGAGATACCCAACTTGTGGCAGAATGCTTTCCAGAATTTCGACACGAACTGTACCCCTCTGTCTGACACTATGTTTGAGGGAATACCATGAAGACGTAAGACATGGTGAATAAACAACCCTGCAAGACATTTAGCTGTGGGTAATCTCTTTAACGCTATAAGATGACACATTTTAGTAAAACGATCCACCACCACCCAGATTACGGACTCTCCCTTGGAGAGGGGAAGGTCTGTAACAAAATCCATTGATAAGTGGGACCAGGGTCTGCTGGGTAAAGGGAGCGGATGCAATAGTCCTGCTGGGAGCTGTCGGGGAACCTTTGCCCTAGCACAGGTTTCACAGGCTTGTACAAATACCTTGACATCACGTTGCCAGGACGGCCACCAATAGGTGCGAGACAATAAATAACTAGTGCCCGCAATGCCCGGGTGCAATTTTACATATATACATTCTTCTCTTCTTGGGGATGAAGTCTTGTTGATGCCGATCTTTGTGTTCTCAGTATTATAGCCATTTCTTCATTATAGTCCAAGCACCTGCTCCTCCCTGTATCCTTCCTTCTTCTAGCCCGAGTTATATATTCTTTAAATTTGGTATCCGGCAGGTGTTGGTATGCTGACCAAAGCCTCATACTTGTCATTGTTTGGTTCACCTCATTCTGAGAAACACGGCATTATTTTCATCAAGTTGGATCTGAATTTAGTCCGTCCTCTCTTATCTGGATACAGGTCTCTTCTAAGCAAAGTGTTCTATAGAAGGTCACTGTATTCCACATAGAATCTGTGATGTCATAGAAGCCTGTTGCTACCAAGCGATGCCTTGTTGTGATGTCAGTACCTGGATTGGTTATGGTTGGGTGCAAATCCAGGAACGTGGGCAGAACCAGATTGGGAACTATCCCTAACAGATTCCCTGACTGAACCTGCCTAACCTCAGAGTAGCATCCTTACAAGGACGCCCCTCACAGGAACCTACAATAGATTCCCTATAGTTACCCTAACAGTGGGCTGAGAAGTAAAAAGAAATAAACCGAGAATTACTAGTAGTGGCAGATAACAGAGAAAAATAGCTGTTAAGAGTAGTCAGGCTAGACTAGTAGTGAATATAGGTAAGAAATAGAATACAAATATAAACAAGGAAACTAAACAGGCAGAGAACAGGAAGGGTAAGGGGAAAACAAAGCTAAAGGGCTGTAGCAAGTGTACAGATAAGGTTATAGAACCTGGAAGTTTGCAAACAGATACTGAATGCTATAACAGGCCATGAACATGGGGGGAGGGGACTAAAATAGGAAATGAGATACAACCCCACCCATCACAGATAGGAATGACTGGCCAGACAACCTGCCAGTCAAACTGACACCAAGGAGACAACATAACCCGTTGATGTACTAAATACAGCCAGAGGAGTCTCTGACGCCCTCTGACGGGGCATGCGCCACATAGCAGGAAGGTCATGGCATCCCCGAATCCTGAAAGCCTAGCTCTCCTCCTAGACTGGTGCAGTTGTAAGAGGGTCTGCAGGGTGTCTAATGGTTGTGAGCCTCTTTGAGCTTGATGGTGGTTGAAGTGCTCAGGTTGGTCATGTAGGAATAAGACTCCTAGTCATATTAGTGGATCCAATGGAAAACGTTCATAAGTAGGCTTCCACACCTCACCACCACATGTGTATACTTCCCAATTTCCAGAGGATGCAAACACAGACTAATATAGTGGCAAGCATAATGCACCCCAAATCCTATACATGTCCCCTTAGACCCCACCCATTCCTATAATGTCCCCTCATGCCCTGGCACAGTAATAGTACTGTTCAACTTATAGGATACAATGATGCAGTTGCAACCACGGTATAATGCTCCGTAAGTGCCCCCCCCCACACACACACACACAATATATAATGCCCTTAGAGTTCCCTATATAATATAATGTCCCATTTGTGGGCCATAACTGTTATGTCAGTCCAGGTAGCTGCTACGGGGCTAAGGGATAGCAGTAGGGAATCTCGCCCTGCACTACTCCCACTAGCTATCCCGGTCCCTGCCTCACGGGTGTGGGTCGGCTGTACTCAGGCTAAGCCTGACCCCAACAGCTCCTCTCTCACTGATACCGTAGGCCTAGAGGGAAGTGGGAGAAGGAATGCCCTATAAGACCTCTAGGGACTGGAGACTAAAGGGGGTCACCCCTAACGAACAAGTGAAGCTGCTACTGACAGGGACTGACAAGGGTGTGCGCTGACTAACAACACAAGCAGCACACAGGAAAAATGTGGGAAAGGATTCCCCCAAACCAATATGGGAAGGAACCATACACTAGGAAACAAACACAGGGAAACTGAGTAGAAATCAAAGGATAAGGCAATTCACTCACACAGTCAATTATACACAGAGGTAGGATTGGTGAACACAGAAGGGAAAACACACAAACCAACTCGTTCACCCAAACCTCCCAAAAATCAGACACGGAACTTCCTCTATCCCAGAACACCACCTACTCCTCCTGCTAAGGCCTAGCTCTGTAAAAGCGACACTCAGCACAGAACCATGGGAGGCATGGGTTTAAATACAGAGTAGAGACCACTCCTCCCAGGTGCAAATGGGAGGACAGACTAATCAACCAGGAGATAAAGCTGCCTACCAGCAGTGCGCGCATGCAAGTCAGAAGGTGTGCACCAATACTCACGACAGGACAACCCCGCAGCGCCAGGATGCCACCCCAGACACTGCGCAGCCAAAAACTCCCCAGGTAAGAAAAATAGAAATTAAAGAACCTAAATACTCCTAACAGGATCCTCCCCTCAAGGAGAAGACTCCGGATTCTCTAGGAGCATCCTTCTTCGGGAACTCCTTGTGGAATTTCTCCACGAGTCTGGGAGCTGACACATCCGACTCCAGGACCCAAGAATTATCCTCAGGACCGTATCCCTTCCATGCCACCAGATACCATAGCTTCCCCCGAACATATTTGCTATCCAGAACTCGGGATATCTCATACTCCCCGGACTCAGAAACTGGTGGAACCTTAACTGGAGACGTTCCCTTCTTGGCCTTCTTTAACAAGGAGACATGGAAGACCCGGTTTATCTTCCACCTTTTAGGTAGTTGCAGCTGCGCCGCCACTTCATTTACCATCTTGATGATCTTAAAAGGACCCACAAATCTGGGACCCAGCTTCTTGCTAGGAACCTTCAACCTGATATTCTTGGTGGACAACCAAACCATCTCACCAGGGAAGAACTGCAACTGTCCTCTCTTCCGATCCGCCTGGACCTTAGCCTGGTGCGACGCCCGCACCAGATTCTCTCGGATACGGGACCATACCCCTTGCAGCTTTTTAGAAAATAGCTCCTCCTCCGGAACTGGGGAAGAAATAGAAGAAAATACTCCGAAAACAGGATGTCTACCACCGGAGCAAAAAAAAGGTGTGGTACCTGTGGCATTGGAATCATGGTTGTTTAGGGAAAATTCTGCCAGGGGGAGAAAGGCAGCCCAATTATTCTGGTTCTCTCGAACAAAACACCTCAAAAACTGTTCCACATCCTGATTCTTCCTCTCTGTTTGTCCGTTAGACTCTGGGTGAAACCCGGAGGAAAACGACAGTGTAACTCCCAACCTGCTGCAAAAAGCCCGCCAGAATTTAGCCACAAATTGCGGTCCCCTGTCCGAAACGATCTCCTCAGGAAGACCATGCAACCTTACAATCTCTTTAATAAACGCCTCAGATAGTGTCTTGGCACATGGCAGCCTGGAAAACGGGATCAAATGGCACATTTTCGTGAAGCGGTCAACGACTACCCAAATGACCGTGAAACCCTTAGACACCGGAAGGCCCGTGATGAAATCCATAGACAGATGAGTCCAAGGTGCCTTAGGAGGTTCCAATGGATGTAGAAGACCGTGGGGACGGGTATGCGACGCCTTGGCTCTTGCACAGACCGAACAATTTTGAACAAACTGCAAGACCTCCTTACTCCACCCTGGCCACCAAAAATTCCTAGACACCAATCTCATGGTCTCTGAAACCCCCGGGTGACCAGCAAGAACCGACTCATGACACTCCCTCAGGAGACTTTGTCGGAGAGTAGTTGGGACAAAAAGCTTGTTTCTAGGTATCTTGGAAGGTGCAGCGTGTTGCGCTTCGATCAAGGCCTTCTCCAATTTCGCGCCCAATACTGCTACCACCACTCCATCCCCAAGAATAGTGGCAGGCGCCTCTCGTTCCTCCTCAGTCGACATATACCGGGATAAAGCATCAGCCTTAACATTCTTTGAACCCGGCACATAAGTCACGTTAAAATGGAACCGCGCAAAAAATAGAGCCCATCTGGCCTGCCGTGCATTTAATAAAATTCTGAAAAAACGCAGGCGCATTGGTTAGACCGAAAGGCATCACAAGATTCTCAAAGTGTCCTAGGGGTGTGTTAAACGCTGTTTTCCACTCATCCCCCTTCTTGATTCTCAGCAAGTTATACGCCCCACGTAAATCTATTTTACTAAACCAGCGGGCTCCCGTAATCTGGCTGAATAGATCCGAGATCAACGGAATGGGATAGGGATTCCGCACCGTGACTTTATTAATCTCCCTAAAATCCAAACAAGGGCGCAACCCTCCATCTTTCTTCTTTACAAAGAAAAACCCCACTGCTACTGGGGACTTAGATGGGCGAATATGCCCCACCTCTAGACTCCCCTCAATATACTCTTTGAGCGCCTCCCTCTCCGGAATAGTGAGATTGTACAACCTTGTCTTGGGTAACACTGCATTAGGTATAAATTTAATCGAGCAATCATAGGTGCGATGTGGTGGTAATGTCTTGGCTGCCCTTTCCTCAAAGACCTCCCTGAACTCACATATTTCTTGAGGCAAATTGTCTATAGACAAAGACATAACGGATATGGGCAGACATCGACCATTACACCCCTGCCCCCAAGAAACTACTGACTCGGTCTCCCAGTTGATAATAGGGTTATGCTGCTTCAGCCAGGGCCACCCCAAAACTACTTGTGCTGGTAACTTAGACAACAAGAACAAGTCAATCTCTTCCCTGTGGCCACCCACAATAAACTCCAAACCCTCCACCTGTTTGGAGATGACAGCTTGCTGTAGAGGGGTCTTATCAATAGCCCACACCGGTATCTGAGACTCCAAGACCAAAGGACTCACCCTTAATTGCTCACAAAACTCTGAGTCAATAAGGTTGACTGCCGAACCACAATCAACCAAAATCCGGCACTTCTGCCCATTTACCCATCCTTCAAGGGTCAACCCGGCAGTCTGAGTACAGGAAATATGCACACCTCCCTCCTTAGTAGGTTTTCTCCTTTTACCCTCAATAGACCTGGGGTTATTACTCTCCTTGGCGAACCATTCTCTGGAGGGGCATACCCTTGCTACATGTCCCATCCCTCCACACACAAAACAGCGTACTGTGCGGGACCCTTCACTCTTGGGTCTTGCACTTCGCACAGTGGCCCCAATCTGCATGGGTTGGTCCCCCGGGTCCTCTCTAAAAACAGAGAATTGAGGAGGGCTAAGCCCCCCAGGACTCTTGTCTCCACGCTCCCGGAGGCGCCGTCCAACTCTAATTGCCAGCTGCATGGCCTCATCTAGATCTCCCGGAACAGGGTGAGAAACTAGATGGTCTTTAACCTGGTCCGAGAGCCCTGTCTCAAACTGACTAAGTAGAGCGGGGTCATTCCAATGTACTTCTGCTGCCCATCTACGAAACTCTGTGCAATATTTCTCTATAGCGTGATCCCCTTGCACCACACGTCGTAGGTTATACTCAGCCGTGCGTACCCTGTCTGGGTCGTCATACAGTAACCCCATTGTGGAGAAAAACGCCTCTACAGTTAGTAAGAAAGCTGAGTCAGCTGGTAACGAATGTGCCCAGATGAGGGGATCATCTCTCAATAAAGTAATAATAATCCCAACTCTCTGTACCTCAGAACCGGAGGAAAACGGCCGTAGCCGGAAATACAAAAGACAGTCCTTTTGAAATCGGAAAAAATCTGACCTCTTACCTCGGAAGGGTTCAGGTAAGCTGACTTTTGGCTCCAGAGGCCGACCCACAGGGGCGCTACTCACCTGCCTCTGTATGCCCTCCACCTGAGAGGCTGTGTGTTGAGCCAACTGCTGTACTTGAGATACGCCAGAAGCTTGGATGGCATCCATTCGTAGCTTGATCCCCTCCGTCTCAGTGGAAATCTGCTGCACCGCCTGGTACAACTGTTTCAGGTCCGTCATAATGCAAACAAACCTTTTTTTTTTTTTTTTTTTTTTTTTTTTTTTTTTTTTTTACCGGCTGAGTGTACTGTTATGTCAGTCCAGGTAGCTGCTACGGGGCTAAGGGATAGCAGTAGGGAATCTCGCCCTGCAATACTCCCACTAGCTATCTCGGTCCCTGCCTCACGGGTGTGGGTCGGCTGTACTCAGGCTAAGCCTGACCCCGACAGCTCCTCTCTCACTGATACCGTAGGCCTAGAGGGAAGTGGGAGAAGGAATGCCCTATAAGACCTCTAGGGACTGGAGACTAAAGGGGGTCACCCCTAACGAACAAGTGAAGCTGCTACTGACAGGGACTGACAAGGGTGTGCGCTGACTAACAACACAAGCAGCACACAGGAAAAATTGGGAAAGGATTCCCCCAAACCAATATGGGAAGGAACCATACACTAGGAAACAAACACAGGGAAACTGAGTAGAAATCAAAGGATAAGGCAATTCACTCACACAGTCAATTATACACAGAGGTAGGATTGGTGAACACAGAAGGGAAAACACACAAACCAACTCGTTCACCCAAACCTCCCAAAAATCAGCCACGGAACTTCCTCTATCCCAGAACACCACCTACTCCTCCTGCTAAGGCCTAGCTCTGTAAAAGCGACACTCAGCACAGAACCATGGGAGGCATGGGTTTAAATACAGAGTAGAGACCACTCCTCCCAGGTGCAAATGGGAGGACAGACTAATCAACCAGGAGATAAAGCTGCCTACCATCAGTGCGCACGTGCAAGTCAGAAGGTGTGCACCAATACTCACGACAGGACAACCCCGCAGCGCCAGGATGCCACCCCAGACACTGCGCAGCCAAAAACTCCCCAGGTAAGAAAAATAGAAATTAAAGAACCTAAATACTCCTAACAATAACACATAAAAATATCCCCTCAGTGGCCCAACAAAACATCAAAATGTTCTCTCATTGGCTCATCGCACATGAAGATGACCTCTGAGTGACCCGTCCCACATGAAGAAGACCTCTCTCTCATTAAGATGTCCCGTGAAGTAATCATCATACAATAAGATATCCACCAACAGACATTAAGGAGTCCCCAATAACTAATCACACATTAAGTTCCCCCTTGACCCACCAGACATTATGATGTCCTCCCAATCATGCATAACATATTAGATTGTACCCCCATGGCCCATCAGACAGTATCTTCTTGCCTTAGAGAACGCTGGTCAGGGCCTAAATAGGAGGATACGGAATGGCCAGGAGTTATGCACATAGCTGGGCAGTAAATGTGAGCTACAGAAACTGCATAGCACAGGGAACTTGGTATACTTGCAGACGGTTTTTGAAGGAACTCTACAAAGAAGTTGCTCCAAACATCTTGGAGAACTTGCTCCAATTCTTCTCTCTCTTCATTTAATCCCAGACAGACTGGATGATGGTGAGATCAGGGCTCTGTGGGGGCCGTCTCATCACTTCTAGGACTGCTCCGCCATAGGACGGTCACACCAAATATTGATGGGATTTAGATTTCTCTTTTGTTCATTGACAGCTATCTCAGATCCAGTACAATATTCATAAAGAATAGTCTGTTGCTACAGTTTTTTCGCACAATGTCTCTGTCTTTCTCTTCTAAAGTAAGATCTAATTTCGAGTCCGTCATTTTTTCACTTCCATTAAAACAAAGTATACTTCAGTTCCTTGTAATGAGACTTGTTTAATGCATTTGGTATCATAGTTCACAAGCCCCTCAGCAGTTACTTATGTCTGGTAGGTTGTAGCTCTGCAGAACACAAAGCTGATTGACAACGTAACAGCTAAATTACTTCTTACTTTAACATGTTGTTGTTCCTATCACTTAAAAAGACATTATGCCTGCTACAAGTGGCTTTTACTTACCAAGTGTTACTGATTTATTTTCATTCACAAATGTATAATCCAATTACAGTATACTGCGGTATGTAAACTGCAATACTGTATTTGCATGGACTTTTATGACACGCTACTCTAAAGCATGTATTCTATTGGAGTCCATAGGTTAGAGGGAGTCTATCAGCAGAACATTAGTTATAAACCTAATCCCACTATCTTGTAAAGTCATTCTATACCTTCAAGTGAGGAGAGATGCAAGGCAGCTTGCACGTAACATGTGCTTTGCATCGGTCATGAATGAATGGCACGGGTGGCACACGGATGTCATACATGTGCTGCCGTGCTTCTGCAGCTCCATTCATTCAATAAATAGAAGTCATGGAAGCACAGCCGCAAATTGGACAGGAATAGGATCAATACCATATTTTGTAGCTTGGACTGTCGGCCCGCACATGGGATCGTGTAATTCACAGTCATGTGCACGGGCCCACAGAAAGGAATGGGTAAGTGTGCTATCCGGGAAAAACCTGGATAACATACGGTCGTGTGCAAGGGACTTAACTTGAATGGATAAATGAAAATCAAAAAATGGAGATACACTAAAATTAGAGTGTTACTTTTAATAAATAAATTATATAAAAACACCCATAGGCGTATATTATATACTGGATAAGAACAAACCGACTCACAACAGAATAAATGTCCAACTCGGGGTTTACTGTACCGTCCCTGGGAACCAATGTAGGTCACTTGGGCAGGTTTAATTAAAATAAAGGCCTCCAACCACTGTGCTATATTATAGCATGAGTAAGGCTATAACATTCAAATCAATGGTACATTGTGTTGGTCAATCCCAGCTAGCCCAGGCTATATATTCTGACATTGGGGACCCATGCAGATCAGCAGTAAAAGTGGACCTCCCACATAATTTAATGTCCTCTCTGCACCTCTACTCTGCAGATATCATCAGCCAAAGCCTGAATGATGGAGCATAGACCTGGTAGCTCCATGCTCCTCCATTGAATTCAACTTTATATGCATTCTAAAGGAAACAGAGTTGAAATTGTCCCACTCAATCCAAGCTTGTTTAGGAGGTCCCCACTACCATATGGACCAGTGCAGATGCACCATTTGCCCATGGTTAAAGTGGCCCTTCCTAAACCAAAATGCTACCCAATTGGTATATATGAGCCAATAGGTCAGGAATATGGTACAAAGCGTCGCTTAGCATTGCTAGATCTGCAGGATGTGAGGGATTGCTCCTCTGAGATCATACAGTATGCTACAACAGATATTATACAGTTACATCCAAAATGGCTGCTGTTATGTAATGAGCTACAGCTGGAATATGAGTAATCTGATGTATGAGATCCATCTCCATTAATAACATACAACACAATACACACCAGCAGAATGAGCGCCTGTTATGTACATCATACTCTATAGTGATGTTTGTGGTTCTTTCACCTGTTCTGCAATAAAACCTGAGGCCACCATTAAAAATACACCTAATTTTGTTTTTCAAAGACTGAAATAACTCATCCACACGGATGACATAATTCTCAGCCTGTAACACTGTGAAGCTTCCTCCGGATTGATAGCAATTCCCTCTCTGTGATTAATATGCACATCCTGCTAATTGTGTACAGATGTGCAGGCGACAGTCTGCCAGCCTGCAGAAGAATATCCATCAATGTCTGCCCATCCTAAACCTGTAGGAAGGCACAAAACTGATTTATGGGAGGCAATAATTCTTAATTAAATACAATAAGATGCAAGTTCTTACCTATGGGAAGTATTCTGTATCCTTGTACATCTATGAAGTAATAACTATAGTAGATAATAGGACACCTCATTATACTGATTAATATCAAATAATATTACATGTGAAAGGGCCGACTGTTGGAACGAAAATGGAAAATACTTTTAAAAGGAATTGCTCTGGAGTCTAAAATTGTTGGCCAATGTCACCCCTTTAGCCTCTTCCTGCATCACAGATATCTGTTGGTAAATATGGTAAATCTGCTTCTTCCTGTATTTCTCTCCCCTTCCTCCTGCTGAACGGGACACACAATACTTATGCAGATCAGATAATATGCACAAGCTTGTACAGAATGGGCACACAGAGTGTTATCTGTGTGTTTACATATAGAGATAACAGACTCGGCTTTAAAAGCAAACTGCAATTAGCTACACGATTGTCCTGCCGGCACTGAGTAAGTAACCTCACTTGTCCTATCTCACAGGTCCGTGGTTATAGCAATGCTGTGTAAACAATGGAATTAATAAGGTCACATTGCAGAAAGCAGAATTTCTAAAGCAATATATTTAGGAAAAGTCTTCAATTTACATAAGCTACCAGTATAGATAGGAGCCTTGAGATGGGACAACACCTTCAAGTATCCCTGTGCAAAGACATGATGGTATAAAGAGAAGACAAGACAAGTACAAAGAAAGGACCTATGATCCCACATATATGAGGGCCTTATATTGGTAGTTTCATACCGTCAAATGCACCTGATCCTTCAGAGTTAAAGGGTTTGTTCACTTTCTGCATATAAATTACAACAGAGTCATAGACTGATATGGAGAAGCCATTTTTCAGTATTGTGGATACTGAGGTAAACAAGTTTCACATCGTAGCTTTTGCAAGATGGCAGTTGCGCAGGACACCCTTTACTTCCCTGTATTAAGATAAGTTATCAGTATTTAATGGATGGATGTCTGATACTGCACAGACCATCTGATCCAGCTGCCAGAAGACATAGAAATGGATGAAGAAGGAAACAGTACTTTTATTTAAGCAATGGCATCAAAGCTGCAGTATTTTGCATTACGTACATCTCTATAGGCAGCAGCCAGATCAGCTAATTCATATGGGGTTCAGATGTCAGACCCAGAAAATCCATTTAGGAGTGTCCATTACTGGTTCATAAACCCAACTAAAGAGAGACAGAGTTGTTGGACACCTCCTATTTCCCCCTATCTAGCTGGAGACCCTATGATCAAGGTTTCATGGACCACCAGCGTATCATGAGATCCTCTGGTGGACCCAGGTTCTTTTATAATAATAGTCCCTAATGGGATTTGTCTATTAGCCTTTGTAGACCCCAAAGTGTAATAAGTGCAGGCCCAGAGGATGTGTAAAGATTAAAAAAATATTCATACTACCCTTCCCTTACCTCTTTTGGGTCGCTTTGCGGTGTTCTGCGCTCTCCTGGTGATACAATGTGCCTAGGGTCATTGATGATGTCTTTAATTGGGCTACCAGTGGTGACATTGGGCCATCAATGGTAACCGTGTGGAGGTCCAAAAGGGGTAAGGGAAGGTATGACTGTTTTTTTATGTTTTATATCTCCACCTATTAATACTCATGTTGTCTGAAAAGATGATGTGTACTCAAAGTGGTAATAACCATGGAGGGTGGGTGGACCTTCAGATTCATTCCCTATTGATGCACCTATGAAATCCCTGGTCAACACTGCCTGAAGGACACCCCATTCAAGTTTATTTCTCCTAGGCCTGAGGTGCACTCAATTCTACATTGGATGCAAAAGCTGCCCAAGCAGACATATATTACTATATTAATAACAGGCAATATACAAATAGAAAAAGTACAATATGTGACATCTGTTGTCTGTTGCCTGGTTCACATCTGCGTTTGGCATTCCGGTCCACTTGGGGACCCCCGAACGAAATACCTAACACATTAAAAAACAGCAAAGAAAGCACACGGACCCCATAGACTATAATGGGGTCTGTGTGTTTTCAGTGCGGTGTCTGCACAAGTCATGCAGAGAGGAAAGTATTTCAAGCAGCACTTTCTCTCTGTATGATTTATGCGGAAAACATAAGGACCCCATTATAGTCTATGGGGTCTGCGTGCTTACTTTGCTAACTGCTTTTTAATGCCTTCAGTATTCCGATCGGGGTTGCCCAAGTGAACTCCACAAATGGATTTCCAAACACAGATGTGAGCTAGGCCTAAGGAGTAATAGTTAATATATAGTGCATGACAAAAATGAATAACTCCACAAATGTTGCTAAATTTTAATATAAATTTATCAGGTTGACAACAATATTGTTATTTATATTGTGGTGCACAGCAAATTCAACTATTATAATGGAAACTTAGCGGAGTCTATAGTGCTGTAATAGCTTCAGCCAGGCTGATAAGCAGAACATGACATGGATTACACAGCAGACAGTAGAATATTGAAGTAGGGATGCCCTGACCTCCAGATGCTCTGGGCTCATTATGGACGGGGGAAGAGACTGCTGCTAAATCCACAATACTTGCCTCATTAGCAATGGATAAATTGAGAACAAGATAGAACTATATGGGTGACTGACAGTGCTGAATTTGAAGGCTCTATGTAGTCAGGTTCTTTCCTTCTTAAATGAGTTATGCTGGAATTTAAAGCCAAACCTCCAATTATAAAACGACATTTCATAAATGAATAGTACAGGTGAATATAAGAAAATATGTAATATGTCTTATTAAAGAAAATTGTTTCCTTCTTTGTCTATCATGATATTTTCTTCCCCTTCGTTCACGCACTTATCTCTAACAACACCTGTATCCGTGTCAGCCTTATACACAGAAGTCTATGGAGAGGGAACGAGGGAGGAGGAGACTGCTACTGGATAGTAATTGATTTATTGGTTCAAAAGAAGGACACCTTTTGATTGGCAGGCCACAGGCACACTGACAATTTGCCACAAATTTTTCTTCTTATTCTGTAGTTATTACTTGACACACCAATGCCTTCATCGAGGAGGAATTTTTTTTTCAAATTTGCTATAACTTTTTTATATTTCTGTGTGAGGGCCTGGTTCATAACTGCGTTCAGTGTACTGTTCAGGGAGTCGCTTGAGGACCCACCGAACACAATACTGAGCACATTAAAAAGAGGTTTGTTAAGAAACCACACTGACCTGTGGGGAGGGTGCCCCTTCTCCTCCCACTTGTGGTCTCCCATTGCTGGCCTATTCTGCAAAGAAGTCTGGACTAGATTCAAATTGCATTTGTTGTGACTCAACAACGAGAACAGTTTCTCTTTACAACGTGAACAATGATAACTATTGAACACTTGGTCATTATGACAGTAAACCACTTGAAATGGCGCCTTCATTCTCTTCAGAACCGTCTCTGGCAAAGAAGCAAGTTTCCAATTGCAGTTAGTGGTAGAACTACCTTAAAGGGATATTCCCATGTACATAACGATTTTTAAATTTGTAGATAAGTAAAAGTTAAACATTTTTTGCAAATATAAGTAATTAAACGTTTTGCAGAATTTTAAAGATTTTTCCTAAATATCTAGTGGTGACAAGTTATCTTGATTGGTTGCCAGTAGATACAACCATGAATGCAGAACCTTTATTTAAGGCCAGAAACCCAGCTATGATGTTCTTATTGTGGCCGGGATATCTCCTGATACAAGTAGTGTCCCTGCCTGCTAAGCCAATACTCTATATTCTACAATAAGAAAATCATGACTGTGCTGCTGACGAGTCCTAAAGCATCGAAAGTTTCTGCATTTGTGGCAGTAGCCATTGGGAACCGATCAAGACAGCAACTTGTGACTGCAAGATACTTAGAGAAAATCTTTTAAAGTCTGCAGAATTTTTAATTACTTATATTTGTAAAAATGTTTAACTTTAATTATCTACAAATATAGACATCATTATGTTAATTGGAATACGCCTTTAAGGACTATGCACTAGGCAGTATTCTTCTATGGGTACCAATGGCTTTGTCCTCTCATATGTTGTCTGCTGCAGCTTAGCCTGCACACCTAGTTGGGGCAAGATGGCTCCTTTCTTCCCCACTTGAACCTCACACTAACACCTACAGGTACTCTTTCTCTGTTTCTGGCTCTATGTGTGCACCTACTGTCAGGCCTCCACTACTCCAAGGCAAACTTGGGCTTGTTCTCTCTGGGCTCTCCATTAGTAGCATGTAGCACTCCTTCCTTGCGTCCTACTGTGCCTAATATGACCAGCAGAGATGAGCGAGTAGTATTCGATCGAGTAGGTATTCGATCGAATACTACGGTATTCGAAATACTCGTACTCGATCGAGTACCACTCACTATTCGAATGGAAAAGTTTGATGCAGAAGCAGCATTGATTGGCCAAATGCTATACAGTCGACCAATCAACGCTGGTTCTTCTCCTACCTTTAGAAGTCTTCTCCGTGCAGCTTCCACGCGGCGTCTTCCGGCTCTGAATTCACTCTGCCAGGCATCGGGCCTGGGCAGAGACGACTGCGCATGCCCGTTTGTAGTGCGGGCATGCGCAGTCGTCTCTGCCCAGGCCCGATGCCTGGTAGAGTGAATTCAGAGCCGGAAGATGCCGCAGGGATGCTGCACGGAGAAGACTTCTCGGAGGATCCAGCCTGACCCTCACTCGTGGACTTGGTAAGTATAAATTGATCGAATGTTGCCTACCCCTGAAATGAGCATTTTCCCCCCATAGACTATAATAGGGTTCGATATTCGATTCGAATAGTCGAATATTGAGGGGCTACTCGAAACGAATATCGAATCTCGAACATTTTACTGTTCTCTCATCTCTAATGACCAGTCTATCCCTCTCCTCCAGCTGTATCTCCAAGGCAGCCAAGAACTAGGAGATCTGCTCCCTCTGATGGTACAGGAGAGCCTCCTCTACTACAGAAGAGCAATTTCCAATTTCGGAGATTTTTGTGGCTAGGTTTTCCGAGTTGCACAATTAATTCTTTCAACGTAGATATTAAAATTTATTTAGATACTGGAGATCTGTTCACATGTAACATTTTAAACCTGTTTTTGAATGGCTTGTATCCATGGCGATTCTTTCTAAACCTCCATTAGTCTCAGTTTCCTAATTACTGCGAGGAAGTCAGAGGGAAGATGTACTTAGTTGTAACTGTACCCATGTAATTGACGTCTTCTGAATGGCATTTTTACAGCACATCAGATGGTTGACCAACAGATAACCTTCAGACTGAGTGCTTCATGGCAATTTAACTCAAAGGTCATTCAGTTTATGCAGAGCCGTGTCTCTACGTATCAGAGTCTCTCGACACAAAACAGTCATTCATGAAAAGGTGATTTCACGGTTTCAAAGAAAACTTCTTAACTTCTCTTGTGTTCTGTTTATCTAACATTTCGTTTATATGGTTTCACTTTGCTTACACTCTCACTTCTGGATATAAACTGTTCTTTTGAGACCGCCATCAACTCGAGAAAAGCACTATTGACAAAAACCCGCCGAGCGTCCCTCTACTTTACGGGCCTGTAGCTGTCTTTTCAGAGATATAGACCACAGCTAATACTATTCCATTAACGCCAATAAAAGTCAGCAGAAACTGAACAAAGAAAGATACTGACAGCATATCATCTAGTGAAAACGTTCTGCAAATCTACTGGCGGCAGGATAAAACAAAATACAAGATACCTCCGAATCCTACGCGGAAAAATTGTCCCGATCATCGGGATTTTTTGCATTGCATGCATATGTAGAGTACAGACTTATAAGGGGGCAATAGAGGAGCATTTCACTTTTATCATTAAATTTACAATACAATGTGGGGAATCTTAACCATTTCCTCCAACGTTCTTAATTCATTCCCTTGTTGGTGCAAGACGAACCAGCATAATGTGAGGACCATACTCCAACATAGAAATCTACACCACTCAGAGACTTACCCCAGATGTCCGTAAATCTGTTAGGTTAAGGTGTCCCCGGCCCACCTTTATCTGTACCCTGCTCTAAAAGTTCAGAGTATGGAGAAAATGGTGCATTTTTGGAGCAAAGGGTCATGAATGACCAAAAATGGATGTACCAAGAATGCATCAGAAAACTAGCATGCCTATTTTAATAAATCCCCCCAATATTTTTGTCATTTTCCATTATTGCACTCAATTACATTTTTCTTGCCATGGATAAAAACATTGTAAGATTCAAGACAGAATAGGTTGGCATTAGGTTAGACTGACCATTCCCAAATTATGGCAAATTATGGTCAATGACAAATTAAGGTAGACAGTCCAAAACATCTCTTTAGAGATTTCTCTCCATTTCTGGTATTTAACAAAGATTTTAGTTGACAATGAGGGCTCTGGGTGGCTGCATCCTTCTGCAATGAAGCTGGGAGAGTAGTGCCCCATAGATGGCAACACCCTCCAGTGCATGTGCAGTGAGGTAAAGGTGTACTGCACTGATTTTGCTGCAAAACTTTGTATATGCAGAGGAGATCATTCCAGTGACACTCATAGGAATCATCTCCAGGCAACTATAAAAACTTGCAGACCCAGGGAAGACAATAATGCTATAGGGATATTTGGGACACTAAACCACTGATCATTTCTGTGTCTTCCTCTTACTATCAGATTTCACTGGGTTAAAGGGGTTTTCCATAAATATAACTCTACTAGCTGGTACCCGCGACTTCGTCTGCGGTGATTGTAGCAGTGGGTATATACAGGCGCGGGTAAGGTTTTCATACTGTGTAGAAGGTATGGGATATGAAATGTAACTTTGTATCTTGTTTTTGCTGTAATTCAGACAATACATGAGACTTTTGTGTTGAAGTTAATTTGTATTTGAGCTGCTATACGGTGTTGTGAGAAACTTTACATAGTGACTTTGGGACAGAAGTATTTGAAGTTCCCGCCGATGGCATTTTTTGATTTTCGTTTTTGACTCCCCTCCCTCTAAACTCCATAACTTTTTTATTTCTCCGCTCCCAGAGCCATATGAGGTCTTAATTTTTCCTGGGACAAATTTTTCTTCATGATGCCACCATTATTTATTCTATATAATGTACTGGGAAGCAGGAAAAAAAATTCAGAATGGGGTGGATTTGAAGAAAAAATGCATTTCTGCGACTTACGGGCTTTGGTTTTACAGCGTTCACTGTGCAACCAAAATGACATGTCCCCTGTATTCTGTGTTTCCTTACGATTCTGGGGATACCAAATTTATATGGATTTATTTACATTTTGACCCCTTAAAAAAAAATCCAAAACTGTGTTTAAAAATTTTTTTTTTGAAAAGTCGCCATATTCCAACAGCCGTAACTTTTTTATACGTGCGTGTACGGGGATGTATAGGGCGTCTTTTTTTGCGTGACCGGGTGTACTTTGTAGTTCTACCATTTTCGGGAAATGTTATTGCTTTCATCACTTTTTATTCAAATTTTTATCAGAATCAAAACAGTGAAAAAACAGCGGTTTGGCACTTTTGACCATTTTTCCCGCTACAGCGTTTACCGAACAGGAAAAATATTTGTATAGCTTTGTAGAGCGGGCGATTTCGGACGTGGGGATACCTAATATGTATGTGTTTCTCAGTGTTTAAGTACTTTTATATGTGTTCTAGGGAAAGGGGGGTGATTTGAATTTTTAATCCTTTTTATTTATTTTTTTATATTTTTTTTTTTTTTAATTTTTTTTTGCATTTTTTAGACCGCCTAGGGGTATTGACATGGGTGGGTGGTGTCGCGGATTGTCAGAGCGGTGGGGGTCGGCAAACATGGCTGCTCCGGAGCGTTAAAGAGAGCCTCCTGGAGTATCGTTAAGGTGAGGGGCAAAGTGGTAAAGTATATGTATATGAGATTGTGTGGGGTTAGGGGCGAGGCAGCAGAGGGTAATATGAATTTTGTGGCTTGCTATGGTCCAAAGTGTGTGAGATTGCAGAGATGGTGGTGTGAGTTTGGGTTTTGTGGGGGTCCTGGCACAAACGTATGTGCGCTATTGTGACGAAAAGTAGCCTATTGTTTAATCGGGTGTATTAACTATGTTTGTGGAAAATTTCAGCCGAATCGGTCGAGCGGTTTTTCCGTGATTGAGGAACAAACATCCGAACATGCAAACATCCAAACACACAAACCCACAAACTCACAAACTTTCACATTTATAATATTAATAGGATTTAAATATGTAGATGGGTCTCACTTGCAATTCACTTTCACAGGCAGCCCCCAGTCTCCTACTGTCACAGGCAGCACTCCTAACTGTACTCATATACTAGGCCTTAAAGGAGTTGTCCAGGTTCTATGTTTATTATTGAATATTGCTGTTACAGGGGATATAAACATAACAAACAAATACTCACTTATTGCCAGGCTTCCATTTCCAACAGCGGCAGCTCTGTTTCTATGTGTACAGGTCCTATGCCGATTGCGTGAGGGGACCACAGCAGCCAAACGTAGGCCTCAGTAGTCACCACAAACAGCACTTGGGTGAATGAAGGATGGGGCATGAGAAAATAGATAGATACTGTAGATAGATAGATAGATAGATAGATAGATAGATAGATAGGCAGATAGATAGATAGGAGATAGATAGATAGATAGATAGATAGATAGATAGATAGGCAGATAGATAGGAGATAGATAGATAGATAGATAGATAGATAGATAGATAGATAGATAGGCAGATAGAGAGGAGATAGATAGATAGATAGATAGATAGATAGATAGATAGATATAATGCACAAATAGGCAGTACTCAACATTTGTGAAGAGAAAACAAAGTGGATTTATTCTAACCACAACGTTTCGGTCCAGTGCTTTGGTCACCTTTCTCAAGACCACATTTCGCATTTGCATCAGACCAAAATGTTGCAGTTAGAATTATTCACTTTGCTTTTTCTTCACAAATTGAAATGCTGCCTATTTTGCATTTGATACATTACGGATTTTGTGTGGGGTCCTAGAGCCTTGCACCCACTCCCGAGGAGGGACGTTACATGGTGCTGCTGTGAATTTCCTTAGGAGAGATAGCTTTATATGTAGATGCTGCAGTGCAATGGAAATTTACTAGTGTTGATAATGACTAGTAGACATGTACTTACTGTCACTGATGTAAATAGTAAAAGCGTTGAGTGCTCTGGACTACGCCATTTGCATTCATCTATCATGTAATATGAACTAGTAATAATGGCTAAGTGTAGTGCAACTAAAAAGCTTTCTACAAACACATTACAGACATAGATTATAATTACCTTACATTCATCTGCTAGATACACATATAGTATTTGCCGGCTTATTAGTCGTCGTACAGAACAGGGCTTATATCTCAAAGCTGCTCTGATTGACCAATCAGGGGGTTATGTACGTAGACAGGGCACTTAGCTCAGCAAATTAGCCTGAAAATCCTCATTTTTGATGTCTTGTTTAGCGCGCCTTGATTGGAAATTCTCCAAGTTATCCCAGTAAATTGAAACTTTTCAGATGTCAACTTTAAAATATATTGTGTATGATGGCTTCTAAAATCTCCCAGGAAGAAATCATTTCTGCATTATTTTACATACTGATGTAGCAGAGCTGTATTTATTTAACTGTTTCTTTTGTGCATTTTGAGTTGTTCCTTTCAACTGCATTAGACAGTCACAAAAAATTAGCAAATCTGCCATGTGTGACTATACTCTTCAGGCTAATACATGCCTCCAAGTTGTACACAACCATGGTGACCTAGCCATGAAAGTCTTTGGACCATCCAGCACCTCCATAAGCTGCTATTTCCACGTTTAGGAATACTGCATGCACACAACAGCCAAAAATGGACGTGTAATGGTCTGGACTCTTTTTAGAACAATTGGAGCCATTGGGTACAGAGAATGTTGTCAGTTGAACAATAGGGCATGTCCTGTCTTGGTCTGTTTTTCCAGCCTGATGGACCCAATACAAGTCTATGGGACAGTTTTTGGGTAATGCATGAATTTCACTGGTGCTAAAAATGGAAAATGGGTAAGTGGGTTATGTAATCCATTTTTTTCAGTGCAAATGGATGGATGATCAGAAAACTGATGGAAAATATGTGACACACTGGTGGAAAACGGACACTAAAACGCATGGTTTTATCTATTTTTAATGTTCGTTAACCTTTTCGCTGCCAAGGGTCTCTGGAAATTTTGCACCTCCAGTAGCCAGAGCAATTTTCACAGTTTTGAGATGGACAAATCAAACCTAAATTGCCACATTAAAAAAGCATCCAACCCCCCTATACCCAGTGCCGCACCTCCCATGAGGCGACCTGAAGCGAGCGCTTCAGGCGGCGCTATGCCAGGGCCTCAGGGAGGGCGGCATTTTTGCTAAACTAAGCCAGTCCAGGACAAGCTGTCCTGGACTGGCTTAGCACGGAGCGGTGGTTTGGGGAGGCCACTGGAGCAGCGCTGCTCCAGCAGCCTCCCCTCACGCTCAGGCAGAGCGCAGGCAGTCTCCGGGCCTGCTCTCTGCCGGCGAACGGTGCTAAGCCCCGCCCCCCTTTGGAGGTGCCACGCCCCTCTGCTAAGCCACATCCCCGCTCCGCCCCCTCCTCCGGCAGGGGGGGGGCGGCTTTCTGTACTTCGCTCAGGCGGCGAAAGGAGCAGGTTCACCCCTGCCTATACCTATATATTTTCTTAAAGTAGACACCTGCAGCATTGTCAGAATGCCACTTGGTACTTTATACGAACAGGCACCTTCATGCAATTTTGATTTAAAGTGAATGTTTTATGAAAAAATGCAAATAAATGTATATTAGTTGTTAAAAGCGGAAACCAAACAAAAAATTAAATGCACCAAACCTCCTAAAAATAAGAGTTCAACATGTGCAGAGTTCATACATATCACTATGGCCTGAACCCACATGCACGTGTCTTCAGAAAATTGCTAGAACTGGAAGGAACAAAAATCTGCTTTGAAGCTGGAAATTTTAAAAAAAAGTATCATCCTATAAAATGTAGGGATTACACACCATGAAAAGTAAGTGAACCCCTAAACCCTATATATTTTTTGAAAGTAGACAACCTGAAGATTACAAATGTCTTAATGGGTCATCGATAGCCACATCCACCTTCATGCAACTTTGCGACCAACACAAATAATTTTTTGAAAAAATACTCTAAAACACATATTTGCACCTAAAACTCATGTTCAATCTCAGATTCATATACAAAATACTTTTAAAATAATAGCTTATGGTGTATACAATGTGTAAATATACTATATGTACCACAAACATCAACTACAACAAGAGCTCGGACTCCCAAAAACACGAATACAGAAGACAAGCAGGATTTTGCTGTTGTTCACTAATATGTTAAAAAGCTATACTGCACCTACCAAACTGTGACTGTGATACCAAAATCTAACTTTTTTCAGAGTACACAGCATACCGTATATAAAAACACAATTTAATAGTTTAATATACAAGCACCTTCATTCAACTTTGCGGCAAACAGAGATTGCTAGCAAAAATTGCGCAAAAATTCAAATTTGCCACTAAAGTGCGGCTCAAGAAATCCCTTTCTGCAAACATAATGTACTGTCCATAAAACTGCAATATGTGAGGAGTTCATACATACAGTGCCTACAAGTAGTATTCAACCCCCTGCAGATTTAGCAGGTTTACACATTCGGAATTAACTTGGCATTGTGACATTTGGACTATAGATCAGCCTGGAAGTGTGAAATGCACTGCAGCAAAAAAGAATGTTATTTCTTTGTTTAATTTTTTTTTAAATTGTGAAAAGTTTATTCAGAGGGTCATTTATTATTCAACCCCTCAAACCACCAGAATTCTTTTTGGTTCCCCTAAAGTATTAAGAAGTAGTTCAGGCACAAAGAATAATGAGCTTCACATGTTTGGATTAATTATCTCTTTTTCCAGCCTTTTCTGACTATTTAAGACCCTCCCCAAACTTGTGAACAGCATTCATACATGGTCAACATGGGAAAGACAAAGGAGCATTCCAAGGCCATCAGAGACAAGATCGTGGAGGGTCACAAGGCTGCCAAGGGGTACAAAACCCTTTCCAAGGAGTTGGGCCTACCTGTCTCCACTGTTGGGAGCATCATCCGGAAGTGGAAGGCTTATGGAACTACTGTTAGCCTTCCACGGCCTGGACAGCCTTTGAAAGTTTCCTCCCGTGCCGAGGCCAGGCTTGTCCGAAGAGTCAAGGCTAACCCAAGGACAACAAGGAAGGAGCTCTGGGAAGATCTCATGGCAGTGGGGACATTGGTTTCAGTCAATACCATAAGTAACGTACTCCACCGCAATGGTTTCCGTTCCAGACGAGCCCGTAAGGTACCTTTACTTTCAAAGCGTCATGTCAAGGCTCATCTACAGTTTACTCATGATCACTTGGAGGACTCTGAGACAGACTGGTTCAAGGTTCTCTGGTCTGATGAGACCAAGATCGAGATCTTTGGTGCCAACCACACACGTGACGTTTGGAGACTGGATGGCCATCTGGTCCGCATCCATGGGAAGATGGATAGCACGGCCTACCTGGAGATTTTGGCCAAGAACCTCCGCTCCTCCATCAAGGATCTTAAGATGGGTCGTCATTTCATCTTCCAACAAGACAACAACCCAAAGCACACAGCCAAGAAAACCAAGGCCTGGTTCAAGAGGGAAAAAATCAAGGTGTTGCAGTGGCCTAGTCAGTCTCCTGACCTTAACCCAATTAAAAACTTGTGGAAGGAGCTCAAGATTAAAGTCCACATGAGACACCCAAAGAACCTAGATAACTTGGAGAAGATCTGCATGGAGGAGTGGGCCAAGATAACTCCAGAGACCTGTGCCGGCCTGATCAGGTCTTATAAAAGACGATTATTAGCTGTAATTGCAAACAAGGGTTATTCCACAAAATATTAAACCTAGGGGTTGAATAATAATTGACCCACACTTTTATGTTTAAAGTTTATTAAAATTTAACTGAGCAACATAACTTTTTGGTTTGTAAGATTTATGCATCTGTTAATAAATCCTGCTCTTGTTTGAAGTTTGAAGGCTCTAACTTATTTGCATCTTATCAAACCTGCTAAATCTGCAGGGGGTTGAATACTACTTGTAGGCACTGTACCACACATGTATATATTTACAGGGGCAGGTGTTAAAGAATCGCCAAAATCGCAGAAATGCGCCATCCCATTTTGTGCATGCAAATTAAATAGGACTTTACATAAAAATGTTATTTTCCATCCCCCTATAAAAATTTTAGCCACATATACGTTCATCTCTAGTGATAATTGTTATTACCGTATATACTCGAGTATAAGCCGACCCGAATATAAGCCGACCCCCCTAATTTTACCACAAAAAACTGGGAAAACTTATTGACTTGAGTATAATCCGAGGGGGGGAAATGCAGCAGCTACTGGAAAATTTCAAAAATGAAAATGGTTGGAGTTTTTGGGTGCAGTAGATGCTGGGGAAGGGGAGGGGGTGTTTTGGTTGTCTGTCTGCCCCTTCCCGGAGCTTGAGGACTGTTTTTTTTCTTCCCCCACTTGGATTTTAGCCTGGCTGAATATAGGGTATCTGTAGTGCTCCTATTATCCCCATCCCGACAGAACAGGAGCACTGCAGATCCCCTACATTCAATAGACCGGGCACTTTCAGACACAGGGATACCTAATGTGTTTGTGTTTCACACTAATTTTCTACTTTTGTATGTATTGTAGGGAAAGGAGTGATTTAGAACTTTTATTTTTTTGATTTTTTTTTCTGCACTATTTTACGGGAGATTCTATAAATTGATACTGTGGCTGGTCATAGACCCCCCTCACCCTCCTAAAAAAAAATATATATATATTATTTTTTTTTTTTTGCTGACTCGAGTATAAGCCGAGGGAGGCTTTTTCAGCACAAAAACTGGGCTAAAAAATTTGGCTTATACTCGAGTATATATGGTACTATTATTTTAGTGTGTAACGGATATCACTAGAGACGTATTTTACTGTAGAAAGCTCAGGTATAGACAGGACAGGGATTGGGTGAAATGTAAACTTTATTTGCGACTTTATGTATATGTTGTGTAAGTGTTTGGTGTGACTTTTTTTTTTGGCTCTGCGACCTGGACAATGGTAAACGTCTGGGTCACAGCGTCAATAAACTTCCTGGTTATGTTCAGGAGCTATAACATAAGAATACCCCACTAGTAAAGCTCAGGGGGGAATTACATTATAACTGTATGTGACAATCAGAGACAAATGTATAGTATACTCTCTGATTGGCAGGAGAAGGGCTAATAGGGACAATAGAGTCCCTGTCACCACCCTCCTGCTGTCACATACAAGTTATGCAGAGAGTCAGATTGTTTCTCTCTCTCTCTCTCTCTGCTGAACTGCTCGTGTTCCTCTTCCTTTCTTGTTAAAGATCACAAATTGCTTGCTTAGACAGGAGGGGGGGGGGACACTTTGGAGCTCTATATCTTTGAAGAAGAATCTTATCTTTAAAATGATATCAAGAACTCGATGTTTGGATGTACAGTTTTGGAGCGATTCACTGTTGAAACGCTGTCGGGAATTGAGATCTGCAGTTGGATCTCAATGCCAAATAGTGATTTCAAAAGTGAATCACTCCAAAACTGTAAGTAAAATCATGAAGTTCCTGGTATCATTTTAAAGATGAGAGTCTCTTCTTTAAAATACATTTTAAAGCATCAAGATATGTTGATGCAGTCCAGAGATATCGGCATTAGTAGGGAGGACGTAGTAACTACGTCCTCCGCTACTGAAGTGCCACCTTGGGAGCACGTATAGCTACGTGCCTGGCAGTGAAAGGGTTAAATGTTAATTTATATACACCATATGTCACTTCATGATGCATTGAATGTCATAGGTCTGTGCCTAAAAATAAAAAAGCAATACTCACCTAGCCTGGTTCCCACGCTGCACAACACCTCCATTTTGTGCCGTCTCTGGCTTGGGGTGGCAGCTGTGGTGATGTCAGCCTATTATTACATCTACCTGTACCAAACCACAGACAGCAATGCTTGCAGGTGTCAGAAACCCTATGGCTCCCTGCTGCACCTGAGGACTGATCTCTCAAAAACCCTATTGTGATATGGGGTTATAATTTTGTTTTCCATATTCCACATGGGTTCATTGACCAACAAACCCCAAAATTATTCCAGTACATAAAGGGATAAACTAGTACTAACACTTGAAAAAGTTCTAAGGAAGGAACTGGAGGGATTCTATAAAGACCATATCTTTGCCGCTGGACTAGCGCATAGCAAGTGTGACGCTAGCATTCAAAAAGTGAACCTAGAACCTATAGGACAGGAAGCCCATAGTAGTGTGTAAATGTTTGCAGGATTTCTCAGAGATACTCTATCATTGCTGTTTTTATCTGTTTTACATCATTTATGTTTTCCTTATAGTTTTTAGTGCTTCTTCGATGCTTTCCTGTTGAAGTCGTTGAAATACTTTCTTTTTCTTATTAATTGCTTCATTTACATTTTTTTTATCCACACGGGTTTTCTCCTGTTCCTATTCCTTTTATTCCCATAAGGTACGTGTTTCTCACAATGAAATTTAAGATGCTTTTAAAAGTATCCCATTTAGTGTCTGTCTCTTATTTTCAAGGACATATAATGAGACCAGCTAATGAGGATAAAGACATCTCTAATTTGATCTAACTTCACCTTTCTGAGCAGTATTTTTGTGGGATTCTAACCCTATACCCTATTGGATATATAGAATTAATTATAATTATAGTCTCTATCTCCTAGGTTTTCCTAAACTAGCTCCTTTGCGATTCTGTCAATTCTATTTGGTTTATTTTTGTTTCCTTTATAAGACCCATGGGTTTTAGTTTCCCAATTTATTGCTGGGTAGTTAAAGTGCCCCATAATAACTGCCTCATTGTGCTTTACTGCCTCATCTATTCACCATAGTAGTAGATTTCTTTTGGGTCCCTTATATTTGCTGGCTTATATCATAGTCCTATCAGTAGCCCCCCCTCCCCCTACCATAAAGAATCATAAAGAATGTAGCCAACAGAAAGTCATATCAGTACTGAAAGAACTCGAATCCTGTCTTCACAGTGTTTGGGTTTCTGTTCTTTGGGTTCGCATGGGTACCCGAAAAACGGAGACCTTGTCTACTTTAAAAGCAGTTACATGTAAAGACTTATAGACTATAATAGGGTCCATTTGGTTTCCATCTGGTTCCAGCGCACGGCCAGCTCTGCTACAACTCTGGATGTAGCAGAGCTCTACGCACTCTCAGCTCTGCAACAACTCGGGTGTAGCAGAGCTCAGTGCACACTCAGCTCTGATACATCGCGGGTGTAGCAGAGCTCAGCGCATGGCTAGTTCTGCTACATCTCCAGTGTAGCCGAGCTCTGCGCTCAACACTTCTACATCTGAGATCGGACCAGAATGGAGACTGCTGTGGACCGATCTTAGACTCCGCCTCCTCCGGCAGAACCAGCGTCGATTGGCCAAATGCCGTACTCTGTATGGCATTCGGCCAATCAACGCTGGTCAATGCATTCCTATGGGAAAAAGTCAGCTCCCATATATCACAAGCTGACAGGGATCCCGACGAGATAGTGGCGTAATACAGGTACTTGGCATGTTAGATGCCGCCAGGCATGCTTCCCCTGCGGTCCCAGTTGTATTCCAAGGTGTTGGCATCATTTCCTGGGGTGTCATAGTGGACTTGGTGACTCTCCTGAGTAGAAGTGTTGCTTCCCCTGAAACTAAGCATTTTTCCCTATAGACTATAATGGGGTTCGATATTCGTTCAAATAGTCGAATATTGAGGGGCTATTGGAAACGAAACATGAATCTCGAATATTTCACTGTTCGCTCATCTCTACTGAATAGTCATTCCCAATAATCCAGTTGTGTTGTGAAATAAAACTGTCTCTCTACAGTGCAGTGATGTCTCTCTGCTTTGAGTTCTCCTCTTCCTTCCTCCTCCCTTCTATTGTACTGATTTGATCAATGACAGAAGGAGGCAAATAAGTGAAGAAAAAGGCACTTTCCTTTAGTAAAGTATTTCATAAAGTTTTTTTATCTTCGCCTACACTATTTTTTTTATGAAAAATAAGTAAATGTTTAGTAACTAAACTATTTCATTACCTATCTATGTAGGCCATTTTACATCATAATGTATATCACAATGAGTTGTAACAAGTGACAGACTCAGCATTGTTACGTCCCTCGCTGTCAGTTCTGTATGTTTGGTTACTTATTATTATTACAATATTTCTTGTGTCAAAGATAATTCTTTATTTACTCCTAGCATTCTCAGTTTTTGCTGTACTTTAAAGTCTCAATCCTTAAAGGGATATGCTTGCCATATAGTTGTTGTGGTAAGGTAGTCGCTGCAGAACATGTTAGCATTGCATAAGCAAAGTGTATTGATGTATCCACATTTCAACCATTCTCCAGTTTGGATAACCTATGCAATTTCTCATGAACACAAAAAGCCTTGAAAAAGTACAAGTTCACCCCTGACCCCTTGACATGTCAGCAACACAAGGACAAAGAGAGTACATTTGTATATTAATGTGTATTAAAGTGTACCTCCAGATATAAACAACATTTCATAAATGAATAGAACAGGTTAATACATGAAACTTAGAATTTTTTTTTTTTCAAAGAAATGTGTTTTTTCTCTGCTTTTCAGACAGAGTTACTTTCTACATACGAGTATTTGTCCATGAATAGGGGACGAGGGGAATAGAGCCTTCTAGAAAAGACACTCAACTGCATGGGCATAACTAGAAAAGACTGGGCCCCATCCATCCCCACATGGCATAGTGTCCTCTTTCCTGGCCTCTACACACTCCATTTACACACTATAATGTCTCAAAGTGGCCTCTAGACAGTATAATATCCAATAGCAGCCCCTTCACAAAGTAGAATGTCCTATAGCGGCCGCTCCACACAGTAAAATGTCCCATAGAGGCCTCTCCACTCAGTATAATGTCTTATAGTGGCCCCTTCACATATTATAATGTCCTATAGTAGCCCCTCTACACAGTGTAATGTCCCATAGTGACCCCTGCACTCAGTAATACGTTCCATAGCCAGCCCTCAATGAAATATAATGTCACATAGCCACCCCTCAACACAAGGTATAATTGACCATAGTGGCCTTCATACAATATAATATCCCAAAGCGGCCCCTCCACACATTGTAATGTCCCTTGAGTTGCTCCTACACATACTATAATGTCCCAAAGAGGCCCCTCCACACAGTTTAATGTCTTATAGTGGTCTCTCCACATAGTTTAATGTCCCATAGCGGCCCCTCTGTACAGTATAATGTCCCATAGCGTCCCCTCTGCACAGTATAATGTGCCATGGTGGCCCTTTCACACAGTATAAAGTCCAATAGCAGCCCCTCCACATAGTATAATGTCCCATGACAGCCCCGTCACTCAGTATAATGTCCCATAATGGCCCCTCTGCACAGTATAATGTCCCATGGTTGCCCCGTCACTCAGGATAATGTCCCATTTACCATTTACATTGCTGGATGTAAATCTTGGGCTTTCAGAACTTTTTCATACTGATCTCAGATAGACAATGTATTAGATGTAACTGTAGACTAACTTGGAGTTTTCCAGTCTCAACATACGGTATGTGTTATGGAATTGCTAGGACAGCAATTTCCCAGTAGCTGCTGGAAACCCTGGGAAGGGGCACAAGAGACAGTGAGCCCTAAGCTGAAGCCCCCCACTGTCCCTTCCTGCTTGCCTGGTCCTATCCTACGTAATAAGATAAGATAAGATAATCCTTTAATAGTCCCACAGTGGGGAAATTTCAGTATGTTTCAGCTGCATAGTAATACATAGAGATGAGCGAACAGTGTTCTATCGAACACATGTTCGATCGGATATCAGGGTGTTCGCCATGTTCGAATCGAATCGAACACCGCGTGGTAAAGTGCGCCAAAATTCGATTTCCCTCCCACCTTCCCTGGCGCCTTTTTTGCACCAATAACAGCGCAGGGAAGGTGGGACAGGAACTACGACACCGGGGGCATTGAAAAAAATTGGAAGAAGTCATTGGCTGCCGAAATCAGGTGACCTCCATTTTAGACGAATAGTGGATTTCAAATCCGGGTCATATGAGAATGTAAACTTTGTGACTATGAGACAGGGATAGCTGTACAGGCAGGGATAGCTAGGGATAACCTTTATTTAGGGGGGAATGTTATTAAAAATAACTTTTTGGGGCTCTATCGGGTGTGTAATTGTGATTTTTGTGAGATAAACTTTTTCCCATAGGGATGCATTGGCCAGCGCTGATTGGCCGAATTCCGTACTTTGGCCAATCAGCGCTGGCTCTGCTGGAGGAGGCGGAGTCTAAGATCGCTCCACACCAGCCTCCATTCTGGTCCGACCTTAGACTCCGCCTCCTCCAGCAGAGCCAGCGCTGATTGGCCGAATTCCGTACTCTGGCCAATCAGTGCTGGCCAATGCATTCTATTGGCGTGATGAAGCAGTGCTGAATGTGTGTGTTTAGCTCAACTACACTGGTAGAGTAGTTGAGCTAAGCACACAGATTCAGCTCTGCTTCAATCAGCGCTGGCCAATGCATTCTATTAGCTTGATGAAGCAGAGTGTGCACAAGGGTTCAAGCGCACCCTCGGCTCTGATGTAGCAGAGCCGAGGGTGCACTTGAACCCTTGTTCACCCTCGGCTCTGCTACATCAGAGCCGAGGGTGCGCTTGAACCCTTGTGCACACTCTGCTTCATCAAGCTAATAGAATGCATTGGCCAGCGCTGATTAAAGCAGAGCTGAATCTATTAGCTTGATGAAGCAGAGTGTGCACAAGGGTTCAAGCGCACCCTCGGCTCTGATGTAGCAGAGCCGAGGGTGCACTTGAACCCTTGTGCACCCTCGGCTCTGCTACATCAGAGCCGAGGGTGCGCTTGAACCCTTGTGCAGCCTCGACTCTGCTACATCAGAGCCGAGGGTGCGCTTGAACCCTTGTGCAGCCTCGGCTCTGCTACATCAGAGCCGAGGGTGCGCTTGAACCCTTGTGCACACTCTGCTTCATCAAGCTAATAGAATGCATTGGCCAGCGCTGATTGAAGCAGAGCTGAATCTGTGTGCTTAGCTCAACTACTCCACCGGTGTAGTTGAGCCAAACACACACATTCAGCACTGCTTCATCACGCCAATAGAATGCATTGGCCAGCACTGATTGGCCAGAGTACGGAATTCGGCCAATCAGTGCTGGCTCTGCCGGAGGAGGCGGAGTCTAAGGTCGGACCTGAATGGAGACTGGTGTGGAGCGATCTTAGACTCCGCCTCCTCCAGCAGAGCCAGCGCTGATTGGTCGAGTTCCGTACTCTGGCCAATCAGCGCTGGCCAATGCATTCTATTAGCCCGATGAAGTAGAGCTGAATGTGTGTGCTTAGTCTTCGCTTGGTATGATGTAGATTATACAGCCTGGTCACGGTTGGAAGGAAGGACTTGCGATAGTGCTCCTTCTCACACTTGGGGTGAAGCAGACGGTCACTTACAGTGCTGCCAAGTCCCATCAGGGTCCCATACATGGGGTGGGATTTGTTCTCCCGCATGGAGGTCACCACAGACAGTATCCTTCTGTCACCCACCACCTGTACTGGGTCCAAGGGGCTCCCCAGGACAGAGCTGGCCCTCCTGATCAGCCTGTCAAGTCTATTTCTGTCCCTGGTTGATATACTGCTCCCCCAGCAGGCTACACCGTAAAGATGGCTGAGGCAACCACAGAGTTGAAGAAGGCCCTAAGAAGTGGTCCCTGGACTCCGAAGGCCCTCAGCCTCCTGAGCAGGTAGAGTCTGCTGTGGCCCTTTCTGTGCAGCGCCTCCAGGTGATCAGCCCAGTCTAGTTTATTATTGAGGAGCACACCCAGATACTTATAGGTCCTGACTATCTCAATGCATGTCCCCTGGATCTCCACCGGGGTCGGAGCACCTCTCCGTTTACTAAAGTCCACCACCATCTCCTTGGTCTTCCCAGCATTAATCCTGAGCTGGTTCTGCTGGCACCATTCAACAAAATCCCGATTTAAGTCTCTGTATTCCCTATCGTCGCCATCAGTGATAAGGCCGACTATAGCAGAGTCATCGGAGTACTTCTGTAAGTAACAGCTGGAGGAGTTGTGCCAAAAGTCAGCAGTGTACAGTGTGAAGAGAAATGGGGCAAGAACTGTACCTTGTGGTGCCCCCGTACTACAGATCACAGTGTCAGACACACAGTCCTGGGCTCTCACATACTGAGGGCGGTTTGTCAGGTAGTCTAGGATCCAGTTGGACAGGTGATGGTCCACTCCACCAAGGTTCAGCTTCTCCCTCAGTAGCCCTGGCTGAATGGTGTTGAACGCACTGGAGAAATCAAAGAACATTATTCTCACAGTGTTCCCTGGTTTCTCCAGGTGAGAGAGAGCTCTATGAAGAAGGTGGATGATGGCGTCATCTACCCCAATGCCCGGCCGGTAGGCAAACTGGAGGGGGTCCAGAGCGGAGCTCACTAGGGGGCGTAGGTGTGTCAGGACCAGTCTCTCTAGGACCTTCATCAGGTGGGATGTCAGTGCTACGGGTCGGTAGTCATTGTAGTCCATCGGGTTTGGTTTCTTTGGGACTGGTACCACACAAGATGTTTTCCACAGTTGAGGTACCACTCCCAGCTTTAGACTCATATTGTACATGTGCGTTATAATACCACACAGCTGGTCACTGCACATTTTAAGAACTCTTGCGCTTATCCCATCGGGTCCTCTGGCCTTGTCTGCCTTAATTCTCTTAATTTCCCGACATACCAGAGACTCCTTGAGGATCAGACATTCGGATTGCGATTTACTGCCAGTCGGTGGGGGTTGGGTCTTGGTGTGTGAGGGGAGGGGGGTTGCTTGTGAGGGGGGAGTTGGTTTGGAGTCGAATCTATTGAAGAATAGATTAAGCTCATTAAGCCACTTCCTGTCTCCTCCTATCTGATGAGCTGCCATTTGTTGTTGTTTATGTCCGGATATCACCTTCAGGCTGTCCCAGACCTTTGAGACTCTACCCTCCCCCATCTGTAGTTCCATCTTCCACCTGTAGTTGGCTTTCCCTTCTCTGATCAGTTGTCATAGTTGTTTCTGCACCGCCCTCAGGTCATTTTTGTCCCCAGACCTAAAAATTCGCTTTTTCTCCTTAAGAAGAGTTTTAATCTCAGAGTTGATCCATGGTTTGTTATTGGAGAAACACCTCACCTTCCTAGTTGGTACCGTGCTGTCCACACAGAAATTAATGTAGTCCGTTATGCAATGTGTGAGTCCCTCAATGTCCTCTGGAAATGAGTCTTGAAATACTTCCCATAGAGTTATATTAAAACAGTCCTTTAGATACTCGACACTTCCCTCTGACCAAATCTTCACTATACGGGTAACCGCCGGTTCTCTGCGCACCAGTGGAGTGTATGTGGATTGCAGATGTACCAGGTTGTGATCTGATCTGCCTAGGGGTGGTAGGGCAGATGAGTTATATGCATCCCTTACATTGGCAAAGAGCAAGTCCAATGTTTTGCTGTCTCTTGTATGGCAGGTTACATACTGGCTAAAGCCTGGTAGAGTGGATGCTGGGGAGACGTGGTTGAAGTCTCCAGACACTAGGAGCAGGGCATGGGGGTGAGATGATCACAACCGCATGGAGGACCTCACAGGCAGAGTCAGCTTTAGCAGAGGGGGGGACATAGGCAGCTAGTATGATAACATGTGATAGTTCCCTTGGCAGGTAGTAAGGTCTCATGCTCACGGCTAGCAGTTCAATATCCTTTCCACACATTTGTTTCTTAACTACAACATGTCCTGGATTACACCATCTCTCATTCACAAATATTGCGACCCCTCCTCCCTTGAGCTTACCGCTCTCCAGTGTTCTGTCCGCACGAAGAAGTTTGAAGCCCACCAAGGAGGCGAGTGTGTCCGGAGTGATTTCAGTAAGCCAAGTCTCTGTAAAAACCATCATACTGCACTCACGAAACTCCTGTTGATGTCTGGTCAGTGCTGTCAGCTCATCCATCTTATTCACAATTGGTCTCACATTCCCCATAACGATAGCCGGAATCACATGCTTGCTGCGATTTTTCCTTGCCTGTTTTCGCCATCCACTTTTCCTAAATCGCCTGAGTTTTCTACTTAGCTCATGTGGGATGTTGAGACCATGCTTGCTGTCCTGTCCTGCAGCCATAAGCTGTAACAAAGCTTCCTTTGTGTACACAAGCCTCCCCTGTGTGTGTGAAGGCATTGTCCCACACAAAAAAAGGCTCAAAAGATTCCTTTGAAAAAGTGTTCTGCCGCAATTTCAGTCCAGCAATAATTAGTCCAGTAGATCCAGCATGCTAATGTTCCTTATAGTGATAGACAAGGAGTGTAAGATAGGAAAGGAAAGAGAAGATCAGTTTAGTTTGTAGCAGCTGAAAACAAAGGCAGCCACACATGAGGGTGCACAGTTGAAGAAATAATAGGCAGCAACTTGGAGACAATCGCTTCCTATATACGTGAGACACAAAATGCAGACAAGACGAACAACAACAAAAGGGAAATCAGCTAGCCAGGGGTCAGTAATAGTCAAGCAAAGCAGTGCCAAATCGAAGTCTAAAAGAGTAGTCAGTGGGGGAAGCCAGAGGTCACGAATCAGAAAACAAGAAATAACAGCGAGAGAAAAGCCAGCACGCACAAGGCAATAGCAAGAACCAATGTGAATGTGTGCCAAGAATAGATAGGGAGGAAGAACTCGCCCTGGACTTGATAGGAAGGCAGGCTGTCAATCACAAGGCAAAGCTAAAATTAACTATTAGGGCAAGTTCACATGGAGATTTTTGGTCAGGGTTTTGGCAGAAACCCGCCTACAAACCCTGAACCAAAAAACGCCTCACCATTCAAAGTATACAAAACGCTTCTGAGTCTTTTCCGCCAGCGTTTTTTTTTCCGCTAGCGGCAAAAAAGAAGCGAGATGTCCATTCTTTTTGAAGCCGTGAGCATTTTCCGGCTCACAGCTGCAATGCAAGTCAATGAGAGCCAGTTTTTCCTGCTCGCGGTTTTTTGGTCAAAAACCTAAAGCGGCAAAAACCTGATCAGGAAACGCCAGGCGTTTTTTTCAACTATAATTCATGACCACATTCCAAAAGGAAACGGATTAGGAAACTCCTCGAAAAATACCTCACGCGTTTTCCGGTCCGGTTTTGACAATGCCAAAAACCCTGACCAAAAAACTCTGTGTGAACTTACCCTTAGAGGAGCCAAGGGAAATGAAAGTGAAGGAGATGGGTGTAGTGGGAAATCAATTACCAAGGTGAAAGAATATGACAGTGTTCAGAAAAAGCGAAAGAACCAAAAGAAGGAATCACAGCCGAACACGCCTCCTGTACCGCAACATGCGACCGGATGATGACGCCAAAGCCCGGACGGGCAAAGATGTTACAATATGTGGGGAAGATACAGATAAAAAGATAGAAAGATAATAGATAGGTGATAGATAGATAGATAGTTTATAGGAAATCTATCAGTAAACATATATGTATGTATTTCTACTGTATATAACTATATATAGGTGTAGATAGGTAGGGAAGGTCTGTAGTTATAATCTTGCAATAACTTATAACATAAGTCAATCACAAGTGATACCAGAGACCTTTATACTTGTTATGGTGGTGAATGTTAATAGTTTTAATGCTTGTAATTAAAATTGCAAATCTCGGTCTATTTTTTTAAGCCATGGAAATGAGTCTCCAGATAATAGCAATGTTTAACATCTCTTGTACCCTGAGTTGGAAGGTCTCGCTATCAGCCATGCTCAGTACAATCAGAGCTCATCATCACCGCGTTGAAGTACTTTGTGCAATCAAGATTTTACTCATTTAGAAAGTCATTAAGAAAGTGTTTATATCAGTTTAATATTCAGGGAGGAAGAGAGGTGACAGGAGACAACGGCGCGTCATACATGCAATAGGCAGGTTCACCAGGGACACATGTGGAGTTAGTACTAGGACCAATTTGTGTCTAGATATTGTAATGAACTTATGTACTGTACCAACTATGGTAATTTTGTCATTGTTCTTGCTTGTTATATGAAAATGAATTTCAAGTCTATTAGTGGTTTCCCATAGGACTGAAGTAAAAGGGTTTTTCGTTCGCTTTATGCCAAATTCCCTCCAGAAATAAGCAGACCACTAGTTTTCTGCAGTAAGTTATATGGGCAAGACATATTCAGTGTCTACACACAGGAAATATAGCATTGCATGACGCATACTCAGATCAATGTTTTGTTGGTATGAACTTACGCTTCACAGTAGCGTTCGACTTTCCGTTCTTTGGGTCCGCTTAGGAACCTAACAAACGGAAAGCTAACCTGCATGAAAAGCGGATACCTGCGGAGAGTCGTGGACCCCATAGACTATAATGGAGTTCACTTGGTTTCCTGCCGAAAAATACGGAGAGAAAAGTCCTGCTGCAGAACTTTTCACTTTGCAATTTTTAAGGGAATTCGGGGACGGAAACCCGAACAAGTAAGGAGCGCTAGTGTGAACCTAACCTTAAACTGACCTACTGTGTTTCTAAACCAGATGATGTGGTTAATGCTCCACATGGACAAAGACTAGGCATGTTGAAGTCCTCTTTACCCAACATCTTCCATCGAGGACTATCAAGAGATAGTTATCAACAGTTATCAACAGAGTCCGTGGCTTTCTGCAGGTAACCACTTTTTAAGTGGGTTAGGTTTCCGTTTTTTGGGTTCCCAAGTGGACCCAAAGAATGGAAAGCCGAACACTAGTGTGAACGTACGTTGATACATCATCATAGCCCAACATGGAAAACTTGAAGTCAACGCAATTGGCCAAATTGGTCACCTGAGCCCCTGCACTTTCAATCCAAGCAGTCTTAGGACTGGATGATGAGCTTCCCTAACCGAGGATGGGGTGTGGGGGGTAGATGAGTATGATTTATTTTTTTATTCTAACCTAGCCTCGAACCCCTTTACTTTTTAAATTATGCATTATACAGATTTATATTGGGGAGTCACAAATGATCCTATAGGTGTAATGCGTAGGTGTCCTAGTAATTTTGTCCATATAGTCTGTGTATCCTTGCAGCACAGAGATTAACGTTGTTCTTCCGGAATTTGGAATGCATTTTGCATGTCCTGCATCTAATCCGTGAATATTTCTCTTGCCTGGCAGCGACATGGTCTTTTTTGGATTACTTTAGTAGAGAATAAATCAGATGTTGACAATGCTGATGAGTCGCCATGTACAGCGTTATCTTTCTCCGCTATGCACCATTTTTGTTTAGAGTCTGCAAAATGCATGCTTGTAGTATAAGCAAAGGTAAGAGCATGCTGTTCCTTATGAATTTGTACTTATTCATTCTTCAGACCTTTATCCCTTTTCCAGAGTAAGAAAAATTCTCTGCTTTGCTGAGCAATCAAAGTAAGTGTGATAAATAGCTCTGCATGTGTCAAACTCCCTCGAGAATTTTTCATTTTAAGGCTTCTCTCTTGCTCACCATGTCCATGTCAGACTATGAGATGTTCATCTATCAAATGTAGAGAGCTGAAGGCAAGAGGGCCCTGGGGTTTCTGATGCCATTGCTCTTTGTCTCTAGCCCGTGCTGGAAAAAGATATTGTAAGCCAATGTCTCTGGAGCTTTAGAGATAAAAGACTTCCATTGCAAAGGTATTATCCATTTATAACTATGACCATGATTCAGGAGTGTCATGACCACCTCAACTCCTAGAAACTGTATCCTAGCTACATCACTTCTAATTTTACCAGGCCTCCTGTATGACATTTGGTATGTCATTATTAATTGCTGAATTTGTGACAAGGATAAAGGTTTTAGCAGTTTCAAAAGGTGACACAGACTCTCAATTGCCATGATATCTTCAAATACACTATATACGTTCTGGATTCAGTATATATAGACCATCCACTGATTCCAATAAACGACATTGACATGTAAAATAGTTTGGGAATGTTTTCTGGATATTTTATAACTCGCTAAAAAAAGAAATATCACTTTGGGAAAAAAAATGTTTCTTTATTTTGGAAATTTTTTAATATTTGTAATAATTCTGCACAATTGCTCACACCCTGGCCTTAACTGCTGGACGTATTAACTCTCTACTCCATAGGGAGCTCTGTTGAGAGTTATCAGCTGAGATTTGCCCGCGCCCACATTATACGCATTATATAGGATCACATTGTTTAGGGTTAAACCAGTTGAAAAACACATGGACGTGTATACCCATGAAATATGCAACCAATAAAAGTGAACAATTAAATTAAACATTTCTGGACAGCCCAATGATTATATCCATCTTGGTTGTCCACTTCTGACCCTGCAAAGACATGCTTAAATTTGGAAAAAAAATTTGGGGGAACTCTAGAATAAAGGATCCACTCCTCCTCGACCCCTTCCCTCCCCCACATTTCTGCACACACTATTATGTCCCATTATGGCCCCTGCGCAAAGTATGGTTTGCGGGTTTCCATCTTCTGCCCGAGAAACTGGACAGGAGATGAAAACCCGGCGGTCAATTTTCAAACCCATTCACTTGATTGGGTTTGCAAAGTGTCCGCCCATGAGCGTCTTGTGCCTCTACGCAGAAAATTTTTATTTTTTTTTTACCTGTACACAATGTCCTGCATGTCTGAGGTTGTGTCTGGTTAAAAAAAAAAACGGTTTCACCGCGTAGAGGCACAAGATGCTCACGGGCGGTCACTTTGCAAACCTATTCAAATGAATGGGTTTGACAACTGACTGCCAGGTTTCCGTCCCCTGTCCAGTTTCTCGGCCAGAAGACGGAAACCCGACGGATTGCCTAAAGCAGAGACCGGGCGCTGGTGTGAACCCGCCTAACCAGGGCCTCCGAGCCTTTAGCTACGACCCTAATTTCATCCAAAATTGACTCAGACTCATTCATATACCATATTCCCATTATCCTGCCAAACCTTGGTGACATCTAACCACGTCAAGTGTATTAGAACAGTTCTGCCTTGTGGGTTTGTAAGGTTTCAAGTCATTCAAGCTTCCATCTTGTGTAAACCTGGTAACATTTGTTTTCTATCAGGTTTTCAGCAATATGTCAGTATATAAATAGTGTTGTGTTCAGATGTATAAGAATCAAGTCACTCCACCGGTAACAATAATGTTCAGGCTTGCGAGGTAGAAGTAGACATGTCTTACACAACTACATAGCAACATTTGTAAGTAATTGTATAGATAGAAGAATTAGGTAACATGTGACAGCACGCAGACATGAAGCTCAATGTAATATGATCAAAGGAGTAATGTCTGGATTTCCGAGGACATAGTTTCAGACAGTCTAGAAGTGATAACTGGTTATCTCTATGGACGTTCTCCAGGGCAGGGTTGTAAATCAGACATCACTTGCTGGCAGGAATAGTATATTAAAGCCATATTAGCTTGTCGTAGGTTAGTACCGTAATGACTGAAATGAAGATAATGTAACAGCGGTGGTTTTAATTTCATAAAGATACCTACTTAACCCCTGAAGGCCTGAGGCAGTTTTGGCCATAAAGATGATTGTTCAGCTCTACGGATGTTCCGATTTTTCTAAATACATTTATGAAATAAATTCCGGAGTCTGTAATAATAACTTTGCATTTACTCTCCATCGAATGGCTACAGTAGACAATGGATAAAAAGAGTGTCTCTGCCCTTGGAGGACCCAATATGTCAATGCATCATATGGTCATCCAAATCATAAAATTGTGTAATACTTTATTCTTCCAGCTGGGGTGCTGCAGCTATGATGAACACATAAAGCTCAAAGGGTTTTCTGGTTTCTAAGATTGATGGTCTACCCTTAGTTATCTGTCTTAGGCCATCTTTTATTTTAGAAGACTCTGTTCATTATAAGAGTTGCATGTCTCATTTCTAGACCCACAGTGCTCCATTGTATTTTACATGGACATCTTGTGTTTATTGCAGTGTCACCACATGGGAACCGAAATACTGCATTATTTTATTTACATCAATGATCCCCTCCATGTAATGCACAGACATGCCAGATCCTTCAGTACCATAAATGACTGTTGTAGCCATTTTCCACGCCTGTGGCCTGGCTCTCATCTACACATTGGAAAAAAGTACACCGTTGGCAATCGTGGCATGCCAATTATATCTACGGAAGAGCTGAAGGCTTCAGTATAGATATATTGGAAGGAGAAGATCAACAGAGAAAACTGCAGCACAGGAAGCGAATTCAGTTTGATTCTTTGCCTAAATTTTTTTTGTCGCACTGTGTGAACACTGCTCTATTACCTATTCCCTGCAATTGAATTCCCCCCACACCCATCTTCTGCACCTTGCTTTTCTCTGTTCATCAAATGGTTAATTCTGGCCTTGCCTGTGTGATTGACAGACTGTCTTCCAATGAAGCCTAGGGTGGTCTAGGGTTTCGTATATACAGGCCATCAGCACACACAGGCTTGCTGGCTATTTTGATTCTGTCCTTAGACTTTGTCCCTGATAAGCTACTCTTCTGCTTCTATTGTATTACTGACCTCTGGCTTCCTTTGTGACGATTCTTTTGAATTACGATTTTGTACTGCTTTGCTCAACTGTTACCATTCCCTTGGCTAGCTGACCTCCCTTGTTGTTGTTTGTCTTGTCTGCATTTTGTGTTGTTCGGTGGGTTCAGCTTAGGGCTCACTGTCTTGTCGTGCCCCTTCCCCCAGGGTTAACCAGCTACTGGGGAATTTCTCCTATTACAGTTCCCTTACACCATGCTTTTTTGCTGCAAGCTGCTACCTGGAGCCTTACCCTAAGACCCGATCAGTGGTCATTTGACCTCTGGTGACCTCCACCAGTAGAAAGAAGTCAAAGAAGTGCTACAACCTCTGGGCCATTGTTATGGTCAGCAGGGTTTATTAAAAAAAACAAAACAAACTAAACCCTACAGAGCCCTCTGGGCTACTGACTGCTAACACCTAAGTGTGAATACTGTCTGACAGTTGAAGTCACTGCCAGCTAAATTAAATCAGCAGGTGTACTCTGTTATCCTTCACAGAGTCCTGTGCAGTCAGAGTAGCCGCTACAAATAAACACTGGCTAGCCAGAACTCCTGGACTAGCCAGAGACCAACAAACCCTGTGTGCTTCTAGTTCCACCCAACCCCCCAAAGCAACTACAGCCAGCAACCTGTCAGTGTGAATACTGACTGACACAGCAAAGTCCTAATGAGCTTTCACACAACTCACACACACAAGGCAGCATGCTGCCCAACTACCAATGGCATTGCTGTCTCTGGGGAATTTACTAATTAGGGCCACAAAATATTTTACAGGCTGGAACTCAAGCACCACACACACATATCAATTCAAGTTATCAGATTTGGTTTGGAATTTGATCTTAGAGCGCCGGGCGTCCAGACCAGCCCCCTTATATAGGCAAGGGGCAGTCACCAGCAAATAGCCCAGCTACCCAATCCGAGCGTCCATTGGTCGACACCTATGTCGGTCAAACAGTCGACCACGCCGGGCTGTTGCAAGGCAGATTAACCCTTGCAACCCTGGACTGTGCAGAGGAACAGACAGTGACACCCATATCATGGCCGCAGTTACTGCACAATCCTAACAGCCATATTGTGTCTTGTAGCCTTTCTTTTTTTCCAGAACTTGCATAGTCAACCATGGACTATAATGGGCCAACTGTCAGGATACGGAGTCGCCGCGGTCTCCTTGCTGCGCGGCGTCTCCCTGGGAGACGTGTTAGGAGTTCTATTGGGTGTGCTTAGGTCATTAAGGGTTAATCTTTTCCTTGCTTTCAGTCTCCATGCCATTAGCCATCAGGTGTGTTCTCTGCTGTTATTTAATCCCCACCCAGGCATGGATCCTTGCCAGCCATTCACTTTGTGTTTCCTGGTCCTCCTGCTCAGTCTGATTCCCTGTCTGTTTGTATTCTATATGTTTCCTGGTTTTTAGACCCGGCTTGTATTTTTGACTATCCCTTGTCTTTTGATTTGGTGCCTTTATTATATCTCCTGGCTTGACCTCTTGCTCGTTTGACCTCGCCTTCTCTTCTGTGTCTTGCTGGAACTTGTGGTCCTCCCTGGTTCCATGCTGTTTAGTCTTTTGTTTTGCATTGCAGTTACACTGTGCTTTCTGTTTAGGTGTGACCCCGTGACTCCAGTCCCTAGGACTTTCAGGGCCTCCTCTCCCCTTATCCTAGCCGCCGGGATAGAAGCGTAAGGAGTCGTGGTAGGCGCACTTCAATTAGGAAGTGCATTGGTCTGCCTCATCTCAGATATTACAGCATAGTTATAGCTGCAGGGCCTGCGACCCCTTTTGTCATTAGTTGCACAGTGTTGCTTTCCCAGCTGTGTCACTTTGCGCTGCCTGACCCTGACTCCAATCCTTACACCAACTAATCCAATTGGAACCAACAGAGTATATACAGTACAGTATATAGCAGTGCATCACTTTCCTAGCACCACTTGTTTGCGACAGTCACAATAATGCTCTATATAGAATAGTGGTTTGCATGAATAGTCACAATACTACACACTAAGACACTGCGTAATTCTAACATACATGTATTCTTTTGCACACCCTTGGAAGGATGACTTAAAAGCACATTTCCTGCTGTATTTCTCCGGTTTCTCTTGTTGTCATTTCTATCACAGTTTATATCATTAATCATTTTGTTTACCGCCACTGAAATGCCAACCTTGCCGCATATCATTGTGTCATCTACCAAATGACACATTTTCCTTACAGACCATTTGTAATGACACTTTAAAAAGATATTAAAGATTCCAGTTCTCGGCGCAGCTCCCCAAGGTATCCCACATGGAATCATTTCTGCATCTGAATGCAGTAAACCTTCTGCAGCGACGACTGTTATCCTTCACCTAATATCCCATCTATTCTGCTAACTGAGAATGGAGGTGAACAAAATGCTGTTTATTCGCTATCATGGTGTGAGGCACATGGAGAATCTCATAAAGAGATAGATAAACTGCATTTAGTCCTCCTCTTGATTTATATTGAATGAATAATAATGGCTATATTACATACAGAAGAAGACTAACAAGGAAATGGCTTGCAGGGAAAATTCGTCTATAGGAAGGTCACATTTCTGGCACCATCCATCTATATGTAAGCAATTGTTACTGAGCAGAGTCATTTTCAAGTTTACGATTAAAGGTTTTTCATAGCGTATAGTTTTATTTTAGGAAAATGTGTTTTTTGCAGCAGTTCTCATGGCAATCTAAAACATACTGCAAACAGGCATGTGTGGTTCTGCCATTTTTCTTTATTCTTAGTGCACCATTTGGGTCAGAGCTAGGGTTCAGCGATCGGGATCCGAAAAGATCAGATCCCGATCGAGCAAATGTCACAATTGAGATTGGCTGGAAGATGATCCGAAATCGGATTTTAAAATCTAAAGATCGTCTCAACCCTAAAACTTTTCCCATAGAGAAGCATTGACTAGGGTTGAGTGCTCGGGATCGGAAAAGATCGTATTCCGATCGGCAATCGAGCAAATTTTATGATCGGGATCGGCTGGAAACTGATCGGAAATTGGATTTTAAAATCGATCCTGAAATCTCAAGATTGGCTCAACCCTAGTCAGAGCCCTTTTTTGATGCATTTATCCATAGTCTTCTCTATAGGACTGAAAAATATAAATAAAAAACACCTAACACACATTCACGACAGTCTTTTTTACAAGCCAAAGAAAACAACATTAAAATTTTGGGAAAAGGGTTGCCCCGATTTTTTTTTATTTTATGGCCCCCACATTGATCGGTTGTTCAAGAGTACATCTGGTCCTTGTACTATATAGTGCATGGATAGCGCCTTATCTTGTCTATTGGCCCAGCAGCATTACTACAGCTCAGCTCTTATTGACATCAATCGATGTCACTGTACAGTGTACATCTGCTTCACCACTATACAGTGTACGCCATCCGCTTCAGCACTATACAGTGTACGCCATCTGCTTCACCACTATACAGTGTTCGCCATCCGCTTCACCACTATACAGTGTATGCCATCCGCTTTCTGCTCCATGTCCTGTATAGGGTACGATCACATAAATAGGATTGATATGCAAAGAAATCTACATGTATATACAGTACATGGAAATCCTTATGGAATCTTCAGCAACTGATGCGGATTATGTTTGGATTTTCATACACTTACATACGGATTTTGAAGCCATTTTTTGACGTTATAGACTTTAAAATTTGCATCGTAGTTCAATTTTCCGTACATACATCACATGCATGAGAAACACAATTTATCATTGACTTTAGTGTTTATGGATCACAGATTGATTCTTTGCATTCAAATTTGGTTGTAGCTTATATTTATCTTTATTTTTCCCAGAATTATATCCCAGGCCGAGTTCACATATGGGTTGTAAATTTCGGTTATTCTGTTCCTTCATAGGCCAGATCCATCGCACGATGGACAACAACATTGACATATAGTGGTGTTGGTTAGTTCCCTCGGTTATCTCTGTCAAATATGATGGAATCCGTAATGTGTATGTATAAATGGAGGTTCACATGATAAGATGGGAACAATGGACATTAACTCTAGAATGCAGATGGCGCCCCCATTGTCTGGTGTCCATCTGCATTCACTCTTCATGACAGAAGCTTTCTTCCATTTTGTTTTTTACTTTTCTGATGGAAGAAAACACCTATGATGGATCAGAGTAACAGGTGTTGGCAATAACAAATACAGAAGCATGTTTCATTTCAGCATTATGCATTTCCTCTGCTGTTCCTCCTGCAAATTTATCTGTTAATTCACAACTGGAACTATCTAGTAAGAGACTCTTGCCTATCGCTAAAGACAATAGCACAGAACACTTGTAGGTTGAAACCAGCAACATTATACAGGTAAATGAAAAGTGCTGTTTGAGTATTTCCTTATCACTGCCTTTAACACATGGGATTGCAGATGACATGAATAATACAAGACATACTGGATGTTAGGGAACGCTGCCTGCTTCCCAAAACCTACAGATATTAGGTAATTTATCACTAGCGACTAGTTTGCCAGAAAGGCAAGACATCACAGGTGGAAAGGTACTATGTCTCATTAAGGAGACCTTTTAGAAAGAAGGTCCCTTACGGAAGCAACATCTCCATCATGACATACCGTATCCTTTGTGACCCACGTCGATGACCTCTCACACCGCCAGACAGTACATCGATGTGATGCAGTAACCTTCAAATAGCCGACTACAGACCCTCTTCATTTTGGATTGAGATATTCTGCCTCTGACCTTATTCCCACATTATTACACGTCAGTAAAACCAATCATTGATCTATAGGGAGCTACTATTTACAAGTTCTCCACCAAGGAGGACTTACTTACAAAGTTGGAATGGCAGTTAGCTTACTGACAGCAGATAAGGTAAAAAGGTTGCAAGTCCATCTCCAGTTATGTAAAAATTGGAGAAATCCAAAAAAAAGGTATACAGTACTGCAAGAAATGACTTTTATTATGTATCTACAAAAAGGGCTATTATACCATGTATCAGTAATGAAATAAACCTTGTGTATTGTTACTAAAAAGCCAAAATAAACAAACAGGGGGCTCTCAAAGAAACACTTAGGGTACAGGATCATCCTATATGCTCTCATGTCACTGCCCAAGCCTGTTCTCTTTGAAGAGAGCCAATTACCCCATCATAATAATACTCAAGGGGGCGCCAAGTCTTATCCTAATGGTACTATCCCCCTGTTGTCTCAGTTGCACTACTCAAATGCATTAGTATGGTGTGCTAAAGGATAAATGTAGATCAGTAGTATTTCAGCTCCCTGATCACACTCCTTGTTCCTAAATAGAGCACCTAAAGCACCTACTTGCACTAAGTGCATGAGCAACATGAAAGAGACTCCTTAAAGGGGCTCTATCACTAGATAGATATACATGTTATGAGCTAAAGATATGCCTGAATAGCCTTTAAAAAGACTGTTCAGGTGCTGCTATTAGTTTGTAAAAAGACCCCCCGTTTTTGTTTCCTACCTCGGAAATCGATATGCAAAAGAGCTTGATCGTGCACGGTGGGCTATGGCGCGCTATGTCGGGGCCCCCGGGGGAGGGCGGCATTTTTGCTGACCTAAGCCAGTCCAGGACAAGCTGTTCTGGACTGGCTTAACGTCACCATCTCGGCAGCCCAGCACGGGAAGCGAGCGGTGGATTGGGGCGGCCCTGTGGAAGCAGCGCTGGTCCAGCGGCTGCCCCTCACGCTTAGCAGAGAGCAGGTCCTCTCCCTGCCTGCTCTCTGCCTGCTAATGATGCTCGCTCTGCCCCGCCCCCTCCACTCGGTCCCACCCCCTCCCTCCTCCTGGGGGGGGTGGCTTTCTGACGTCAGGCGGCACAAACTCTAGGTTCACCCCTGGGTGGGCGTTCCGTGCACCCCTAAGTGTCATAGCTTCTGTTTGCCCACCACTCTTCCTTGTGCCTCCAAGCCCCCCCTCCTCCTGCTTCTTCTCCGCCTCCATCATCGGCGGTTTCTATTGAAATACCGCCCATGCACAATAGCGCTCCCTCCAGTGCGCTACTGCACATGCTCCAGCGCCAGCTCACAATGTTCTGTACGGTAAAATGGAGCTGGAGCTTGCGCAGTAGCATGCCGGAGGGAGCGCTACTGCGCATGCGAGTTATTTGATAAATTACCTATATATCATCCATAGCAGAATTTATTCACCATCTCTCCATATGACACGAGACAGTAGGAAAATGAATGTGGACAGAGAATATTTGTAAGGACATGTCTATTTCTATATACATTGACAATCCCTTTTGTAATAGTTTGACGCTGTGTGGGGCATGTATCAGAGGACACACCATGTTTAATGTCACAACAGATGGCTTGCCTTACTTTTTACATGTCCCGCCAGCGCTGAGCCATTGTGGTCACGGTATCCAATGTAAGACTGTCCCTGTTTATAGAAGATTTTGGATAAATGTACTTAAAAAAACACAAATCAAAACCAATTCCTAGTAGAGACAGACACTAAAAAAAGAAACAAATGTAAATGATGGGATATTACAATATTACAATCCGTTCTAATCTTATAGGAGCTCGATCTTATTTCTCTACATTGGTAATCTGTTAAGGTACGAGGTGAGACTCTCATTCAAAAAGACAACTCTGCCATCTGAGAATATTTCCTATTTTACAGCCTCTCAAGTCTGCGGTAGCTATTAAAGGTATTGATTATTCTGTTTGTACAGAACATATTGTGATGGTAAATCACAACATAAGGCAAGGTATCACTTTTGTATTTCAGGGAGCGGAGTGCTTATTAAGTTGTTTGTAACCCAATGACACGTTTCCTGGACTTTCAGGTTGGTTTAATCATTTATTTGATCAATGGCCCAGAAATATGACTTGTACAAATACTTTATGCTTTAGCTTCAGTGTGTGTGTCTTTATCCTGAAATTATTTATTTGTAGTGTATATCAGTCAAAGTGTATCAGACAGAAGATGGAACTAGTCTATATTTCTGTATTGTAAGTGAAGCCAGGGAAATTCTCACATTTTGCACTAACCTGGGGTATAAATACAGCGGATGGAGCCCATAGCAAAAATGTGAAAGGGTTCAACCCATATAATGGTAGTTTATACCAGTACAATGGCTATAAGTGAAATTGGTAGCATCACCCTCTGGCGTGATAGCATTACATATGGAAAGAAGGAGCCCATTCATGAGGAACAGAGCTATGGCCAACTTGGTCTACACTACGACTTCCTTCTATATTGGCCTCTATAGCAATGACTTCAATGGTGTAACTAAAGTCTTTTGGACTCCAGTACAATCTTTTGTCCGGGGCCCCCTATCTCATTCCTACAGTGAATTCTTGATAGTGATGGTTATGGGTATTAAGGAGTTTAATCTACCTTAGTGTGGTTAGGGTAATCTGTGGTTCTCCTTGGTTTATGGGCAGATGGACGCTGCAATCTCAATACTGATGCCAGTACTTATGGCCCCCCTAAGGCTCCTGGTGCAACTGCACCCTCTGAACCCCCTCAAGTTATGCCCCTGAATGATATTACTCTCTCTATGGTATGTATCCATGAAGATCTATCCCAGAACTTTACGCACTATAGAGGCAGACCATACAAAAGTAATGGGGTCTTGGAGACGGAGCTTAGCTGTCAGACTCAATTCTATTGTTATAAAACAAGGGCATGGGGACATATCCCAAGGGTCATGAAAAAGTAGCATAGGAGCAAATGTTATAAAGATCAAAATAAAATGTAAATATTGAAGGCACCTAAATGGGGGAATTTCCTGCAAGGATCCATATCACTTGGCCAGAATGGAGAGTGAAGACCTTTGGAAGACTTTTTGGATGGTATTGAATAATGCTTAATTTTCCCTGTGATGGTTCTACATGGAAATTTACCTCTTACTGCCAGGTTTCCCCACAGATTACAGCACTGGGAAACATGAGACAAAAAGCAAAACATAAGGGCATTACTTTGAGAAATAGATAAGAAATCTCATTCAAAGGCCAATATGCGTAGTGTGCAAATGTGCACTGACCTTGTATCATTGTGCTAATTACTCGCACAATCAGGGATGGTCCTAGGATATAGGGGGTCCAAGCAAAACTAAGTCTGGTGTGCCCCAATCAAAATTTTCAGACATGTTTATTTCCGTCCATCTGCATGTCAGGACAAAATAGTGCAGCATGCCAGGTTCCCTGTATGTTACCCCCTTTATTGGCTCTAACACTGAATATTGTCTCCTTTACTGGCCCACAATGACACTTAAGAACGTTACTTATTCCAAATGTAATGGTCAATATTTTGCTCACTGATCACTGCCCAAGCCCAACTCCGCTTCGACCTCCAGGAGGGTGCTGGATAAAGGATAACATAAAAAATTTGATGTCTTGGAGTTCTTTAGTGTTGCAAGGTAATATGGAGCATCTCCTAGAGGCCAAAGTGAAGGTGGGCAGGAACAGTGGTCAGTGAGTAACGTATATTGTGTTGAGGCTGGAAAATGCAACCTCATGTCAGATCTGCCATACAATGGACAGTAGTGATGCTTGGCAGACCCCACTTACTTGTAATAGGGTCTGGCTGGTTCCACTGAGGTGTTCATTGTTTTGACATGAAGCACAAGTTTTGCAAGGCAATGGTAAATGTAGTGATGTAGTGTGGAACAGACGTGAAGACTGATACATCCTATTCATGTACAGAGGACTGAACTCCTTACAAGGTTGGTCTCACCATCTCACACATTACCTGCTTGAGCGATGCAGAGATTAGTAAGTAATACATTATACGGGTCTTTCAATATTCATTGCCTCATTAATTCCTCCCCATTGGTTAAACCATATACAGTCTTTATTTATATGTTTCATCCGAACAACAAATGAATATGGATTTGGCTCTTGTATCCCATAAGGAAGCAAAAAATTGACTTATAATAAGAGAAGACCTTGACCATAAAATGATGATTTGATTTATTAACATTTATTCTATCACATTTTTCACAGAGGATTTATGCACAGGAACAGTAAATGTGCTTACAGTGTACTCAGCAAATATTCATTCTATATCTATTAGCACTTTCCAAAATTTCTAGAAACCTATTTAAAAGAAGAAAACAATAATATAATGTTATAGTTCTATATCAAATAGAGAAGTAAGAGGAGAGTTGGCATATAAACACAAAAACACACCTTTAGGTTGGGGCCCACGTTGAGGAAACGCAGCTTTTTTTGTTGCAGATTTTGTTGTGGTTTCTTTAGCCAAAGCCAGGAATGTATTGAACAGAAGGAGAAAAACTTCCTATATATTTCCCATTCCTTTTGTGGCCATTCCAGGCTTTGGCTCAAAAACCCGCAGCAAAATCTGCAACAAAAAAAGCTTTGTTTCCGCAACGTGGGGCTTTAACCTTACAGGTTGTCTTAGTTTAAGGGATTGTCCTGGCAAAAATGGAGAACCTTTGTAACATTTAAATTAGCCGTGGGCAGGGGAAAAAAAAATCCATACTCACCTGTCCCCATTGCTCTGGTGTCCTCCGCGCATCCTGGTTCTTCTGCTCCGATGACGGTCACGTAATGGAGAAAAAGACATTAACTACAGACCAGTTCCTTAGTCTTTAGCTGTGACAATACATTATATATGCTTTGTTTAATTTTCCTGTGATGTGACATCACTGTGACCTTTAGCTTTCAGCTATGACATCACAATTTTCACTTTTGTATAAATTATCCTATTAATATTATAAATGTGAAAGTTTGTGAGTTTGGATGTTTGTGGGTTTGGAGGTTCGGATGTTTGTTAGTCAATCACGCAAAACGCGCTCCACCGATTTGGCTGAAATGTTCCACAAACAGTCACTACACCCGATTGCGCAATAGGCTACTTTTCGTCACAGTAGCGCACATACGTTTTTCCCAGGACCTCCACAAAACCCAAACTCACACCACTATCTCTGCAATCTCACACACTTTGGACCATAGCAAGCCACAAAATTCATATTACCCTCTATAGCCTAGCCCCTAACCCCACACACTCACATTTACACATACTTTACCACTTTCACCCTCACCTTAACGATATTCCAGGAGCCTACCTCTTCAACACTCCGAGGCAGCCATCTTTGCCGACCCCCACTGCTCTGACGATCCGCGACACCGCATGTTAGCCACCTCCCGACCGTCTTTCCAGCACGCCACCATTTTGCCCCTCCACCGTAGGCATCAGCACCCGAACTACTCTCTCCAGCCTGCCACACTCCCCGACGGCACCCTCACCTCACTGCTGTTCCCGTCTTCACGATCCATCCACCTTCTCTACCTCTCCACGCCAACGCCACTGGTAAGTTGCAATAGCATGCTTACATTGCCTCTACTTCGGCCCTCTATATTCCGCTCTATCCTTCCACACAGCACGGACACCTTACGCTCCATAATAAGGTCACCAATCTCCCTTACTGCCTTCTCCATCTATTGCTCCGAAAAACACATCACAGTGGCTTAAAACCTTACTGCACCCCATCCCCACATATGCCGTAGGACTATGGCCTAGGCCGCCTGTGTGGCTATGGCAAGCGCCCGCCATAGCCGCCGGCTATTTCACTGCTACCGATCGCATACTTTTCAGGCACTGTAGGCCTTGCTGACATAACCACTTTATAGTACGGCGCTACGGCCTAGGCCGCCGGTGTGGCTATGGCAAGCGCCCGCCATAGCCGCCGGCTATTTCACTGCTACCGATCACATACATTTCAGCCACTGTAGTCCTTGCTGACATAACCCCTTTATAGTACAGCGCATGCCGGCAGTTTCGCTATGGCAAGCGCCCGGAAGCCGGACGCCCGCCACAGTGCTTCCACAACGTTTGCAGCCTATATCGCTGCTACCGCTCACATAGCATGCACACACTGCAGTCTTGGCCGACATACGCTGTTGTAGTACAGCGCATGCCGGCCGCTTCGCTGTGGCAGGCGCCCGGGAGCCGGACGCCCGCCATAGTGCTTGCACACTTTAGAAGCCGCCGTAATGTCCCCTCTTTGTGCCCACACCAAGCGGCGACATTACCTTCTCTGGCGCCCAACCCTTACCTGTACGCCGCCTCCGATCTGTCCCCCGCTGCGCGTAGACATCCTCTTGCTGTTCTCCGCCGCCTACACTGAGCTAGGCGTCAGGCGTCAGGTTGCTATGGCAGCCGCCAGGTCTCCCACTCATCTGACTCTGTCCAGGTTTCTGCAGGCTATGCTACATAGCCTGCAATAGCACTGGCAGCACAGCCCCTCCTCTTCAACAACCCTTTTCTTTGGCAACCTGCTATATGCAGCCTGCAAAAGAAATTAGGATTGTTTGGCAATGCATTGCAGTGCATTAGCATTGTCATGCATTCTATTGCTCATCAGACCACCTGCTGTTCAAGACCCCTAGATGGTCTAATACATGCAAAACAAAAAACATTTACCCATAACACATATAAAAGTTCTTCAATACTGTGAAACACATACATGTTACGTATCCCTATGTCCCAAATTGCCCGCTGTACAAGGCTATACAAATATTTCACCTGGACGCTTACCGCCGTAGCGCCAAACATACTCCACACCCCCTAACCAACGTTTGCCCACTGTTTACATTATCAGACGAATATCAATACAAACTGATCAAACCAATAGCATTTCCCCAAACATGCTACAACTACCGTATTTTGCTGACTAGAAGGCGCACAGCGCTATAAGGCGCATTACCCATGAGCGCCTTATAGTCCTGTCTAGGTTCATCTATACACAAACGTCTCGTGTTCTCTAAATTACACCAAAAACAAGATACAACAGTACATTTCTTATCTCATAGCTTTAGCACACTACTAAAACCTTACCTCTACCTGTATTTTCCCACTTCTACAATCACCGCAGACGAAGTCGCGGTTACCAGCTAGTAATACATATTGTATCATTTATGCCTGTGCTGTGATACTACGGTGGTCTATAGTCCATTAGCTATATTCACGTTTCCTATTCTGTGACATCACTGTGTGCATGGCCCTTGTATGATGTAACCACTCTTGTGACATCATTATGGTTCATAGCCTATTAGCTATGTTCATGTTCTCCATCCTGTGTGTATTTTTCCCATACATTGACATCACTTTGGGCAATGACAATATTTCATGACATAGACAAGCAAATCTATTAGTTCTCTACACCAGATGTCTGGCAAGAAAAGTGTTGCAAATGGTGTTTTCACTGCCCTGACCGCTTCCAGTCTTCAGAAATCCCCCCACAGTGTTTATTGTCTATGTACCGTCACATTATATTCTTCATCATCCCTTTCCACTGTTATGTTTATAAGCCCTGTGGGATATCATTGTGTGTATTAACTATCTCTTGTGACATGTAATAACTGTAGGACTTATTCTTATACAATGGCAGAAACACTGTGCGAGTTTTCAGGAGTATAAGTATATGATGTGTAATGGCTGCTGAGGCCTGATCGGGTGTTCAGAGGTGTTCAGAACTTCTATGAAAGAAGAGTTGCCATAAAGAAATAAGAATCTTTTCATAGGACCACAATATGGGTTTTTTATTTGCACTTCTATTGGAAACACAACACCTAGACTTCAAGCTTTTCAACAGAACTGTAGGTGGACCACCTAATTTATTGTCCCTGTTTCCCCTCTTTTGGGGCTTGCTGAAGTTCCCCCTTACAATTCTGGTCACTCCTGAGAATTCTAGATTTTGAACATAGAGAAACCCATATAAGACCAGGGCTATACAACTCCACAGGAAAAAAAAACGCTGTTTTTTACAGCCGCAACAAAGGGGGGTTTGGGGTTCTAGTGAATTCCATCCCCACTTTGCGCTAAAATTCTCCAAAACTGTTGAAACCTCTGCGAACTTTCTGTGAAAAGCTCTCCTGGAAAAACCATGATGGTTTGCCACCGCAGTTTTTTCCACAGCGCTTTTTTGCTGTGGGACAGTACGTGGGGCCTTAGCCAATGGCTAGGTTCACATCTGCACATGGGTCTCTGTCTGGACTGGAATGATGGAGAGCCGGACCACTAAAACTGTGGTTACTCGTGGCCACCGCTGACCCCATAGAATATAATTCATAGATTGTAAGCCCTTGCGGGCAGGGCCCTCTACCCCACTGTGCCAGTCGGTCATTGTTAGTATTATATCTACCTGTACATTTTGTGATCGTATGTAACCCCCAAATGTAAAGCACCATGGAATTAATGGTGCTATATAAATAAACAATAATAATTCGGTAAGCTGAGTGGCGGCCAGGTATCCGATGAGAAAAGTTCAGCAGTTTCTGCCACACAGATGTGAACATAACCTAACATTAATCCAGGCATAATATTGTTGCACCATATTGTAGAAAATATCAGTAAAGTGACAATTTTATTTGTACTCAGATGACTGCAATACATTTCTTAAAGGGGGCAGGGCAGATTTATTAAGACTGGCATTTCATTTGCCAGACTGGTGCAGGGCACAACTGATTTATGAAGAGGCGCCGGCACATCCATGTCTCTCAATGGAATTGGTGTAGATTACCATTATAATACATGGCAAAAAACTGGTGCAAGTTGGGGACACACGGTGTCTCAGTGGTTAGTACTGCAGCCTTGCAGCACTGGTGTCCTGGTGTTCAAATCCCACCAAGGGCATAAAACCATCTGTAAGGAGTTTGTATGTTCTCCCCGTGTTTGCATGGATCTCCATCCCATATTCCAAAGACATACTGATAGAGAAAAGTTTGCATTGTGAGCTCTATGTGGGGCTCACAATCTACAGTAGAGTTAGGCGCAGAGTGGTGGCTGTGGACCATATTTGGCACAATAAGGAGCCTAAATGTGCCCCATAATATCATACCCCTAGGCCAGAAAACTAGCAATAACAACATATCTCCTCACCTTCCCCGAACAGCAGAAAACTCTCCCATAGACCTCAATGAGATGTCTCCAGTCTATTGCTGCCTATGGCACATAAGACTGGAGTAAAGCTTAACTTTAACATTAAATGTTGTTCTAAAGCATAGAAGAAGCTCGGGCAAGATGGCAGGCCTCATAACCATGCACAGAAATTAGAATAATAGCCAAATCTACAGTCAGAAAATAAAAAACAGATTAGGAAATCAAGTTACAATAAAAATATTTAAACAAAATTGGTGATACATTCTGTTTAAGGACTAGAACATCCCTTTAAGTAAGTACATGGTCAATGACTGTACATTAGCCGCCGCACGGAATCTCAGCTCGGTCATCAATTTTATAGATAAACAATAATGAGTCAACAATTCCCATTCTACCATATAGCATTGTGCGCTGGATGTCTATTTGATTTTCTATGGCGAATCTACAGTAGAGTCAATGTGTGCGGGAATATTTATTACAACAAACTGTGTTCAACATTAATTATACAGGTAGGTCAAGAATTTATCCTGTGAACAAGAGGAGTGACTTTAATAGTGCAAGGTGATTTATTGCAATGCTCACAGTTTATGTGCCATGAAATTTTTACGATGCTGCTGTGAAACAATTTCATTTGCATCTTAAAAAGCCACGTGACTACTGAAGTTTTATTGTTGTATGACGTGTGCTTTATAAGACATTTACAGCAGCTGTAATCCTGGGCTGAGCACTCGCAGCGACCGTGCGCGGTGTAAGGGAAGATCACCAGAGCCCAAGAAGAGCAGCTTGGTGTGACTCTTAAAGATATGAACCAAACAGACATGCTTCTTAGTGTAAGCTGAATTTCTTTAAATATATATATATATATATATATATATATATATATATATATATATACACAGTATATATATACACACATATATATACATAAGTAGATTTATACACATATAAAACATACACGTGGACAAAATGTTTTTGTACTATTCGTTTAATAAAAGAAAAATCCACAATGGTCATAGAAATAACTTGAATCTCACAAAATTAATAAAGAAAAATTCTATGAAAATGAACAAATGAAAGTCTGACATTGCTTTTCGCTTCAACAGAAAAAAATAAAATAAAATTCATGAAACAGACCTGGACAAGTTATTTCTGTGACCATTGTGGGTTTTTATTTCATTAAATGAGGGGGACCAACAATTTTGTCCAGGTGTGTATCACTAGAAAGCCGACGAGAAAGTAGTCGGATTTCCTGGTTTGTCCCATGTTGTTAGAGACATCGGTGCCATTAAATTCGACACCGATATCTCCCCACTGTCCGAAGGGCAGGCCTTACAGTCTAGCATCATCTCTGGGTTGTAAGAAATGCCCCCTCTCACTGTACGCTAACATACCCTTGTACTGTCAAAGGGGTATTCCTCACAGGTCAGTGTCATCATGGGGCAGTAAGCAACGCCCCTTCTGTGCTATGTTAGGCTGGGTTCATACGGGGATTTTTGGACTAGATTTTGCCTCAGAATATGGTCCAAAAAAACCACCTCCCATTGACTTCAATAGGAGCCGTTCACTTCTTTTTTCCGCTAGCCCTTTCTTACCGCTGATTCCGCATCAGAATCCGCCAGAGCGTCCGCGGCGCAACACCTCCCTCCCATTTATTTGGGTCTAATCCGGAGGGGAATACCACAACTGGATGCCGGTGCACTGCACTGGCATCCAGTCGCGGCTAGCCATTTTTTGGACCGTATTCTTAGGTGGCCTCCACATCAAAATCTGGTCCAAAAATCCCTGTATGAACCCAGCCTTAGAGTTCAGTAGAGGGGGCGTTCCTTACCTCACAGTGATGACACTAGGCTGTGTTATATAGCGGTATATAATATTGCACATTGATGAGGACATGAATGGTTCTCTTTAAAAATGGATCAGTTGACACACAAAAAATGGACAAACAGATGCGGAACAGATATTAAAAATGGATTGTTTTTCACGGCCAAGAAATGGAGATGGTTGTGTGACTATAGGCTAAGTTGTATATTTACTGTATAATAACTTTTTTCCAATTAAACAAGATATAAGAGTCCGGATATATCAGAGTTTCTCATCCCGATGCTTACCCTGGGTAACCTGGTCACATTGGTATTGAGTGAATATATTATCTTAGCACTGTTACTTAATAGATTTTCCCTTCTATGGTTAACATACGCAGTGTTTACTGAGCTCACCTTCCCCACAGTGTGAATAATGTGCTCAGCATTTCCATTGGCTTTTGACCTTAAAGGAAACATTTTAGAATTCCTAACACACAAATAATTGCCTAATGTTTTACATTCATGGCTAACAGCAGGCACTGGTCAAAATTTCGACAGAATACCGAAATGTAAGGAGAAGGCATATAACGTGTTTTCTATTCTTTTACCTTGACTTCTTTTTATTAGTTTCTTACACTCATTACTGTATTAAGAAGGTTCAGGGATGACATTTACATCCTGTTGTTCAGTCTAATAAATATTAAGTGGCAAAATGTATTATTTATTATGTCTTTTGTCCTTGGATTAAAATAAAGCATATAACCTAAAACTTAATACTGCATTGAAGGAAACTTACCACCTTACTCGTAATACTGAGTGAGATATAGTCATGTAATGAAGCATATTTTTTTTCAGAATTTCTTACAGAGGTGTGATTTTGAGCTCCAATCAGAGGCAGCCAGTGTCAGAGCTCAGAATGACCCTCTTGGTCTGCTCCTGCCTGACACCGCTTTCCTGACAGTACAGAGGCTAAATAGCACATCAGGCACCAAAACTAACAGCATTGATTGCTCAGAAATGGTGGGGGCTAGAGAAAAAAAAAATTCCAACTGCGCCAGAATCATCAGAGCAGTAGCTATAAATTGATGGAAAGTGCTGGACTTGTTGGAGGTGGTGAAAGGTCCTTTTTAATCATTCATCCTATCCTAAGTAGTCTATATAAAAAGCAAACACAATATTAATAGAAATGAGCGAGTAGTATTCGATCAAGTATGTATTCGATAGAGTATTACGGTATTCGAAATATTCGTACTCGATCGAATACTACTAGCTATTCACAGTAAATATTCAATTTAGAGCCAGCGTTGATTGGCCAAATGCTATACAGCGTATAGCATTCGGTAAATCAATGCTGGTTCTGCAGCAGGCTCGTCCTTGCTAGTCAGGAGAGCTGGCAGTTTGCGGTTATGAGGGAGCTGACTTTTTCTCATAGGAATGCATTGACCAGCATTGATTGGCCAGTGTACAGCATTTGGCCAATCAACGCTGGTTCTTCCGGTGGGTCGTCTGTGAGGAAGCGGAGTCTAAGATCGGACCACAGTAGTCTCCATTGTGATCCGATTTTAGACTCCGCCTCCATTACAGATTTACGCTAGGTTCACACTATGCATTTGGGTTTGGGGCTTTTTCGGGTCTGCTTGGGATCTCAAAAAAAAAACAAAAACCAATCACTTAAAAAGCAAATTTTTTTTAAGCGGAATGGGGACCGGAAACCAAGCACTGGTGTGAACCCAGCCTTAGTATTGGCGCCAGGCACTTCAAATTACACCTTGGTCTGTGGTTATTTTTAAAACTAAAGTAAGCAGAAGATTTTTTTTTGTCCTGCTATTTCTATTCTGTGCTTTCTGTATTTGATTTCCTCATAAAATTCTCTTTCAATTACTTTATAAAGTAAACCTCAAACTTTCAAGAAAATGAAACTAGGGATTTAAGCTCTGTGTAAAAAAAATCTCTGACCTTTGTAAAGATGTTATAAAAGTTTTGAGCACAGATTCTATTGATATTATATAGGCTAAAAACAAAGGGAACAATAGGTACAATTTACGAATTAGATAATTTTTTTTGTCTTTTGTCGCTAGAGTCTGTTTTGCAGAAACCTAACTTTAACATGACAATAGGAAAATGAAGTCTTGAAATAAGTGCTGTAGCTTCATGTCTCATTTCATACATTGCCATTAAATTAAATATTGTATAATATCTCTCATTGTATAGACACCATCACCTTCTACATCATTGTACTAACTTTACCAATGATTCAGTGTTTTCAATTAATGGGATGACAATCGGGTGTGAGTGGGTGATCTGTTTTATTTAAAGAACAGAGATCTATCAAAGTCTGATCTTTATAACATACTAGCAGTACCCGCGACTTCGTCCACGGCAGCGTTCCCGTGTTGCGTGCCCCACCTGCAGCGCGGGCCCTCCCTCATTGCTTGGCATCCCCTGCCACCACCTGGTCCACTTCCCACCACCTCCCCTTACCCCGGCCCCCTGTCCAACGACCCCGGCCCCCTTTCCACCACTCCGCGACCCCGGCTCCCTTTCCATAACCTCCATGACCCTTGGCCTCTCCTCCCCTGCGAATAGGTCCCCCCACTCCGGGACCCCGGCCCCCTACCCCCCCCCCCCCCATGACCCTGGACCCTGTTCAGCGACCCTGTCCTGTCACCCCGGCCCCCCCTGCCAAACCTCCACGACCACGGGCCTCCTTTCCACCCTTCCCGTGACTCTAGCACCCTTTCCCCCCTGACCACGAACCCCCCCTCCCAACTCTTCATCCTTGACCTCTCCCTCTTCAACCCCCCACCTCCCGTACGCCTAGTGTCCCCATGTGCAAAGGGTCTGCAGCCTGTGCTGTGCGTGTGACTGTGCGGCCATGCACAGCGTGTTAAGGGAAGAGGGCAGTTCGGGAAAGTGTCCCAGTCCCCGATTCCTTTTCTCACCCCCGGGGCCCCGGCCGACTTATCTTTCCATGACGGGCAATCGGCTCGTCCGATGGCTGCATGCTGTGTACTGGGGGCACTGCCATGTTCTTCCTACCGCTTGGCGGCCGGCTGGAGCTTCAATAGCTCCGCCCCCTCTGTAGGCAGATAGGCTCTGCGGCCGGCTGGAGCCTGTATAGCTACACCCCCCTACCGCTAGCTCCAATCGGCGATCAGCGGTGACGTCATCATCAGGTCCTTCATCATCAGGTCCTTCACAAGGACCGTGATTCCAGAACTCACGGTGGCCAAACCTGGCAGCCTACGGGGGTAAGCATGCACCTATGTTTCATGCCTGGTGCCATTGTAGGTATGTGTGGAATTTGAGTGTAATCCATTCGGCTGTTCCGGCGTGATTGAGGAACAAACATCCAAACACACAAAGGCTTCCCCTGCGGCCCACCTCAGACTGCAGCCAAGCAATCGGAGCCCCGCTGAATGACCTGTGATGACGTCATGTCAGGTCCTGCAATCGGAGGCCCGCTGAATGACCTGTGATGACGTCATGTCAGGTCCTGCAGCGGAGCCAGAGAGCACTTTTGCAGGTCGCGGTCGGGATTCCGGGTGAGTGTGGGACCTAAAAAGTAGCCTATGTTTCCTTCCTAGTGAATATCTAGGTCTGTGGCAAATTTCATGCTAATCCGTTCACCCCTTTTTGCGTGATTGAGGAACAAACATCCAAACTCACAAACATCCAAACACCCAAAATTTCACATTTTAGTAGGATGTTTGGGGAAGTGTATAAATGGCACATGCAAAGGAGATTTCTGAGGACCTCAGAAGAAGGGTTGCTGATACTCAACATCAAACCACAATAAGACAGACTGATTACAAAAGGAGGAAATTCAAAGTCATTCCACAAGATCACCAAGAAACCCAAGGTAAGTTCTAAGAGCTAAAGCCCCTTGTTACATTAGATAATGTTAATGTTCATGAGTTCACCATTAAGAGGACACTGAACAACAATGGTGTGTGTAGCCAGATTGCAGTCAGAAAAACAATGTTTTACAGATGGACGAGACCAAAATAGAACCTTGCGTTCCAGCATGAAAAACATATTTAAAAAATGGTGATAGTTAGGGCTAAGCAAACGGATTAGTTTAAAACACAAAACTTTTGGGGTTCATCAGCCAGAAAACAATATTATATTCTAGGGTCTCCTTAGACCCAGTGGAGGCAAGGGGAGGTAACGGAAAATAACAAAAACTCATACTCCCCTTTCCTCACCTCTTCTGCAAGTCTGTTGGTCCCCTGGCATCTGTCATGATATCATGATGCTCGACGCCCCATGTGATCTCAGGGAAATCAGATGGAGGCTGGAAAAGGACGTTATGGATGCAATGATACCCAGGAGATGCCCTTCACTTATTATACTGTGGAGTTTGATGAGACCCCAGAGTATAATAATAAAACTTCCCAACTGAACTGGAGAGCTGAACCTCATGAACATTTGTGAAAAGAATCGTATGAGGTTTGCAGGGGTGAACCTGCCCCTTTCGCCGCCCGAGGCGAAGTGCAGAAAGCCGCCCCCCCCGGGAGGGGGTGGAGCGGGGCGTGGCTTAGCGGATGGGGCGGGGCTTAATGGAGGGGCGGGGCTTGGCGCGGTTCGCCGGCAGAGAGCAGGCCCGGAGACTGCCTGCGCTTTGCCTGAGCGTGCGGGGAGGCTGCTGGAGCAGCGCTGCTCCAGTGGCCTCCCCAAACCACTGCTCCGTGCTAAGCCAGTCCAGGACAGCTTGTCCTGGACTGGCTTACTTTAGCAAAAATGCCGCCCTCCCTGAGGCCCTGGCATAGCGCCGCCTGAAGCGCTCGCTTCAGGTCGCCTCATGGGAGGTGTGGCGCTGGAGGTTTGCCCATTTCTGGTAGTAATATCATGGTTTGGGCTTGTTTTTCTGCATCTGAGCCATGATGGTTTTCCATCATTAATGGAACAATGAATTCTGAATTATACCAAGCACACAACAAACCAGTGATTAAAGAAGAATAAAGTTAGTAGTTTGGAATGGCCAAATAAAAGTTTTGACCTTAATGCGAAAGAAATGTTGTTGAACGGTTGAAGTGATCAATTCTTAGGCGTAAGCCCACCAACATAACAGAGTAGAAGCTGGTTTGTACTGAGAAATGGACTAAAATTCTTCCAAAATGATGTGGAGGACAATTGCCATTTTGTTGCAATTATTGCTGCTGAAAGTGTTCCCACTAGAAACTGAAATCAAAGATTCACATACTTTCACCAGGGTTGAGGGGATATCGTCACTCCATAGGGAGAGACCACCATTTAGGTGTGTGGAGTCTTATTAAGCCATGAGCGCTCCACTGTGCAAAGGAACATGGGAAGAATATGCAAATCTGACTTCCATGATGTAATTAGGATGCCAGTGACTCAAGTATGCACACCAATAGAAGGCGCTGACTGAAAATGTGCAAGTCTATCTTCCATGATGTAATTAGGAGACAGAGACAGAGTCTCAGTCAAGACATTCAATCACCCTGTCTGTAAGGATCCAGTTCTGTTTTTACGTTTCACCTGTCTGTGGGCAAGTCTGCCTCGTTGTAAGATGGCCGCTATAGCTTCGGTGGCCATCTTGCCTGCTCTTGAGGCTATATTAATGAATGCACCTGTGTTCCTCCCTGCTTGAGTATCAGTCAGATCTTTGTCTCGTCTGCCTCTAGCTCTCCGCCTCTATTGTGAAGAGTCCTGTGGTTCTCTTGTTCCAGAGTTCTGCCATTTCCTACCATACCTGCATCTAGATACCTGTCTTCCTCCCGGCTGTTGCCCTTCAGCTTATCCCCTCAGCTGCACATGAGCTCCCCCTGATTGATTCAGTCTCTCATCAGGAAAACCTCTAGTGCTACACAACCTGCCTTTTACTACCGGCCGAACGCTACCCAGCTATGCTGCAACTGACTGTAAGTTCGTCTCTTCTTTGCTGTAACTATTGTCTGCTGTGCATTTCCCCTATCAGCCATAGGTGTCCACAGAGCATCCACACATAGTGTAACAGGATACTCAAGCCCACAAGATGGAGGCCGCTGAGTCTGGGGACTTGGAGACCCGTATTAAGAGAATACAGCAATACACAACTTCTTTGTATACAGAGTTGCAGTCGCTAAAGTCCAAGATAAATTCTCTAGAGTTACAAGCTAACAAAAATGTGCAGGATCTTGGCAAAGCGATGCAGGACTTGCATACACGGACAACCGCGGTTGAGGCTTTGAAGTCAGCTCCCCCCGTAGTACTGAGCCCCCCAAAATTGCCACCATTTAGGTTTGGTGGAGACCGCGACAAGTACCGTGGCTTTGTAAACCAGTGTAAACTCTATTTTGATGCACATATCGGTCAATTTCCAAATGATCGCGCCAAGGTACTCTGCATCATCATGCTTCTGACACACAAGGCTCTAGCATGGGCAAACCCGCTAATTGAGACCGCTGATCCTTGTCTAGATAGTCTGACTCAGTTCCTTGATGGCATGGCCCTGATGTTTGATGATCCTAATCGTCGCGCCACTGCAGAGACCAACTTACTGGCGCTTCGACAGGGCCGACGTACGGTCACAGAGTATGCCATGGAATTTAAGAGATGGGCAGTGGACACGACTTGGAAATCTGAGGCGCAACTACCGTTGTTCAGGAGAGGATTATCCAGCGCCATTAAGGACGAACTGGCCCGTTCTGAGGCTCCCTCCAAGTTTGAAGAGTATGTACACCATTGCATACGGATTGATATCCGCTTATCCGAACGAAGACAAGAGAGATGGGCAGCGATGAATCGCAGGGACAGCCCACCAGCATTTTCTCCTGCATTTCCCAAGGAACCTTCTAATAGGCCCCCACAGGAGACTGAGCCAATGCAACTAGATGTTGTACAGAGGTCTGAGAGTAATGCTCGTAGGGAACGCCGGCTGCGTGACGGTCTATGTCTCTATTGTGGGGAGTCCGGTCATTTTCTCATAAATTGCCCGAATCGACCTCGCAGGACTGTCGCAGCCGTGGCCGAAGGAGATTTGTCTGACTGTGAATCAGAAGCCTCAGAAGCGTCACAGCCTTTGAATGCAGTTATTCAGACCCTGTCGTCGGTGGCTTCACACCTGGAGAAGAGGAAGAAGGAGACCCATTGCCTCCTGCCCATTCAGATTTGGACCAACACTCGTTGGATTTCCACCTCAGCAATGGTGGATTCCGGAGCTAGTGGCAACTTCATGGATCTGGCCTTTGCTAAAGAACATGGTATCGCAACCCAACATAGGGCCTCACCCGTGCTTATGGAGACTGTGGATGGTTCCCCCCTGGTATCGGGGCCAATAGATCAGGAAACCAGACCCCTAAGGGTATCCATGCCGCCTGATCATCAGGAAGAACTATCCTTCATGCTTATCTCCTCTCCTCATTTTCCAGTAATCCTAGGCCTCCCATGGTTGAAAAAGCAGAACCCAGCTATCAACTGGGAAACTAGAGAGTTACGCTTCCCTGCAAAGAAGAAGTCAGCCATTTGCCCGGTCACATCGGTTCCTGACAATCCTTCTAACCTTTTTTCATCAGTCTATTCTGACTTCTTGGGCGTGAGTGACAAGAAGAATGCAGATAAACTTCCACCACACCGGCCATATGACTGTCCAATTGAGCTTTTGCCCGGTGCAGCAATTCCGTTTGGCCACATCTATCCTCTAGCCGGGCCGGAGTTAAAGGCCCTCAAGGACTACGTTGATGAAAACCTGGCAAAGGGGTTTATTCGTCCTTCCTCATCTCCAGCAGGTGCTCCAATCTTTTTTGTGAAAAAGAAGGACGGGTCCCTCAGACCCTGCATAGATTATCGGGAACTCAACAAAATCACTGTTAAAAACCGTTATCCACTTCCTCTAATCCCCGAACTTCTGGAACGAGTTCGCCATGCCAAGATTTTTTCCAAATTAGATCTTCGAGGAGCATACAACTTACTGCGGATTAGAAAAGGAGACGAGTGGAAAACTGCCTTTCGGTGTCGGTACGGACACTTTGAATATCTGGTCATGCCGTTTGGTCTATGCAATGCCCCAGCTGCTTTCCAACATTTGGTTAATGACATCTTCCGGGATCTCTTGGATCAGTTCATGGTGGTGTATTTGGACGATATCCTTATTTTTTCCAGCTCTCTACAAGAACATGAGGAACATGTGAAGATTGTTCTGGACCGCCTACGAGTAAACCAACTTTACATTAAACTCGAAAAATGCGAGTTCCACAAGACTGAGATCCAGTTTTTGGGCTATGTAATCTCACAACAAGGATTGTATATGGATATCAGTAAGATCCAAGCAATCATGGATTGGCCGGTCCCGAAGAATACCCGAGAGGTACAACGTTTCATAGGCTTTGCCAACTTTTACCGGCGCTTTATTAAGCACTTCTCAGAGATTGTCAGTCCCATTACCCAACTTACCAAGAAGGGGACAGTGTTCCGTTGGACACCCCAAGCCCAGGAGGCATTTACTCGCCTTAAGTCAAGGTTCACATCCGCCCCAGTATTAATACATCCTGATCCGGAGTTGGCATTTATAATAGAGGTGGACGCTTCAGACAGTGCCGTGGGAGCTGTCTTATCTCAGAGAACAGGAGAGAAGGGTCTCTTGCACCCTTGTGCATACTTCTCCCGAAAGTTATCTTCTGCTGAGAGGAATTACGATGTCGGAAACAAGGAACTGTTGGCGATCATCTCCGCGTTCAAAGAATGGAGGCATCATTTGCAGGGGGCTTCTCAGCAGATTGTCGTACTCACCGATCACCGTAATTTGGAGTTTGTCCGATCCGCAAGATGTCTTTCTCCCCGACAGGTTCGCTGGAGCCTATTTCTAAACCAATTTAATTTTATCATCTCCTATCGACCGGGCTCCCGTAATGGCAAGGCTGACGCCCTTTCCCGGATGTTCTCTACCGAATCGGATTCGGCTCCCTCATTTGAGACTATAGTACCCGACGCCAATGTGGTGGGAGTGATACAGAATGAAGACTTAATTAACGCCTTTAAGGAAGCCTATGTCACTGATCCTCTCTTGTCCCAGCCGGTTAATGACGTTCATCTGACCTTTAAAAATGGAGTATGGTTCCAAGGCCAATGCCTCTACGTGCCTAAGTCTGCCAAACTAAGAGTACTAAGACTGATGCATGACTCCAAGGTGGCAGGTCATAAAGGGGTGCAGAAGACTCAAGAGTTCCTCTCACGATTCTTCTGGTGGCCGGGGTATCAGAGGGATGTTAAAGACTATGTCCGTTCTTGTGTCATCTGTGCCAGATGTAAGTCACCTCGGTCTGCTCCGACTGGATTGCTACAACCTCTGCCAGTGCCTTCTCGTCCATGGGGATCCATATCTATGGACTTTATTGTCGAATTACCTATCTCTAAGGGTATGAATACCATTCTAGTTGTGGTTGATCGATTAACGAAGGCTGCCCACTTTATACCTTACCCCAGACTACCAACTGCTAAAGACACTGTGGAATTAATTATTCAAAATGTCTTTCGGCTGCACGGGGTCCCCGACGAAGTCATTTCAGATCGAGGAGCGCAATTCATGGCGAGATTCTGGCAAGGATTTTGTTCAGCATTAGACATTAAAGTCCGCTTGTCCTCTGCCTACCATCCGCAGTCAAACGGCCAGACCGAGAGGACCAATCAGACTTTGGAACAGTACCTGCGTTGTTTCATCAGTCATTTGCAGGATGATTGGCTGGATCTCCTTCCTCTGGCAGAATTCTCCTATAACAATTCCCAGAGTGCTTCTACAAAGGTGTCACCCTTCTATGCCAATCTGGGGTTCCACCCCAAAGTTTTTCCCAGGCTGCCAAGTGATGTCACCATACCGGCAGTTACGGAACGTGTGGCAATCATTCAGCAAAACTTGGAAGTGTTGAAGGAAACCTTGACTGCAGCTCAGGAGAGATATAAGAGATCAGCGGATCAGTCCCGCAGACCAGAACCCATATTCAAAGTTGGAGACTTAGTCTGGCTTTCTACAAAAAATTTAAAACTGAGAGTACCCTCCCCGAAGCTGGGGCAAAGATTTGTAGGACCATTTAAGATAAGTGCCATCGTCAGTGCAGTGGCCGTTAGATTAAAGCTCCCCAACACCATGAAAATCCATCCAGTATTCCATGTTTCCCTATTGAAGGCTGCTATCCCTAATCCGTTCCCGGGACGCGCTGCCCAACCACCCGATTCAGTATTGATTGATGGTGAGGAACAATTTTTGGTGGAAGAGATTCTGGATTCTAGAATCCATAGGAACCAATTACAGTATCTGGTCAAGTGGGAAGGGTACCCGCCTGAAGAAAATTCTTGGGAACCTGTTGATAATATAAATGCTCCCCGTCTGGTGTCCAGGTTCCACCGAAGACATCCCGGTAAGCCTGCCCATAGGGTGTCCGGAGGCCACTCCTAAGGTGGGGGTAGTGTAAGGATCCAGTTCTGTTTTTACGTTTCACCTGTCTGTGGGCAAGTCTGCCTCGTTGTAAGATGGCCGCTATAGCTTCGGTGGCCATCTTGCCTGCTCTTGAGGCTATATTAATGAATGCACCTGTGTTCCTCCCTGCTTGAGTATCAGTCAGATCTTTGTCTCGTCTGCCTCTAGCTCTCCGCCTCTATTGTGAAGAGTCCTGTGGTTCTCTTGTTCCAGAGTTCTGCCATTTCCTACCATACCTGCATCTAGATACCTGTCTTCCTCCCGGCTGTTGCCCTTCAGCTTATCCCCTCAGCTGCACATGAGCTCCCCCTGATTGATTCAGTCTCTCATCAGGAAAACCTCTAGTGCTACACAACCTGCCTTTTACTACCGGCCGAACGCTACCCAGCTGTGCTGCAACTGACTGTAAGTTCGTCTCTTCTTTGCTGTAACTATTGTCTGCTGTGCATTTCCCCTATCAGCCATAGGTGTCCACAGAGCATCCACACATAGTGTAACACTGTCTAAGCCTCTCACCTCTGCCTGGTCAGTCCTCTCTGCGCCAAGCTGATGAGATGCAAATACATCGAAACAGCTGTCCTTGGCTGAGAAGACTGTATCTGGTATAATCCCAACATCATTGCAAACAAAGGCCTCTGAGAAGGTCGGCATGAAGTTAAAGGGAGCGCCCTCTATTGGATGTCTTGACTGAGACTCTGTCTTCCTAATTACATCATGGAAGACAGACTTGCACATTCTCAGTCAGCGCCCTCTATTGGTGTGCATACTTGAGGCATGGCATCCTAATTACATCATGGAAGTCAGATTTGCATATTCTTCCCATACTTTCACCACTCATAGATGTGTCATATTGGATTATTTTCTTCTATATATAAATGACAAAGTCTATTTTTATTGACTCATTTGTTTGATTTATTTCTCTTTATCTACTTTTATTTTACTAGGTCAAATGTGTACAGAAATATAGAAAATTCTGAAGAGTTGATAAAATTTCTGTTGCTGAGTTGTTTTGGAACTTGTGGTAACAAAATAAAAAAAACTTTATATTCTGGAGACCACGCCAGATGAAGAACAATTTTCTGTAAAAAGAGGCCATGTTTGTTTATATATCTTTATCCTGTGTATATAATCCTCTGATAATGATTAATAACAGAGAACAACAGTGAGTCAGTGCTGTATATATACAATAATCTGATTATAACTGATAACGGAGAAACAACAGTGTGTGAGGGCTGCAATCTTCTGATAATGATGTATGTGTTAGGATTGGGTCCCACAAGGTTCTCTCTCAGCGCACAGCGCCACCTGCGGGTCAATCTAACTCTTGCCCTCGGCCTCGGATAGTGAGGTGTATGGAGTGTAAGTCCAGCTTTCGGCCTACTGAGCATGCTCAGACTTTTTGGAGCCGCTCACAAGCTAAGTGCCATTTCTTCCCTATTGAACATGAGCGGTGAGGTCATGACCACCGCCCCTATTGGGCAGGGATATGCCTTTAAATAGTGTGAGCCGACGCCCTCCCGGCGCTCACACTTTGACTGAAGTTTGCTAATGACAGTAGTTCAGGGCTAGGCTCCAGTACCCAGGCAGGTGTTCAGACTAGGCCTCTGTGTGGGGTTTCTTTAGCCTCTATCTGCACTGTAGTTAGTACCTATAAATCCTGAACTGTCAGCCCTACACTAGGCTAGGAGCTCTGTTCCAGCCTGAGGCGTTGACAGCAGGTGTGGTCTCTGAGTTAGCTTCTTTATTCTGTCAAACTTCCTGTGTACTCCTAGCTGCTGCAGGAGCATGTTTTGTTGCTGAACTGGGGTGACGGTTAACCCTTGGCAGCCTTGCTGTTTCAGCTGTAATGTGCACCTGTCCAGTGAGGTTAACCGGCAGGGTGTTGTTGCAGCTTGTTCACATTGTGTACCGCACCACATGACTGCCAGTGCAGTTTAACTGGTAGCACGCTGTTCAGACTTACAGCCGCCCATCTGGGCCTGTGGACCTCGCTGCAGTGTCTGCAGACTAGCGGTTCTGAAGTTAAAGTTTATTATTTTTATATGTATACACAGAACCGTAACAGTATGTCAATAAGATGTATCGGTTGGAAGAATTGACCTTGTGTGTACCTTAGAATGAGCATTTCCTAAAAATTTGGAGGCCATGGGAACTGTTTAGGGCTTCGTTCATATCTCCGTTGGAGTCTCCGTAAGAAACTCCGTTGCAGATTCTGCCAAAAATCAGCAGAGAGAAAAAGCCCTCCACAGAGGATTATAGTCTATGGCAGGGGTAGGGAACGTACGGCTCTCCAGCTGTTGCAAAACTACAACTCCCAGCATGCATACTGGCTCTGCTGTTCTGGCAACTCCCATGGAAGTGAATGGAGCATGCTGGGAGTTGTAGTTTCACAGCAGCTGGACAGCCGAAGGTTCCCTACCCCTGGTCTATGGGTTCCGCGAGTGTCCTCGGGTAGCTGCTGTTTTAGTAAGCAGGGTCTCCATTGTTCAAGTCCCACGGCGGGTACAAATGATGGACAGCACGATACAAGTTCGAACCTAGCCCAGGTCGTCTTCTTAAAATTAGTACCCTCATTTTTTTTTCTGTGCATATTTCACACCATCTAACCTAGAAAGAAAAAGCTTGCAGAAAAAGGAACCCATTGAAGTCAATGGAAGGCTTTTTTTTCAGCGCTGAAATTCCACACCAAATTCCTTACCATTTTCCTCCGTGTTGATGGACCTTTATGGCTTTAGCCCAGAGAATAAGAGACTGTATAACCAAACTCAGATTTTTTTTTCTTCTCCAGTTTTAGGAAGAAATACTTTACATATAGAATAACACACTACTGTAAAATACAGAATGCTAATATAATATAATACATTGATGAAAACACATCACTGGTGTGTATAAAGGCAGGATATAAATGGCTGCCATGAAAGGATTCAGTAGATTGCAATGAATCTGTGGTATGAGATTTGTGATAAAGCCATAGAGGCTGCGCATCTTAAATAAATACGATATGAGTAATGTATAAAAGCTGCTGAAAAAGATCAGGAAACAATGTTTTATGGTCAGCAGGGTTTATTTAAAAAAAAAAAAAAAACCCTACGGAGCCCTCTGGGCTACTGACTGCTAAACAACCTGGTGTGAAAGCTAACAGTTACTGTCACTGCCAGCTAAATAAAAGGACCAGGTGTGCTCTGTTACCGTTCACAGAGCCCTGTGCAGACAGAGCAGCCGCACAAATAAACTAACTGGCTAGCCAGAACTCCTGGACTAGCCAGAGACCAACAAACCCTGTGTGCTTCCAGCCACCCAACCCCCAATGCAGCTACAGCCTAACAACTGGTCAGTGTGAATACTGACCGGCACTCGCACACACACAAGGCAGCATGATGCCCAACTATAAATGGCTTTGCTGACTCAGGGGATTATTCTAACTAGGGCCACTGTTGACAGGCTGGAACCCAAGCGCACACACACACATCAATTCAGGATAGGATTTGAATTTGATCTTAGAGCGCCGGGCGTCCAGACCAGCCCCCTTATATAGGCAAGGGGCGGTCACCAGCAAATAGCCCAGCTGTCCAATCCGAGCATCTATTGCTCAACACACATGTAGATCAACCAATCGACCACGCCCGGCTGTTGCAAGGCAGATTAACCCCTGCAACCCAGGATTGTGCAGAGGAACAGACAGTAACGCCCATATCATGGCCGCAGTTACTGCACAATCCTAACAATACCCCCCCTCCACGGCGCAACGACGCCATGGGTCTCCAGATTGGAGATGAAAATGGCGAGGAGTGAGCCAGACATGATCCCTTAGGGACAGTTCCGTCCCTGACCTATGTCTGCTATCCGCTGTTGCTCTGCTCCTGCCCTTGGCCTGGCTAATGGCCGAATGTATAAGCCATGGAGCTTTATTAATTGGTAACTCTACCACAGGACTTGGCAAGTCAGGGGAGTAAGAAAGTCCAGTCCTATTATCCTGACCACATACTGTGCCTACACTCTGTTTAAGGTTTGGTTTTTCTCCACTTATTTCTTGTGGGCGCAAACCCTGGCTGGCACCAGATGGCAGGGGACCATGAGACTTTCTTGCAGATTTATGCCTCCTGTTTCTGCGTGGAAGTGGTGTTGCCCTTGGCAACAGGTCAGTGGAGTATACTCCAGGTCTGTGTTTTACCAGAGACCCAGCAGTGTGTACAGTAAAGACCTCTGCAGATTGAGGCGGTAAGACCTCTTGCTTTGAAGGTCTCACTGGAGTGACGGTAGATTGTATAGCCTCCATACACCTTCCCTTGCACTCAGGACTCCACTTATTAATCTCCCCTTGCCTCCAGTCTATGACTGGTGAGTGCCGGCATAACCATGGGAGACCTAGCATCACTGCATCATTTAAGCCCTCCAAGATTTGGAAAGAGAGCTTCTCTGTATGCAGGGTTCCACTCCGCAGAAGCAACGGTGGCATCTCAAATCGGATCTGCGGCTGAATCTGAGACCCGTCTACCACCGTAATGTTAACGGGGGGTCTTAAGAGCTCTCATGGGCACACCATTCTGCTGGGTGAATTTGGCTGACATGAAATTCCCCATGGCCCCAGAGTCTATCATTGCTCTAGTATTTACCCAACCATTACCCAGCTTAAGGGCTACTGGGAAATGGACACGATTATGGGACTTTTGTGTACCAAGTAACCCACCCCCGATGGACACTTGGCTAGCCTTCTTTTCCAGTGGGGTCGAGCATTGAGGAGCAATATGCCCTGGCCTGTTGCAACGGTAACAAATTACCCCCCTGATTTTCCTACTCCTGCTGCCACCAGGAGTGGAAGCACGGGAGGTGTCCATAGGTTCTGTGGACTCCTCAGCAGGCGAGGCAGTGGTAGATTTTATGACCCCCCTCTGTGACATAAGATTGCGCTCGAGCCCCCACTCCACTCTCCTATCAGACAACTGTGCATCCACACGAGTAGCTGAATTTATTAGGGCAGAGAGGGAGGTAGAAGGCTTTCGGCCTGCTAGTTCGTCCTTTATATTTGAGGACAAACCTTCCCCAAAGATTGCCACCAGTACCTTGTCTGGCCAATCCAGCTCAGATGCCAAAGTTCGAAACTCGATAGCAAAGTCCGCTACCGAACTCTGGCCTTGCTTTAAACGTAAGAGCTGAGAGGCAAAGGTGGACTGGGGCACTGGGCCATGAAACACCAGGCGTAGTGCTTCACACAGCACGGCTAGTGTAGCCAAGTCCGCTGCATCCCGTTCTTTTAACGGGGTGACCCGGACCAAGGCTCTCCCAGTGATGTATGTTTTACATTGGTGAATGAATCCCCGACATCCCTGCGGCTCACCCGCATACCGCTCCGGAGGCAGGAGTGGACACGGTGACGCTGCAGGAGTTGGCAGACTACCCACCAACTGAGCCATAGCCTGAACTAACCCTTGAGACAGGTCAGAAAAATTAATTGGGGCAGCTGGAGGAGATTGCTACAAGTGTTGCTCCACCGCTCCCAGGCGTGTATTCAGGCTCTCAACAAGATTCATTAAATGCGTTTTTGAAGTCATTTTGCGGTGGGGCTCTGGCTCTAAGATACTGTTATGGTCAGCAGGGTTTATTAAAAAAAAAAAAAAAAAAACTAACTAAAGCCTACGCAGCCCTCTGAGCTACTGACTGCTAAACAACCTGGTGTGAGCGCTGTCTAACAGTTACTGTCACTGCCAGCTAAATAAAAGGACCAGGTGTGCTCTGTTACCGTTCACAGAGCCCTGTGCAGTCAGAGCAGCTGCACAAATAAACTAACTGGCTAGCCAGCATTCCTGAACTAGCCAGAGACCAACAAACCCTGTGTACTTCCAGCCACCCAACCCCCAATGCAGCTATAGCCTAACAACTGGTCAGTGTGAATACTGACCGGCACTCGCACACACACAAGGCAGCATGCTGCCCAACTATAAATGGCATTGCTGACTCAGGGGATATTTCTAACTAGGGCCACTAAGTGTTGACAGGCTGGAACCCAAGCACACACACATCAATTCAGGATAGGATTTGAATTTGATCTTAGAGCGCCGGTCGTCCAGACCAGCCCCCTTATATAGGCAAGGGGTGGTAACCAGCAAATAGCCCAGCTGCCCAATCCAAGTGTCCATTGGTCGACACACATGTAGATCAACCAGTCGACCACACCCGGCTGTTGCAAGGCAGATTAACCCCTGCAACCCTGGATTGTGCAGAGGAACAGGCCATATCATGGCCGCAGTTACTGCACAATCCTAACACAATGCTAGGCAATGATATTGGACTGTATTATATCCATATTGCATTGTCTTTTCGATAGGAAATTGGTGGGTACCCAGCCTATGGGTTCTAAATAATAGCAAAGAGTGACCGCCATTGGCCACCTATCATAAGTAAGATTATCTAGTGCAGGGAATGCATTGGTCAGATTTTTTCCTCTGAACAATCCCTTTAATGTTTTATGGCTATGATATACAATACATGTTTTAGTGTGGGATTTTGTACGCAGAAAAGCTGACAAATTACAGATGCTAGCATTGCCTCTCACCTGGTGATTCATCATAGTCTACATGTAGATAGCAATTTATGAAACCATTGCAAGTTGTCCTTCATTTCCTTACCTGACGAATTATACAACCGCAATTGTAATCTATTTTCTTAAACAAGATTCACAGGGGTAGATTTTATTAAAAGACCGGGTTCAGGTAACCATGATATGTCCGTATTACACAGGCTATATTATAGTCCCATACCCTGCTCTAACCACGGTGTAATGAGCCGATCTAGTAGTGCATAGGGACATAGGGATCTGTTGACTTTATTGCGGCCATGGATGGCTTTATTACAGGATAATTAGGGACACTAGAACCCTAGTCCATAAGGGCCTGTGCATGGTCTAGTGACCCAACTTGCCCTGACAGATTCCCTTTATGGCTGGGCCCACGTTATGAAAATGCAGTACCTGCAAAGTGATTCTGGCTAAAACTTCACAGTGGAAAAGCTGCATTTTCATAAACGCTTGCATTGCTGAAAATCATTTTGTATCAATTATACCTATGGAAACATTGGCATTTTCTGTATAGGTATAATATAGGCGTGGACCTTCTATGAAAAACACTGCAGAAAAAAATTGTGGCCTTACCCTTGGTTCACATCTGCATTTGGTAATCTGCTTGGGGAGCCCCCGAATGGACTACCAAATGCATTTGCAAACTCTGTGCAGTGAAAGCACACGGATCCCCAAAGACTATAATAGGGTCCGTGTGTTTTCTGCAAGATCTCCGCACGAGTCATGCGGACAGAAAAGTATATTGTGAAGTGAAGTGTCTGTGTGCACCCTCTGCTATTCTCTATGTGTATGAGAGCAGAGAGTCTGCTATGCTGATGACTGACTCGTCTCTGTGCTCTCACACACATAGAGAATAGCAGACACAGACACTTCCAGTGCTCTCTGGAGGATAATTAGCATATGAGTATAAAAAGGACATATTCAAAAACTACTGAGGCGATTTACATACAAAAGGTGTGTGTGGAATAGCCTTTCTAAAGGCTATGCAAGTATGTGCTTAGCTAAAAATGACTTTTCCCAATGATCGAGCCCCTTTAAGGTATTCTAACACTTTTAAGTAAATTATTCATCCAGTGTTGTGTGGTCCACAATATAATGAATTTAATGTATCTATTTGTATGTGACTTCCATATGTCTGTGCAGTTTCTATGAATGTATTATACAGTCCTATGAAAAAGTTTGGGCACCCCTATTAATCTTAATCATTTTTAGTTCTAAATATTTTGGTGTTTGCAGCAGCCATTTCAGTTTGATATATCTAATAACTGATGGACACAGTAATATTTCAGGATTGAAATGAGGTTTATTGTACTAACAGAAAATGTGTAATATGCATTAAACCAAAATTTGACTGGTGCAAAAGTATGGGCACCCTTATCATTTTATTGATTTGAATACTCCTAACTACTTTTTACTGACTTACTGAAGCACAAAATTGGTTTTGTAACCTCACTGAGCTTTGAATTTCATAGCCAGGTGTATCCAATCATGAGAAAAGGTATTTAAGGTGGCCAATTGCAAGTTGTTCTCTTATTTGAATCTCCTCTGAAGAGTGGCATCATGGGCTACTCAAAACAACTCTCAAATGATCTGAAAACAAAGATTGTCCAACATAGTTGTTCAGGGGAAGGATACAAAAAGTTCTCAGAGATTTAACTTGTCAGTTTCCACTGTGAGGAACATAGTAAGGAAATGGAAGACCACAGGGACAGTTCTTGTTAAGTCCAGAAGTGGCAGGCCAAGAAAAATATCAGAAAGGCAGAGAAGAAGAATGGTGAGAACAGTCAAGGACAATCCACAGACCACCTCCAAAGAGCTGCAGCATCATCTTGCTGCAGATGGTGTCACTGTGCATCGGTCAAAAATACAGCGCACTTTGCACAAGGAGAAGCTGTATGGGAGAGTGATGAGAAAGAAGCCGTTTCCGCAAGCACACCACAAACAGAGTCGCCTGAGGTATGCAGAGGCACATTTGGACAAGCCAGCTTCATTTTGGAAGAAGTTCCTGTGGACTGATGAAACAAAGATTGAGTTGTTTGGTCATACAAAAAGGCATTATGCATGGCGTCCAAAAAAAACAGCATTACAAGAAAAACACATGCTACCCACTGTAAAATTTGGTGGAGGTTCCATCATGCTTTGGGGCTGTGTGGCCAATGCCGGCACCGGGAATCTTGTTAAAGTTGAGGGTCGCATGGATTCCACTCAGTATCAGCAGATTCTTCAGAATAATGTTCAAGAATCAGTGACGAAGTTGAAGTTACGCCGGGGATGGATATTTCAGCAAGACAATGATCCAAAACACCACTCCAAATCCTCAGGCATTCATGCAGAGGAACAATTACAATGTTCTGGAATGGCCATCCCAGTCCCCAGACCAGTCACTTTTCTGTTGAGGTGCCCATACTTTTGCACCAGTCAAATTTTGGTTTAATGCATATTGCACATTTTCTGTTAGTACAATAAACCTCATTTCAATCCTGAAATATTACTGTGTCCATCAGTTATTAGATATATCAAACTGAAATGGCTGTTGCAAACACCAAAATATTTAGAACAAAAAATGATTAAGATTAATAGGGGTGCCCAAACTTTTTCATAGGACTGTATCTGTAGTGTCAGGAGTTGGCTGCAGGTACAGTCATGTAACCCTACTCTCTTCTGTGATCCTTAGTTGTTAGTTGTTGGTGCTATTTGTTAACACTTCAGACGTTCTTTTCTATATAACTCTATAATTACTATATATTGACTGTCTTTGTAAATGAATAATTCCTTATTTATCCAGTGGATGCCACATCACATTAACCTGGTCAACCGCAGAGCACTCGCTTGTAATTTGTTACTTGCCGAATGTGGATCACTAGAGAAGAGCAAAGACAGGGCTTAGAATTATCTATTCATAAATCCACAATATGTAAGCATGAGAGACTTCTTCAGATGGTACATACTATAAAAACACACATACACCATGAGATTATCTTGTTACATTGGAACGTGTCAAGAGACGGATTGTATTAGGGCATATAGTGAAAAGTTAGTGTTTCCAAATTATGTATTGTAATGGACCAGTGTAATATTCTTGCATTGTGTTCCCAGTAGGCAGTGGTTAGTACCTACCAAAAGTGTTCCAAGGAAGGACATACAGAGAAACAGTGAAACATTCATTATAGTATGCTGTGTATAGGACCACATAGCCGCAGATGCTCAGAGTGCCCTTGTTGACTCCAGTCTATAAACAAAAGCACTGACAATTGGCATGGGGGCATCAGAACATGGCCAAGGAACAATGGAAAATATGGCCTGGCCTGATAAATCACATTTTCTTATACATTACATGTATGACTGGGTGCACAATTTCCAATTTCCAAGACCATTGGCAATGGAGTCCTCGATTTACAAGGGGAAACACTAATAGATTTGGGTGAATCGAACCTAACGTGGGGTTGGGATGATATTTTGGGTTCTGGTGATGGACTATCTTTGAACTAAAATGAATATCGGGTCAGATCAGGATAAGAAAGTGAAAATCTCGCTTTAATTGGCGAAATACATCATTCCACCTTAACAATTGCCATGCCTTCATTTTCAATAGCTTTTCTAGTACATAATAATAGTGCTTGAAACTATGTGATTTCGGATTTGCTCACATATGTATTCATAGAAAACTGAGCATCTGTCATGCAGGACAACATTCACACTGTGCTGTAAACATCCTTTGTGAAGAATAATTACTTTAATTGCCATAATAAATAGAATCTATGTATCACCTCAGCTGCACTTTGTGTGACTCATAGAATTTACCTCACAGCTTTACATGCTGCCATGTAGTTCTTGAAAGACTCCAAAAATACCTGCTGTACAGAGAAATGTACCCATTAAATGAGGACAGCTTCACGGGTTACTGGAGTTCTACTATTGTAGATGGTGACAGACTTGTCCTCAACGAGAGGATATTTATGATCTTGTACAGGTTTAGCAAACGTAACTTGAATCGAGTAACTTGCTGCCGAGTGAAAACTCTACAAAAACTACAAAAGCCACTGAAAACCCATTAAAAAAAGTTAAAGTTTGAATGGATAGTAATAGGCAAACTATGAGTGTTTTTGTAGAAAATGCTGTCATGTTTCTTATGCTACGTGCACACCACAATGGGACCCCAAAGATGGAGATCTCATCTGCTAAAAAGCAGTTACCTGCATACACCCACTGACCCTGTAAACTATAATGGGGTCCACCAATGTTTGTTGAGTTTTAATTTACAACTTGCCATAAGTGTCCTCAGGGTAGTCCTTTACTGTGATGACATTTGGTCTTTGTACTGAACATTTCCGAACCTATCCCGTCTTTTTTTGAATGGCAGTCCTAGTGTCCATCCATGAGACCACCATAGAAACCCGGGGAAGGGTTCGGGAACATTTAGTGCAGACAGCCCAGGACACTTCATAGTGACAGAATACCCAGACACACTAGCAACTGTTGTACAATTCTATTTTTTTTTTATTTATTCAAGATAGTCATCAAGTAGTGATTAAAATCTACCACCAATGATGTCACCAATATCTAATACCTGTACCTATGCCATTGCCTGATTCTGCAAAAACATTGCAGTGCTCATAGTACTACAGTATATAACTCCCAAGACCTTACAATGTGAGGATGATGTCCCCAAAGGTCCTGGAAACTGTACCATTTGCTGATGATAACACAGGGGAACATAATGGGGTCATGATGACTATGAGAGGAAGGGGGACTATTGGCACTTATATGTGGGGGGGGGGGGGGCATACAGAGCAGATTACCGTATATACTCAAGTATGAGCCGACCCGAATATAAGCTGACCCCCCCTAATTTTACCACAAAAAACTGGGAAAACTTATTGACTCGAGTAAAAGCCTGGGGGGGGGGGGGGAAATGCAGCAGCTACTGGAAAATTTCAAAAATTAAAATGGTCGGAGTTTTTGGGTGCAGTAGTTGCTGGGTGCTGGGAAAGGGGAGGGGGTGTTTTGGTTGTCTGTCTGCCCCTTCTCTGAGCTTGAGGACTGCTTTTTTTCCCCTCCCACTTGGAATTCAGCCTGGCTGACTATAGGGTATCTGCAGTGCTCCTATTAACCCCTTCCAGACAGAACAGGAGCACTGCAGATACCCTATATTCAGTAGACCGAGCACTTTCAGACACAGGGATGCCTAATGTGTTTGTGTTTCACAGTAATTTTCTACTTTCTAAAAAAAATTTTTTTGCTGACTCGAGTATAAGCCGAGGGGGCTTTTCAGCACAAAAACTGTAATGAAAACTTCGACTTATACTCGAGTATATATGTGTGAGAGGTAGATGAGGCATTTTCAGAGAGATAGGGCAGAAGAACAGATGAATCTGAGGTTACATGGTAGACGTCAATGGTCTCTGCAGAGAGAGACCTCTTGTTCACACAGCAATCCATTCTAGAAAAGAGAATGTGTGTATAGAGAGGGCTCAGGAGCGACATGACAAACTGTATGTTGGTGGGGTCTACAATGAAACACAGATCTACTGAATAGTTATGTTAGAACGTAGATAAAATGTATCTTCATGCAGCACAAAGGAAAAACTCAAAGCTTCTCCTTTGCACAATAATGTTTTAAAAGTGCTCGTCCATTTACTGGGTTTATACAAAAAACAAACTACTTGTATACAGCAAAATATTTATTGAAAGTTAGAGAGAAACACAGTCACAAAGCAGTTCTTGGAAAGATCACATACTTTCTATAGACCTATGTCTGTATATTATCAAAATTACTGGAAATGTTCACATAATTTATATGGCTTTAAAAATATATGGAAAAGATTCTTATATTAATAGTAAGTGAGGGCCTCATTCAAGCCGGTGGATTATGAGCTGTATCCTTTTAAAAGTACATTTATATTACATTCTGATGGGCTTTTAACTCTGCTTTTACTCCTTTATATATTCACTTTCCAGGTATATTCAGAAACATTGTGAAGGAAGTGCGTTACATACATGTAAGTTTCATGACATCAAGCAGAATGAACATTGGTTTACACAGTAAGGATAGATAATTTCCTAGGTTCCACAGAGCCTCTCTTTCTGCCCAAGGCAGATGATCCCATCCCATGGACGGCATATTTGTGCTCTTAAGATATAGGCTAGTGAATGGCCAACTAGAGGAAGAACGTTCATTATGGTCCAAGATCACAAAGCACCATGATCACCAAGATTTTGGTTAATATAAAGATATTTGTGCCACTGTAATTTCCTTATAAGTAAAGAAAAATCCTTGATCCATAGAAAGCGATCGAAACAAACAGGACAACCCTTTACTCAACACTATTAGTTCCACATTAAGGTAGGTAACGATAGATTTATGACTTGTTTTGGATCGGTTACATTGCCTGATCCTTGGCGGTATTCTTTGCTGTAAAATCTAGTACCTGAATTGGATTGTACAGATGTACAGTGCCTTGAGAAAGTATTCGGCCCCCTTGAACTTTTCAACTTTTTGCCACATTTCGGGCTTCAAACATAAAGGTATCAAATTTTACATTTTTGGGGAAGAATCAACAAGTGGGACACAATTGTGAAGTGGAACGAAATTTATTGGATATTTTAAACTTTTTAACAAATAAAACCCTGAAAAGTGGGGGTGCAAAATTATTCGGCCCCCTTGTGTTAATACTTTGTAGCGTCACCTTTTGCTGCGATTACAGCTGCAAGTCGCTTGGGGTTTGTCTCTATCAGTTTTGCACAGAGAGATTGAAATTCTTGCCCATTCTTCCTTGCAAAACAGCTGGAGCTCAGTGAGGTTGGATGGCGAGCGTTTGTGAACAGCAGTTTTCAGCTCTTTCCATAGATTCTCGATTGGATTCAGGTCTAGACTTTGACTTGGCCATTCTAACACCTGGATATGTTTATTTGTGAACCATTCCATTGTAGATTTTGCTTTATGTTTTGGATTATTTTCTTGTTGGAAGATAAATCTGCGTCCCAGTCTCAGGTCTTTTGCAGACTCCAACAGGTTTTCTTCCAGAATGGTCCTGTATTTGGCTCCATCCATCTTCCCATCAATTTTATCCATCTTCCCTGTCCCTGCTGAAGAAAAGCAGGCCCAAACCATGATGCTGCCACCACCATGTTTGACACTGGGGATGGTGTGTTCAGGGTGATGAGCTGTGTTGCTTTTACGACAAACATATTGTTTTACATTGCGGCCACAAAGTTGGATTTTGGTTTCATCTGACCAGAGCACCTTCTTCCACGTTTGGTGTCTCCCAGGCGGCTTGTGGCAAACTTTAAACAAGACTTTTCATGGATATCTTTGAGAAATGGCTTTCTTCTTGCCACTCTTCCATAAAGGCCAGATTTGTGCAGTGTACGACTGATTGTTATCCTATGGACAGACTCTCCCACCTCAGCTGTTGATCTCTGCAGTTCATCCAGAGTGATCATGGGCCTCTTGGCTGCATCTCTGATCAGTCTTCTTGTTAAAGATAAAAGTTTAGAAGGACGGCGGGGTCTTGGTAGATTTGCAGTGGTCTGATACTCCTTCCATTTCAATATGAATGCCCCTTGGAATGTTTAAAGCTTGGGAAATCTGTTTGTATCCAAATCCAGTTTTAAACTTCTCCACAACAGTTTCTCGGACCTACCTGGTGTGTTCCTTGGTCTTCATGATGCTCTCTGTGCTTTAAACAGAACCCTGAGCCTATCACAGAGAGGTGCATTTAAATGGAGACTTGGTTACACACAGGTGAATTCTATTTATCATCATCAGTCATTTAGGACAACATTGGATCATTCAGAGATCCTCACTGAACGGAACCGAGTGAGTTTGCTGCACTGAAAGTAAAGGGGCCAAATAATTTTGCATGGACTACATTTCAGTGTTTTATTTGTTAAATAAGTTTAAAAGATCCAATAAATTTCATTCCACTTCACAATTGTGTCCCACTTGTTGCAGATTGTTCCCCAAAAAATTTAAATTTGATATCTTTATGTATGAAGCCTGAAATGTGGCAAAGGGTTGAAAAGTTCAAGGGGTCCGAATACTTTTGCAAGGCACTCTATATATGACCTAAGTGGGATTTATTCCCCTCCTACCCCGGTTTCGAAAAACCCTACTATGGGGACTTCCTCTCTGAAAAAAATTGAATCCATTTCTGATTCTGACAGTTCTTCTTCTGAAGATGAAATTTTATTGTGGAAGATTTATTCATAAAGTGATAAGTACAGAATTATATATATTCCTGCAGATCTCCTATCAATGAAGGTATTATGAAAACCCTCTATGATACCCTGTAGGGTCAACTATTTCTGTTGAAATTGTAGGTTATTTTACCTGGTAAAAGCAGAAGCATGGAGAGAGAGGGCGCCTGTGATGTCCAGTAATTTTGGCTGATCATTTAGATGATGCACTTGTTTTGTATTAAGAACATCAAAAATGTTTTGATAAGGGTTGTTTTGGTTTAGAGTTTAATTTTTTATAAAAATACATACAAACTGCTGTACTAACGGCAAAAAAACACTGATTCTACATACAAACTGCTGCCATTGTAACAGCTAAAGAAAGGCACAAGTTAACTGATGCAGTTTTAGTCTAATACTCATTGACCATGGCAACCTTTTAGTGCTTTGCTGTTTCTTGAAATATTTTTGCAAGAAAAATAAAAACAAGAAATACACACAATGTCAGAATTGTTGCCAATTATTGAAATATTTAAGAAGTGTCCAGTAAAATGAGTAGAAAAAAACAATGCAGGGGACAGGTAAAAAAATTGGAAGGAGAAAATACAAGTGCTAATAATGTGGATGGCAACAGCAACACTACTTCAGGTCTTGACATCCATTGCAGTAGCTGCAGTGTTTCAGTACTTCCTCAGAATAAAGACGTTTTTGAAAATAGTGAAACACAAACGTTGTTTCAGGGTTCTGTTTGTGCCTTCACTATAATAACATGTAATTTACCCAAAGGACAGAAACTCGAAAACCGAAGGCTAATGTGAACCTAGCGTAATATAGTGCCAACATTTTCTTTAAAGTCTATATTTGCCAGTGCCACTAGCCACTCCCACTCCATTTGCATAATACAAAGAAAATGAAACAAACAACAACCATTGCTTCTTCCAATATGAACACAATGTTGATGTGGCATTCTGCTCCCATAAAGGGAATTTTTTTTTTTTTTTTTTTTGCTTTTATTTTAAAAAGCTCATTCTTCATCACTTTTCAACTAGGCTGACAGCTGCAAATATCTCTCCCAAATAACAATCCTGAAATGCTATTTGTGTTTTGTGCTTGTACAATAAGGCCACTTTTTGTAAAGTGCAGACGTCCTTCTACTTTTTTCCTCTGGGGAGAATCTACTGGTGCCAAATAACAATAAGCTTGTAATGCTTACAAGTCATCAAAACAGGCTAATTCTAAAAAAAACATTGCTTTTTGCAATATCGCCGCCATGCATGACTAAAAGTGAATTCAGAGCCGGAAGACGCCGCGGGGACGCTGCACAGCTGAACGACTTCTCGGAGAATCTAGCCCGACCCTCACTCGTGGACTTGGTAAGTTCTATTTGATCGAACGTTGCCTACCCCTGAAACGAGCATTTTTTCCCCATAGACTATAATAGGATTCGATATTCGATTTGAGTAGTCGAATATTGAGGGGCTACTCGAAACGAATATCGAATATCGAACATTTTACTGTTCGCTCATCTCTAGTAACCATAACCCATTTGTGGAACACATTGGATATGTTGGGTTCTAGTAAGTGAGTTCCTATTTTTTTAAAAAAGGGCCCATATATTGTTCTTTTGTTGGTATCCACGCTTGAGTTGTTTATACAGTATGACATTGGTTGTTTTTTATTTATTTTTATTTTATTCCATTCTGGCTCTTGCAGTCTTAATAAATTGTCACCAGAGAACATGAGTGAGATGGAGAAGTCATGCTGCTTTGATCTCGATTTTATATCCCACGGATTCAGAAAGTCTTACTTACTCTTGTGACACATATTGTTATATTTATTAATTTCATTTCCTCCTGTGACTTTCTTTTTAAAGTGCTGAAGGAAATAAAGACAAAAAAGAATAAAGCCCTCGTCTCTCTTCAGATGTGTTTAAAGGGAATATGTCACCTTTTTTATACTACCTAGAACATAGACTGAATTTACTTTGTAATTTTTTACTTTAAAATGTTGTTGAGATGATAACGGGGACAGTCATTTTACTTTACATTACATAATGTATAGAAACTAATATATTGACTCCCCCACAAACACACACACAGTGATTGACAGCTTTCCCAGTATCAGTGTGTGTACATAGAAGACTGTCCGTCACTGTGTGGGGGCAGGGTGAGCAGGACTCTTGCTGTCTCTCCTAGGAGTCCTGTTAGGATTTACTTAGTTTTTTTACTGAAAAATCTGCCATTAATCATATAAACCTATATATCACAGAGCTCAGCTTCCTGTAGTGATGTATAGAAACTGTGGCCATTGGTAGTTCATTAGTTAGACACCAATGAAGTCATTTTGCAAAATGCGCTTGTATGTCTATGCAGCAGCAGGTTTACCGCAGTTCAGAACATGTTGCATTCTGACAAACTGAATAACGTGTACACTATGAAAGTAATAGGAAGGATCCATGTGTGTGCCCAGCTAGCAGGGAATTAAGACTGGAGGATGTGCTACACAACCTTCTTGGCAACTGAAGTTGGGCACCAACTTTCAGGAAACCACATTTCTAGCCTGGCACATTGACTTCCCTAAGTTGAGGAGGAACCTTGGCAAATAGGAATAGAATTATCATGCTGAAATTCTTGGTGATGGCTCATGGGATGGTGGGCAAAACCTGTTTACCTATGAACTGTGCCAATGATGAATTCCTGGAATGGAAGACCATGTGTCCATTGTGTTTAACCACTAGACAAGTTTACCTGAAACCACCATACCAAGAGCCAATTAACTCATGCAGGGGCGTAACTTGAGGGGGTGCAGTCATACTGGAATCCAGGAGCTTTAGGTGGCCCATAAGCACTGACATCATTATTGAGATTGCAGCTTCTATCTGGCCCATAATCTAAGGAGACCCACAGATTACCCTAACCACACTAAGGTGGATTAAACTCCTTAGTGCCTGTAACCATCACAATCAAGTATTTGCTGTAGGGATGAGGTAGGGGTCCCCGTTCAATAGATTGTACCCGAGCCCATAAGACTTTAGTTATGCCACTGCATTCACGCTTACTTCTTTAGAGCAATGCAATGCCCTCGTTGCTCCAAAGGGCTAATTTGCATATCGACAAAATCGGCATTATCTTGTCCACAGAGGCTGCAATTCACAAGGTGAAAACATTGTTTGATTCTAGTAACCCTAACCTATCTATCTGTGGGGCGGGGTTTGAGATGCTGTGTTTTGGTGACAGACTCCTTTTAAATGAGGTAAATGTATGCATCACAATATTTACAAATTGTAATATAAAATGCATTAAAAAAATCCTAATTTACTCCCTAAAACTTAACTTTTAATGTGATCTCAATAAAATGTGATGAAAAAATAATAATTGTTGAGTACTAGTAACGTCATATTGTAATTTCTGCCTGTGAACATTGTTGGTGATGGCTTGTTACAATTTATTAAAAGTGTTAGCGTTGTTATCACAGCAACAGCGTAACAATATTATACTATAAGTGATGATGGTTTGTGCTTTTTATAGCACAATTTGTATATTATTGCAAACTATTTTCCTCATTTTGATAGGCCATCAGCACAGTTTTTAGACTGTGGGTGTGTGTAAGGCAATATGAATACTAGCGCCCACAAACGTATGGTGTAGCAAAACTTTGTAAAAGCAAAACTTACTTTTGTGCAATATAACTGGAATGGACGAAAGTTGCCTCTTGTCTAAAATGAACAAAGAACTGGTTGGACTAGTATAATTAGCATAACATGATTGGTGGCAAAGTTGTAAAATAGTTCTGGCACATGGATATTGGATAAGAAACTGGAGAGAAGTTGTATCCCAGTAAAGGCTGAGGGGGGATGAGCTCTCTAAACAAAGAGGAGTGTAAAATGGCTGCAGGCAGGGCACCACATAGCCCTGGAATCCAAAATGGAGGTTACACAAGCTGACATCCTCCACAAGATCAAACATTTAAAGATGTGACCACAAACTGAGCTCAAATTTGGCTAATTCTTTATTATATCTAAAAAAAAAAAAAAGTTCTATACAGTATTGCAATGTGCTAATAAAATCCTTTAGAGTCTTCAATACACAACACAACCACTGGGTGACCACATATAGGTACTCTCAAGCTATGACTTGTGATACTATATCATGAAACCGTATTGTCTTGAAATGCTGACTATCTTGTAACCTGCATGTTATATTGGGGTATGTACTGGTGAGTTGGATTGCAATCAGTTGCAACCTTTAGGTGCTTGCCATACCACATTAGTCTTATATATAAAGCTATTCTAACATTTTTTTATCTCTTAATAATTGTCAGTGTGGCGACCAATTAGAATCCAACTAATTGTTTTAGTTGTTTTATTGTTTGCAATGCTGACAGTTTCCCTTGGAATAGTTTTGTTTGCAGGCAATTCAACTAGTTTTATTATGAGTTATCCTCTTTTACTCTATCATTTCGCCCAGTCTCTAGTCACAGCTCCTAAATTAGGAAATTTTAGTTGTACCTGAAGTCCCCCCACCCTAATACACCAATGGATTTATTTGGGGTCTGTTCTGGTGTTTGAAGCCTCCAGTTTTAGTCAAGCCATTATACGTAACTAAAAATTCTACTCTCTTTTACACAACCCATTGCTTGAATATAACCCTGTAAAGGGCTTTACTAGAGAGACTTCTCCAGTGATGTAGATCATTAAGGCCATCGATAAAATAACATGTAGTACATGAAACATTTAGACTAAACACATCTCACGTATCTTACACATTTTATTTAATTTCTGCATTCCATTGTTTTTATGTTTTTCACGTGATTTTTCCATTATCTCTCTATCGGAGACAAGGCTTCCCATTTCAGGATGTTTTTAAATTCTTTCTCCTATATTTTGTTTTGTCTACATGTCTGTAAATCGTCAGAATTTTTGAGCTTATTTATAACTAGGACCTATTAGATACATACAATTTCTCTGAGTGAAAAAGATGCATTTTCTGTAGAAGGCAGTGAGAGGAATAGAACAAACATGTCAGCTGTGAAGTCATTCAGTGTTCTGCCAGAGGCATCAACCTCTGTAGAAGGCGTAATTCACTGTTGCATTAAACTATCATTAAACCACCTGGTACCCAGTACTTGTCCTTAGATCACCCGTCTAGATATCATGAGAACATATAGAACATTATTCTTTGGATTTTAGAAGAAAAGTAGGATAGTTTTCTTATGTGCAAGACTCTATTATGCCCCAATAACTAAATGTCAAGCCAAACACACACGGCTGGTATTCTTATATTACATTACTTTGTGTGTGTGTAATATTATATATATATATATATATATATATATATATATATATATATAAAAAATATATGTGCGTGTGTGATATATATATATATACATATATATATATATATGCCTGATTCTGTTCGGTAGATGATTGACAATGGATTATGTGGACCTATGAGGGTGAAGATACAGATCTGCTGAAGAAGTGAAGACATCAGAACATTCATGGCTTGTAGCTCAGCCTAAAACATATTTTAATAAGGGAATATGAAAGCTTGTTGACAAATGAAGTGTATTGAAAAGTACAAAGATGTCGGAAAATAAATATAAATTCTTTTGCATGTATATAAAGTGTCCATCTGTAAGGGAATTGCTAGAGCAACAATTCTCCAGTAGCTGCTGGTGAACCCTGTGGGGAGGGGCACGACAAGACAGTGAGCCCTGGGGGCCACACAGTGGCTCAGTGGTTAGCACTGCAGCCTTGCAGCGCTGGAGTCCTAGGTTTGAATTCTGCTGTGTTTGCATGGATCTCCATCCCATACTTCAAAAAAGACATACTGATAGGGAAAAATGTACAGTGAGCCCTAAGCTGAACCCACCACTGCCTCTACCTGCTTGCTTCACTGCTCTAGGCGGCAGAGGACAACTGGTCGACAAGCCCTACCCATATATATGTGACAACACAGAACGCAGACAAGACAAACAACACAAAAGGGAGGTCAGCTAGCCAACGGTCCGGTAACAGTTAAGCAACGCAGTACAGAATCAAAATACAAGAGAATAGTAAATAGGGAAAGCCAGAGGTCAGTAATACAATAGTAGCAGATAGAGGAGCTTAGCAGGGACAAGGTCTAAGGACACAATAGCTAGCATGCCTATGTGGACTGATGGCCTGTTACGGTTCTGTCTATATATATATATATATATATATATATATATATATATATATATATATGAAAATAATATTTTAACAATGAGAACCGCTGGACTGCAGAAACTGCAGTGAGGTCCACAAGCATCGGGGGGAGGGGCGGCCGTGTGCCTGAAAAGCTAACCACCAGTTAACTGCACTGGCAGTGGTGTTTGTGCAGTTCTGGTGAGAACTAACTGCAAACACACTCTCACCAGTTAACCTCACTGGGAGAGTGCACCTGTGCAAAGCCGCTGGGTGAAGCTGAATGAAGCCTTGCACAAAACCTCTATTAAATCACAGCAGAGGAATAGGCACTAGTACAAGCTTCAGCCTGCTACACAGGAAAGGCTGCCAGGGGTTAACCGTCACCCCTGGTCAGTAACACAAAGGGCTCCTAAACAGCTTGGGAGCAACAATATACTGTAAATGGACAGTTCCAATAGGCTTAGGTGATTCCTACTGGCAGAGCCAGGGAATCCTAGTTTAGATCCCTGACCTGACAACCTGACATTCACAGGAACCTAACCCTGACCTCCTGTCTCAATTTTAGTTAAAGTCTGAGCACCGGGCGGGCGTCGCCTCACACTATATAAAGGCTAGGACCCCATCCTAACACCTGCCTATAGAAAACCCACGACCCGCCCTAGGCTTGATTGGAAGACAGACTGTCAATCACACAGGCAAGGCTAGAATTAACCATTTGGTGAATAGAGGGAAACAAGGTGCAGGAGATGGGTGTGGTGGAAATTCAATTACTGAGATAGAGCAGTGTTCACACAGTGCAACGAAAAACAATAAGCAATGAATCAAACTGAACTCGTCTCCTGCGCCGCAGCGTGTGGATGGAGGGTGGTGCAGAGACCCAAACAGACGTTACACCATCACTGCAGAAATCTCAGAATTTAATAAAACTACAAATATCTATAGTATATTAGTGGAATAAAAATTGATTTTAATTTGTGTAACATAATGCTTACCCGCCAGACCGTATTATAATCAACGGGGTCCCTCTGGAACTGTTACCGCTAGTTTATGGATCAGGAATTCCATTTTTCTGTTCCTAAAATGGGGTAAAATCACAGAAATCCATTGCAGATGTAAACAGTGCATCCTGAATAGTTATGTGTTTAGTATGACAAGTGGCTATTACAGTCTTATGTACATGAATGTATCTTCTCTTCACGCTTCTCTTGTATTAGTATCTATTCTTTAAAGTAATAGAATAAAAAGAGAAGGTCACGCAAAAAGTCATGCCACCATATTGTGAAGGATATAAAACCCCCATGACATAGTGGATGACGTTCTCCCCTGACCACCTCTGTCCACCCCCTCCTATTCCTGACCAGTGATTGACAGCTGCTCTATATACTGTATATGTAGACCAGGGTTCAGAAACTTTTGGCTCTCGAGCTGCTGTGAAACTACAACTCCCAACATGCTCCATTCACTTCCATCGGAGTTCCAAGAACTGCAGAGCAAGTATGCATGCTGGGAATTGTAGTTTTACAACAGCTGGAGTGCTGAAGGTTCCCTACCCAGAATACCCTACAGTAATTCAATTTGTGGAGTAAATCCATTCACCACTTTGAGTTTGGTGTATTTAATGTATTTCACATTCTACTTACAATTATCATTTATATCAAATACATAAATAACACAATAAATAAGTAATAAATGCATTCCCACCGTGCTGAGAAACCATTCAGAGATGTGTGGCGGTAAGCAGCGGCTGCGGCAGGCGGCAAGCAGGACCTCAGAAAGTGACATTTCATAAAATAGTTTATTTACTAGCAGAGATTTGTTGCGTAGCCTGCAGTGCCAATCTTACAGTCGATGACAGTTTAATAGTATATATTCCATGTGATGCAGTGAGTGATATACAATAGTATTTACAAATGTTCCTCAGAATATTAAAGGAAATTGCTCACCATATATTTCAAGAATAGTATATACTTTCACAAGCATATAATAATCCAAAATTATTATGTAGAATATTTGTAATAAAGAAATATAAATGTACATATTTTGGCAAAACCTCTAAAAATTCTGTTGTTAGCTATGGCCATTCCTTGTCTACCTGGGGGGTATATAAGACAATACATACATGTGAAATTCCATTTGTCAATAATACTGTAGGTGGGGGCAGTAAGGAGCTTTATACTGTAGGTGGGGGCACTAAGGAGCTTTATGCTGTAGGTGGGGGCAGTAAGGAGCTTTATACTGTAGGTGGGGGCACTAAGGAGCTTTATACTGTAGGTGGGGGCAGTAAGGAGCTTGATACTGTAGGTGGGGGCAGTAAGGAGCTTTATGCTGTAGGTGGGGGCAGTAAGGAGCTTTATACTGTAGGAGGGGGCAGTAAGGAGCTTTATACTGTAGGAGGGGGCAGTAAGGAGCTTTATACTGTAGGAGGGGGCAGTAAGGAGCTTTATACTGTAGGTGGGAGCAGTAAGGAGCGTTATACTGTAGGCGGGGACACTAAGGAGCTTTATACTGTAGGTGGGGGCACTATGGAGCTTTATACTGTAGGAGGGGGCAGTAAGGAGCTTTATACTGTAGGAGGGGGCAGTAAGGAGCTTTATACTGTAGGAGGGGGCAGTAAGGAGCTTTATACTGTAGGTGGGAGCAGTAAGGAGCGTTATACTGTAGGCGGGGACACTAAGGAGCTTTATACTGTAGGTGGGGGCACTATGGAGCTTTATACTGTAGGAGGGGGCAGTAAGGAGCTTTATACTGTAGGTGGGGACACTAAGGAGCTTTATACTGTAGGTGGGAGCAGTAAGGAGCGTTATACTGTAGGCGGGGACACTAAGGAGCTTTTTACTGTAGGTGGGGACACTATGGAGCTTTATACTGTAGGTGGGGGCACTATGGAGCTTTATACTGTAGGTGGGGACATTAAGGAGCTTTATACTGTAGGTGGGGACATTAAGGAGCTTTATACTGTAGGTGGGGACATTAAGCAGCTTTATACTGTAGGTGGGAGCAGTAAGGAGCTTTATAATGTAGGTGGGGCACTAGGAAGCTTTATACTGTAGGTGGGGCACTAGGAAGCTTTATACTGTAGGTGGGGCACTAGGAAGCTTTATACTGTAGGTGGTGGCAATAAGGAGCTTTATACTGTAGGTGGGGGCACTAAGGAGCTTTATACTGTAGGTGGGGGCACTAAGGAGATTTATACTATAGGTGAGGGCAGTAAGGAGCTTTATAGTGGAGATGAGGGCATTAAAGGGGCTCTATCAGCAAAATTTTGCTGATAGAGCCCCTTTAAGGAGCTTTGGACTGTAGGTGGGGGCACAAAGTACCTTTATTCTGTGGGTGGGGGCATGAAGGAGCCTTATACTGTGGTGTGATGGGAGTGACCCCCACATAGTATAATTCCCCATTAGGGCCTCCCCATATAATAACATTAATTAACACAAACCTAATCTCCCACCCACTGTCCCCAAACCCTGATACCTTACACTAAATGGCAGTAGGGATCGGCCATTGTCCCTGATGCCTGGTCACATGTTAAGGAAGCAGGGATGATTATCGATTCCTGATGCCACTAGTGCAAGGGATCAGGGCTTTAAGACAGCAGGCAGGAGATGAAGGTTTCTCCCTTCTTTTAATTGAAGAACTGAAACAGGGATCCAGACAGAAGCCCCTCTGCTCAAGTACAGCAATTGCTGGCTTTGCTTTTAGATATAGAATAGAGAGTTCTGGCTGCAGCATCTACAGGAGGAGCTGCTGAGCTCAAGACAGCAAACCCTGCCTGGGTACAGTAGTGAAGCCAGCAATTCCTAGATTCACTGCTGTAAATAGATGGACTCTGGAGAAAGTGGTTTGGGGTGCTCTTCTACATAACACTGGGTATTGCTACATCCATCTTCAGGCAGCACCCGGCATTCATCTGGTGCTGCAGGAGTTTTAAGAGAGCTTGATGGAAAAGCGCTGTAGGTAGCATTTCCCATCTGATGAGGCACAGATCCAGTGCAATACAGTGCTAGAACTGACGCATCTTGTAAATTCTTAGAACAAGTTCAAATAGTGTCTGAATGCCTTTCTTGAATGGAAATATATTACAGGTGATGGTTTTTCGATTTTTGGTAAAGACAAGCTGATTCAGGGTTTTCTCCTGATTGCCAAATTTGCAGTCAGGAAGGATTTTTTTCCTCTTACATGGGGCAATTGGCATCATCCTGATGGATCAACACTGTAGGGTTATAGATTGGTCTTGATGGACCTGTGTCTTCATCCAACCTCATCTACCATGTGACTAAGTAACTATCTTTATTAAGGTTTGAGAACATGGCTAAGCCCTAACACAATTACAGAAGTCTATAAGCCGTCTCCCACCATCACTGGACACATTCATTTCACGTAAAGACAGAGAAGAAAAAGAACATGTGGGGGCGACATAGCAAGAATGTATAAGCAATATATAGACACAGGAGAGTTTTTGAATGATTTCAATTGATGATATGTTATGATTTATGTACAGTAACAAAGTAAATTCATATTTAATCGGGAACAACTTTAGCATTTTGTATTGTACCATGTAAGAGTCTTGTATTATTATATGTATGGGCTGGGGTGATATGCTGGTTCTGGTGACACTAACATATCTACCTGTGGGCTGGGGTGATATTCTGGTTCTGGAGAGCCTAACCTATCTACCTGTGGGCTGGGGTGATATTCTGGTTCTGGAGAGCCTAACCTATCTATCTGCATGGCTGGGGTGATATGCTGGTTCTGGTTACACTAACCTATCTATCTGCATGGCTGGGGTGATATGCTGGTTCTGGTTACACTAACCTATCTATCTGCATGGCTGGGGTGATATGCTGGTTCTGGTGACCTTAACCCATCTATCTGTGGAGCGGGTTTAATATGCTGGGTTCTGCCAGGACAAAGTATCGAAACATCTGAAAGACTTTTATACCCAACTTTGTTGCTTGTGAGTCCAGGTGACATATTGGTTAAACAAGTGCAATAATCCCGTCAGTCATAGAACATGAACAGCAGAACAGAAATAATATGACTTCCAAAGTGGCCTCAGGAAAGGCGTCTACAGTGTGATTGTTCTCTGATATTGCTCGGTGCTCGCCGTCTCTTTAGAGCCATTTTTGTTTGTAACGGCACATCTTTATTATTTCCCAAGTTTTATTGATTACATTTATTGCACCTCTTGCTGCTTTTTCGTCTCATTCCAGGATGTAAAAATACATGATGTCACAATGTAAATTAAAGGAGAAGACGACACCGGTGAATATTACATTTCTAGAGCCTGCAAAAGTTGAAAAGTAATAAAATTAACATCGAGTTAATTGGAAAGAAAGAATGTAACAAGGGGAGAAGACTGTCTAGTGGTCTCACTGAAATCATTTATGTGTGAGTGAAGTTCAAGTGGTTTAATGAACATCTCTCAGACCACAAGAAGCTGTTATTGGGCTCATTATGGGGAACATAATCCTTTGTGCTTCTTAATTGGTAAATTACAAAAGCACAAAAGAATAAAAAGAGAAACGTAACTCGCTTCATGGGGAAGTTTCTGCAATGCATTTAACAGAATTAATACAAAGTCTTAATTTACGACACATTGTGACCAGCATACCAATGATTCCTTCCCAAGCTCAATCTCTCCAGTATTTGACTAAAGCGTTATTAAAACCAAACCAGAAGGGAAGGTATCCAACAGCAAGACGACGGAGGAAAAACATTCAAATTAGTCCTCGTGTGAAATATTATTGAAGAAAGGCACGTTCACGTAAATGAAGAGGCTGCTTTCATTTAACGCCTTAAAACTGGAATTTTGTTGTTTTTCTTTTTTGTTACTTTGTTTCAATTCCAAGGGACTAAAGCAATCTTCTGCCCTCTAGTGGTGCGCTGTGGAATTGATATGTCTTTAATGGTATCCTGAGAATGTTACAGCAATGTTAATATAATGATTATTATGCTTATTGTCAATTGAATCAATATCAGGGGTGTAAATCCTGCCCACACCTTGGCCAAAGAACCTTAGGGGGTCAACAAGGTGCCTCTTACCAGTAAGAGGAGACCAGTATTGTAAACAATGTCAATGACAAACGTTTGTAATGCATTTTTGTCACACAAGGGACTCAAAGCACAGGGAGCGTTGTGGAATAGAGGAGTCAGTACAGCTATTTTTTACAGGGGAGCCAATTTACCTATCAGTATATGTTTTGGCATGTGGAAGAAAATCCGCACAAGCATGAGGAGAACATTTACACTCTATAAAGATGTTGCTCTTGGTCAATACATTATATTTGGGATCCTAATACAGATTTAGCAATGGGGACCGGAGTCTTCATATTACACATCTGAGTAGCTTCGTAAATGACTGTCCTGAAACATACATTTTTATATTTTAGCATATTCTAGCTATCACGAGAAACCCTTAAGATTGTCTATATATTGGTGTATCTTTTCTTATCTATCCTTTTGGCTAGACATCTCCAGTATTGTATGTCATGAGTTGAATAGCTTCTCAAGACAACATGATTTTTTTGATATTGTGTCACAAAGTGATTTGCTATATGTTTCTATGTGCGACCACCAAGAGGTTGTATTGTGAATTGTAGCCAAAAATGTTGCAATGTTCTACTGAATTGGTATCAGGAGAAACTATAGTTCTTAAAACTGGTTTGAGTCCACTAAACTGGTTTGATTTTGAGTTATTCCTGAGGAACATGTCTAAGTTATCACTGTTTTCATTCTTTAACCCACATAAGGGGATCTGAACTTCAATGCAGGTTGCCGCCAGATCACTACCTCTAGGAGTAGTCCTTGTATTAGTGACAATTGACTCTGACTGGCAGACCAAGAGACATAAGTGTGTTGTACTGAGAGAACAGGTAGAGATTAGAGATGGGCAAACCTCTCAGGATTCATTTAGTTTTGGGTTCTGGTGGCTTGGGTTTAAGATTTGTTTTGAGTCAAACAGATTCAGTATGGTCCACATCTTAAATTGTCTTAAAACATAGTGTAGGATATTCTTAGGGCTCCTAGGAACTTATTTCTCCAATTTCTAGCTCTCTAAGGCAAACACAGTTATGTCAGAGTGAAAGTGACATTATTATACTCTGGGGTCTCTTCAGTCCATATAGTATAATAGGAGGAGGCCCAGGGGAGGTTTAAAAAAATAAAAAAAAAATTATACTCACCTTCCCTTTCCTGTTTTGGGCCTCCTCTCTGCATCCTGACCTGACCAAAGGTCATGCACCCTTGGTCACCATTGAGGCCCAATCACATGACTTCATGACACTCTGTGTTCCCAAGTGACCACTGGTGGCCCAATCACTGGCATCATGGCACTTGATATCACCAAGAGACTTCCGAATGCCACAAGGTGGTCCAAAAGAGATCATGGAAGGTGAGTGTGCATGGGTTTTTTGTTTGTTTGTTTTTTCACCTACCCTGACCCTGGAGAGAAACCAGTGTGGCCATTTTGGTTCACCCAAGACAAATCTCCATTTGTTCGATTTCATAACAAAAACAAAACATTTATAACATGTGGATTGAACCCTGCTTGGTGCAAGATGTCTTTACTATCTCTAGTAGAGATGCAACCAAATGACAATGTGAAGTTAGGGCAGGCAGTGTTTGTGCAAGATATTATACCAGGCAAAAGTCCAGGCGGGTAGAGAAAATTCAGAGTTAGATATGGAACCTGAGGTCAAACACTGGCAATCAGTAAGCACAGTAGCAAAACTGCAACACACGTTCACATGAACTAGCAAGCTAGGAACCCTTTTGCTCAGGCATCCTCCTTGGGGAAAGGTGTCTTAAATAGTCCACTGGGGTAGGAGAATGGCTTGGAACAGATAGATGAGTTGAAAATTTCTTGAAAGGTCTGTGCACATGGGGTACGCGCAGAGACAGGGCCATAGCACTCATGACCTGGAAGAGCAGAATGGCTGTCAACCCAAACAAAGAATCTCCGGTGCATTCCCAGATGGACAGAGAGCTGAGTATATATAGTCTGTTGTTTTAGGTTTCTTCAGGGAGAAGAAATTACTTGGAACATCCCTTTAAATCTGTGCTCTACCTACTCTATAAGGGTTTTAGGCAGGTGTTATTGTATGATTAGCATCATCAGATCAAAGGTTGTTGATGTTTTTTCCACTCATTTTGGACCCTTGACAATTTCCCTTCAGTTCTGCTTCTCTCAAGTCGAAAATCTTTTATTTTGTGTCTTGACTGTGGCTTGTTGATAATTTCCCGAGGAAACAGCATAATTTTACATGGTCGACAAAGTTGAAAGCTTTGCTGCTCTCAAAGAAGCACATGTTGACTTTCTTCTTGGCTTTTAAATTATCCAGCAATAATCTCTTTTGTTCTTCTTGCTTTTCTGTATTCGGTTTGAACATCTGACAATCCCCTATTAATGTAAATCTCTCGCCTGCTTTAAACGTTATGAGCCAGAATTTTACTGCCATCTTCTCCAAGGTGTATTGTGTGACAATTTGCAGATTCTTTAGGATGCATTTCTTCTCTTATGGAATTCACAGCATTTCTCATTTGTTGGTCATTGTGCAGTTTTTGACTATGTTCACACTTATAGAAGATCTGTTGCTATGTCTGACATCTCCATTTTCTTGCTTCTTGTTCTTGAAGCTTCAGAAAATTTACAACTTTTTTCTTTTTTATCTAACCTCCTTTGTTATGGCTCTCAAAATATGCCCTTGTTGTATGGAAATACAGAGTTATGCTAGGTACACTCTTGCATTGGGGTTTCTGTTCTTGGAAACTAAATGGAATGGAAATTCAATATCAACTCAAGCAATTACTCGCGGAAAACCGTGGTCCATAGACCATATAATTCAGTCTCCATCTGGTTTCCGCCCAAAAAATGCAGCTTGCAGGACTTTTCTCTCCACATTTTTCAAGCAGAATGGGGGATGGAGTCCTAGAATGCTAACAAAACACAGTTGTGACCATAGCCTTAGTGACCAGAGATGAGCGAACACTAAAGTGTCCGAGGTTCGAAATCTGATTCGAACAGCCGCACACTGTTCGACTGTTCGAACGGGTTTCGAACCCCATTATAGTCTATGGGGGGAAATGCTCGTTTCAGGGGTAGGCAACATTCGATAAAATCATACTTACCAAGTCCACGAGTGACGGTCGGGCTGGATTCTGCTTGAAGTCTTCTCCCAGCGCAGGGTCCCCGCATCCTCTTCCGGGTGGAATTCACTCTGCCTAGGCAGAGCCGACTGCACATGCGCGTGCGGCTCTGCCCAGGCTCGATGCCTGAGCAGAACCCACTGCACGTGCGCGTGTATGCGCGTGCATGCCCACGCATGCGCAGTCGGCTCTGCCTAGGCCGGATGCCTAGGCAGAGTGAATTCCACCCGGAAGAAGACGCGGGGACGCAGCGCGGGGAAGACGTCAGAAAGGTAAGAGAAGAACCAGTGTTGATTGGCAGAATGTATAGCATTCTGCCAATCAACGCTGGTTCTGCATCGAACATTAAACTTCGAACAGCTAGTAGTGTTTGATCAAGTACGATTATTTTGAATACCGTAGTATTCGATCGAACACCTACTCGATCGAACACTACTCGCTCATCTCTATTAGTGACCAACTAGGCAGCAACCTAAGTTCTTCTCACGGAGATGGGATCTCCATCAGAACTCTGACACTGCCCATTCAATGTAAAGCATCAGAGCGCCATGACCTTGCAAGGAAGAATGAGGAGGTCACGCTAAAGGCTATGCATTGATTGGGCAGGATCAGAGCTGTGATAGAGACTCCAACCTCAGGAGAAGACCTTAGCTTGCTGTCCAACTGGTGACTCTGTAGTTGCATACAGTGTGCACATATTAAAGGGGACCATAACTACATAGCAGAGGAGCTGGGGAACAAAAACATTCTAGAATCTCTGCAGAAGCAATTACAAGGCAAGCTAAGAAAATAGAGATATTAGATTTAATATTTAGTATTGAAGTTTTTTTTTCCTTTTGAAATTCTTCACAAAATGGCCTCATTGCTGCAAAATCTTCTGTGCTATAATTGACAGAGCCAGCCAGAGGGTGGGATAGAGGAACTGTGCACCGAAAAGTAGAGCTTTTTAGTGCAATGAGAGCAATGGTGATGCACCAAATAGCTCTTTACCATACTAGGAAAGAGGTAATATCTTAGCAATGGAGGCTTAGATCAGGAAACAGAAGAGAGCGTCTTATTCATGCGAACCTTTGCAATATGACTATGCTAATAGTTCATTAGGGAATGTTCTGGTGAAAGATTCAATTAGTTTTGACCAAAGCAGTCACAGTCTGTCATTTCTGACCAACAACAAAATGGATGATTAGAAAAATCCACAACACGATTTGAGGGAATGATCAGTGCAGAGAGAGGACAAGAAGTGGCTATAAAATAAGAAACATGCTGAAGAATCCGGCCTTCACTTGTATTATTGATTTATATAAAGTTTGCTGAAACTTCAACAACTCTTCTGGTTTCATATCTGCGCAGAAATTGGCGAAAAACAGTGGAGAAAAAAGTCCTGCACAGAAGCCTCCTCTCTCCACTGCTTACAGTGTTGAAATGGCAGACACACAACGGACACTTGGCGGACTCCATTATAGTCAATGGGGTCCGCAGTGTCCGTGTGTCCAGCTCTTTGTCGTTTGAGTCCCTCAGTGGACCCGAATGACAGAAACCGTGGCACTAGTGTGAACCTAGCGTAAAGCCCAAGGCTACAGTTAGAAATAATTTACTATATAATCAGTATTTGCCCGGTTAGTAAATGGAAAGTTGTTGAATTCCTATTTCCTACCGTAGTTGTTTTCCTGTTGTTCTTCTGTTTGCAGCATACTGTATATTCTAGTGGATTTTTCAAGGGGTATTTGTCAAAGGAGAAAACATAATGCAGGAAGCAATTCCAGAAAATTCTTATAGCAAAAGTCCTACAATTGTCACAACAATGAATAGAAAACAGCAGTTTTGACAGAAGAACTAGAAACTATACATTACGAGTCTGAGCTATGGCATGTGATATTTATCTTCTTGACTCTTTACTATCAGAGCTGGCAGGAGGAGTATGTGATGTGGTTACTGCAGAAAAGGGCAACTCCGGAGTGACATAGGGGAGCGTGTGACCGCTACAAATTGTAATATTATATAGCACTGCCATTAGATAACACTTACATCGGTGATTTAGTCACTGGGGGTGGATATTATTTGAGCACCGCAGTGAATGTTGGCATTTGCTTGGGCTTTGTGTAGCCCTGCACCATAAGTATAGTATAGTATACTTTTATTTAGGCAATTGTATGTTACTGTTATTTGGTAAACTTTTGGACAGTACACTAATACGCAAAAGATTGAGGGAGGTCTGGACAAAAATGTAATAACTCTTTCAAGAATAGACATGTTAGTTTATTGTTGTCTATTAGAGATGAGCGAGTAGTACTCGATCGAGTAGTTGTTCGATCGAATACTACGGTATTCGAAATACTCGTACTCGATCGAATACTACTAGCTGTTCGAAGTTAAGATTCGATGCTAAACCAGCGTTGATTGGCAGAATGCTATACATTGCCAATCAACGCTGGTTCTTCTCTTACCTTTAGAAGTCTTCTCCATGCGCAGCTTCCCCGCGTCCTCTTCCAGCTCTGCATTCACTCTGCTTAGGCATCGGGCCTGGGCAGAGCCGACTGCGCATGTCTGCACGGACTTGGTAAGTAGAATTTGATAGAATGTTGCGTACCCCTGAAACGAGCATTTCCCCCCATAGACTATAATGGGGTTCGAAACCCGTTCGAACAGTCGAACAGTGTGCGGCTGTTCGAATCGGATTTCGAACATTTCAGTGTTCGCTCATCTCTATTGTCTATTAAAGTGAATGAAAGAGACATCTAATATTTGGTGTGACCTTTGCCCCTTTTCATTCCATCAGTTCTTCTTGGTATTTGCAGATAGTTTTTTAAGGAACTCAGCAGGGAGGTTGTTCCCGCCATCTTGGAGAACTAAGCCCAGATCTTCTGTGGATGTAGGCTTGCTCCAATCCTTCTGTCTCTCCATGTAATCCCAGACAGACTGGACGATGATGAAATCAGGGCTCTGTGGGGGCCGTATCATCACTTCCAGGACTCCTCCTCCAAAGGGCGAAGTCACCAAATATTATTGTGATTTAGATTTTGGATTGGCTTCTAATTTCAATTCAAGGTTAAGATATTCACCATCTGCTCTGATATGTCTCCTTTTAATCTTCACCTCTCAACATTGCCTGGTGGGAATGTAGCTATATATACTTATCATAAAAAAAAGTCCTTTCATTCCTTCTGTGACTATAGAAAGAAGCGATGCTGCTGTAACCCAGGTAATATCTTTCCTCAGAAGCAGGGATACAATATTTCTCTTTATGAAACTCAAAAGTCAAGGACTATCAGACATAGAATAATGGCAAGAATATTTTAACATTGTGAACAAGCTGTAGTCAGAAGACAACGTTGAGTGCCAAAAGCTGACAGAGTTAAATTCAAATTGGATACAAATTAACCTTTTACAGCCCGTCCATTGACTTCATACATCTAGAAAATTGGCAATTTCGGCCTAGTTCACATCTGTTTTCGGACCATTGCCCAATCCTGCAAGCAGCACTTTTCTCTCCACATTGTTCATGCAGAAACCAAGTTTAAACCACATGGACCTCATTATAGTCTATGGGTTAAATGGGTTTCCTAAGGTAACCACTTTTTATGTAGACTAAATTTCCATTTGAGGGGTCCCCAAGTGGACTGCCTGAACATAAACCCATGCACAGATGTGAACTAGGCCTAACTCTGCAAAGACATGCACCTGCAAGAGCAGAAAGTCTGCGGGTCCCCAAAGAGAAGGATGGAACAGCACACAATAGCAAGACTTTACCCCAACCCAACATGTGATCACCTAAAGGAACCATATCAGCTTTATAGTGTATTCTAGGAGGCTGCATTATATCTGTAAATGGGGTAAATGTACCAGCCCCAGGGGCAACATGGTGGCTCAGTGGTTAGCATGGTGGTCTAATCCTGCCAGGAACCTGCAAGGAGTTTGTATGTTCTCCCCGTGTTTGCGTGGATTTCCTCCAATACTTCAAAGACATACTGATAGGGAAAAAAAATGTACATTGTGATCCCTATATGGGGCTCACAATCTACATTAAAAAAAATGTGCTAGCCTCAGTTACTGAGGAAATAAGCAAAAATTTAAACTTGTATGTTAAGATGCCCCGCAGAGGTATATTATAACCCTATGGGGCGCAATATAAAAAAAAAAAATTAGGACAAAAAATTATAGACTAGGCTAAAACCAGTTTATCACTGATGTTAAACAAGTTCAGCGCATGCGTAGACATAAGTAGCAAAATCTTCTACATCGGCACATGCACAGAAGTCGACTAAGTTGGGGGCAACTTAGAAGGTCGTCATAAGAGTCAATCAATTGACCACCATGACGAATGAGAATTTTGTCCAATGTTTAGACGCCTTCTCTATGGAGAACAGGGCATGGGAATGAATAGTTGGGGTAAGTCATGGCATGAAACATAAAGGTTTATGGCAAATTGGAGGTTTGTATAAAAAATGGCCGGCCCCTTTAAGAATAGGATTTCAGGGTGTATTCCTTGAAAACTTTTTAAACAAAGTTCTTAGTATATTTGACAAATTATTTTACTAAGGGAATAAATCTGCTGCTCCCATTATTTGTGATACTTCGTATATTTGCACTATATTTTAACAGAAGTTCCTAGGACTCTTTTGTCGTGGCTATATAGGCTGCGGTGTTTTTCTTTTGGCTGTAATATATCACAGAGCCCATTGGCAGATACATTATCCTGTTCAATAGTACTGAGCAATAAGTAATCTTATAAGTCTTGGAATGGCGCCTTATTACCCATGCCGTTAATTACCAAAAATTGAAGCTTTGTGTGAATTTAGAAAGGTTTTGTATTGCAGGACATATTTTCATTGCCTCAAATATTATTTTTCAGACATTTCAACAAAATGTACCTCTTATGTTCAGTAGTCATAAATCATACAAGTGGCGTAAAATCTAGAACAATAATAGATGTTATTAGATCCATAAGAAGGCTTTTGAGATTTAATTCCTTTGCTGCTGTGCGGCCCATTAGTGTTCTGCACTGCCTTACAGTCTATTCTACCGCACAGTGAGAAACCAAATAACGCGGCTACAGTGACAAATCTCCAACAAAAGTGCAACATGTGGATAAAATGGCTGCTACGTCCTTAGATAATTAGAAAATTCAGTTTTGTAGAAGTCGTAGGAACCGCACAGTGTGGTATTTGTATTTTGATGGGAGACTGCGGTGCAGCATGGTAGCGCAGTAGTTAGCAACGCTGAGGTCCTGGGTTCAAATCTGACCAACAACAGTTACAATATAGCTCCATATAGAGCTCACAGTGTACGTTTTTCCCTATCAGTATGTCTTTGGAGTATGGAAAAAAATGCACACAAAAACAGGGAGAACATACAAACTCTGTGCAGATGTTGTCCTTGGCAAGATTTGAAGCCAGGACTCCAGCACTGCAAGGCTGTAGTGTTAACCACTGAGCCACCATGTTGCCCCTTGACACCTACAATATTCTAAAAACATACTGGCTACCTATGCAATTGTCTCTAGTATGCAGAAAGGCAAATAAGAATGTGAGCCCGAGTTGGGACAAGGTCTGGTGTGAAAGCTGAGAATTCCTGGAATCTACCAGTATTGGACTGCAATGACTATGGCCCACTAGTAAAATTCTTTATGGAGGATCCATTATACAGCTACATACAAGTCTTATCTGAGACTCATTCACTAATTTCTAGACTGTTACTGATAGAATTGAGCGATCTGGATTGGAAAAGATTGGATTCCGATCCTGATCTTTTTTTGGCGGGATCGAGGTCTCACGTTAGTTCCCACAATGCTTAGCTACTGGCCAATCATTGTGGGAAAAGCTGATAACTTTGTTTGCTTTTCCCACAATCATTGGCCAGTAGCCAAGCATTGTGGGAACTAACGTGAGACCTCGATCCTGCCAAAAAAGATTGGGATCGGAATCCGATCTTTTCCAATCCCGATTGCTCAACCCTAGTCACCAACATAACTTTATTATACAGTAGTAGCTGGCTGCCTAGTCTTGCCTTGGATCAGTCCTATCAGTGGCCTGTTTTTTGGCTCTTGCCTTGAAATAGGACCCTCTAGTTATTATTGGTGACCCTGCAGAGTGATTGAAAAGACGGGGCACAGGGATGATACTGGTTCATCTGACTCTGCACCTGGATATCATCTCAGTCACCCAGTGTGTCTAAAATATATAAAAATAAACCGGGTATTTTCTTAAATAATCTGTAAAGTATACTGTGCTCATGCATAGACTGGTTGAAATGATGTACAAGAAGTATCTGTATGAAGTACAATGAGTGATCAGTCCCATGACACGGTGCGTGAAGGGCACACCTAACTCAGAGTTCCACCGGTGGAATTTACCTGTTCACCTCTGGGGGGTCGGACTCTGTTACCTATTGTATATATAAGCTCATGAAAATGCTTATATTGATCCATTTTGGTCATGAATGTCAACTATCTGCAAGTGACAAGGTGACCTCTGTAAATGGGACCCTATACTACTTGTCCTCCAAATGTATAATGAGGAAGCGTAATTCAGCCATATTATGCTTACCGCACACTACAAATAGGCTCCTTTCTCTTGACCTTAACCACCAAATGGATTTAGGGAAGAGTAGAGCCATCATATTATGCTCTCGTTAAAATCAGCCTTGGTCAGATGGGTGGCGTGCACAGACCAAAATGAGTTGGCCATACCCCTATATGCAGCATGTGACAAACACAGAAACATAGTCAGCACTGCCAAATAACATGAACATTGCCATAGCTGAAATAGAAATGCAAACACAAAACAAATTGCAATAGCGATCTGTTAGCACCAAGAGAATTACTGCTATAACTACAGTATAGAAAACATACCAATCAGGTGTCTTGCACAGATTTTGATCAAATTGTGTGAGTTTATGGCAGACATGACATTCTCAAAGAATATGCAATAAATGTCTGATAGGCGGCATCTTCTATGTGAGCTATAAAAACAAAAGTATATGCTTAGTTGTTTCTGCAACTTCTATAGGCTTCAATTGAGAACACCAAACTTAGGAATGTCCAACTCTTCATTTAAAGGGTTTGTTCTAAGTTTCCAAGTTATCTGCTATTAATAGGATAGGGGTAATTTCCTGATCAGTCTACTCATTCTTGGGACCGGGGAGGTGTCCTTTCCTTCTCTATGGGGGTGTATAGATAACCGAGCACCGTGCAGTGTATGTACTCAGCCTACAGCTCCATGAACATGGGGGAACAAGATGCCCTTCTAAGGATTGTGGGGCTCTGACCACTGGGATAGGGAGTTATCTCTTATTCTATTGATAGAGGATAATTTCAAATCTTGATACACATCTTTAATGACTACACAAGCTTTGGAAAATAATGATCAGGGTCCCCATGGGTTGTTTGGATTTGTCACAAATGTCTATTATACGAAAACCTCTAGATGAGCTGCAGCATGTCTCTAGAAGTATTGGATTCCCAATAGCAGAATGTCAGAAAGTAGCATTACCCTACTATTATATATATATACCCTACTACCCTGCTAATATATGGCTGCAAGCATCCGAAATCCTGAATATACAAAGTTCTTGGAACCTTCATTACAAAACAAGAAGATCTTCAAGTCAGAAAACAACACTTTGTCAGCTGCTCCAGGACAGCCAAAGAAGATGGAAGGAAATCTCAGTGTAAATAAACACTCAAGACAAATAACCTTCTTGCCATCCATACTGTGTGCAGTTCCAAGAATCGAAATTTAATACATTTGCTCAGTAGATTGATTTTGCCGAACCACGTTGTTCAGCTCCATCAGTGAGTTGACAAAGTCCAGAAATTCCAGGAAAAGATAAAAAACTACACCACAAAAAAATGAATAAATACAGTTTTTACCAAAGTATCTACCTCTCCTTGGCATGTGACAGCAGAAGTGTTGACAGCTGATGGATCAAGACCTTGAAAATCTAGGAAGGCAAGAGGAGAGCTCTGATAACAGCATACCCGGGCCCTGGTGTCTATGGAAGCTCAAAGACCTCTCTCCCACATGAGAAGTTACAACTTTTACATTGGGTCCAGGAGATATAAGTTACACCTCTGCCAAGCAGCCAAAACTGAGCATTTGTCTCCTATTTAGGATACAGTGTGGCTTTAAATGGGAAATTCCACACATTAATAGAAATTCTTTGACTCTACATTTCAAACAGATAATAAGATGATACCGTAATGAGAATTCAAAAATTCTACACTTCTAAAATGATGACAGATTCCCTTCCAGAATATCGGTGCTAGCTAAGTGAGCCTAGTAAGACATTTCTCAGAATTACTAGTTCTAACTTGAAAGGGTTTCTGTCAAGCCAAAATTTAGTAGTAATGAAACAGAATGAGGTTTATTATTAAAAAAAAAAAAAAAGTATTAATCGTATCACCGATCCTACACTACTGCAGTTCCAACACTTTTAAGGACCCTGCTGGTTTCTACCATATCCTTGCCCCCTCTTCTCCATCCAGCAGTTACCATTCTCTTCTTCAGTCTGCTGGAGCGATTCTGTAGGGCATTTGCCACATGACTGTAGGTTGCTAAGCCTATTTGTCAAGCCTTGGCAGGGTCTGTTCAGATTTGATATGTAGAGTCAATCAGGGTTGTACTTCAGCATCCAATCAAAGGCTGAGGCAGGGTATTTTACCCTGATACTTTCCTTACTCAGGTGCCTGTGTTTGCATTACCCTGTTTACTGCAGATTTTTTAAAGGTGCGCTATCAGCAAAATGATGCTGTATGAGCCCCACATATGCGTGAATAACCTTTAAAAAAGCTATTCAGGCACCGCCAATCTTATTTTAAACCCCCTGCCCATTTTCAAATAAAACTATAAAAACATATATGTTAATAATTCCTGAACGTGCACGCTGGGCGATCCGACGTCATCTTCGGTTCCGCCTTCCTTTTCTTTCTTCTTCCAGCGACGTCCTCTTGTCCTGGCTCTTCTCCGCCTTCATCTTCTTTTCTTCCGGAGTGAAGAAGTTCGTGAGCGCATGCTCACGTAGTTCTAAGGGATACTTAGAACTACAACAAAAATGGTGTTGGCGCGTGCGCAGTAGCACTCCGGAGGGAGCGCTACTGCGCACACGCGCAATTTGAACACAACCCGCCGGAAGAACAGAAGATGAAGGCGGAGAAGAGCCAGGACAGGAGGACCTCGTTGGAAGAAGAAAGAAGAGGAAGGCGGAACCGAAGATGACGTCGGATCGTGCACGACCGCCCAGCGTGCATGCAAAGGTATTTACATATATGTTTTTATAGTTTTATTTGAAAACGGGGGGGGGGTTTAAAATTAGATTAGCGGTGCCTGAATAGCCTTTTTAAAGGCTATTGACACATATGTGGGGCTCATACAGCATAATTTTGCTGATAGAGCCCCTTTAATTTACTGATTTTTGCTTGCTTTCATGGTTATTCCCGCTTTTCTGATTTGGCTTTGTCTGGAACCTCCTAAACTTGACCATGACCACGACTTCTGATATTCCTCTGCTCTTGTTTTGGCTATTCTTTTACTCTTCTGATTTATGGCCATAATTTGTGCATTAGTCTATCTGTCCACCATGAGGTTTTTGGTTTGGTCCCTTGGTTGCGAATGCACCTATTTTCTGGCACTTTCTTTTGGGGTTGTATCCTGGGTTTTGAGACAAGTCAATTTTGCCTTGCAGTAGACTATGGTAAGTACCTTGGAGTGACCTCAGACTCAGTTAGGATTATAGGTAGCTCCCTTATTCATAAGCTATGAATAAAGGATCTATTGTATTCTCCCGAAATACGTAAGCTTTTCTCCTTTGTTTTTATTATGTTTTGGATCCGTGCTCATGTTTGTAATTTTTAAACTTTTTTGAAGTTATTTTTTTTATCTGGCATGCTGGAGTAGATAACTTCTTCCTTTTGTAACATTGTGTCTGACCCTGTAAAAACAGCCCAAGGTTTCTCTCTCCTTTTTGTTCATGCTGGTCATACTTACCATATATCCTGGAGTATAAGCCAAAATTTTCAGCACAGTTTTTGTGCTGAAAGAGCCCCCCTCGGCTTATACTCGAGTCAAGCAAAATTTTTATTTTTATTTTCCTTCGGGGGGGGGGGGGGGGGGGGATGGCTATGACCAGCCGCAATAGTAATGTATAGAATCTCCCATAAAATAGTGAGAAAAAAAAAAGCTTTAAAAAAAATATAATAAATAAAAGTTGTAAATCCCTCCTTTCCCTAGAATACATATAGAAGTAGAAAATTACTGTGAAACACATACACATTAGGTATCCCTGTGTCTGAAGGTGCCCGGTCTACTGAATATAGGGTATCTGCAGTGCTCCTGTTCCATCAGGAAGGGGTTAATAGGAGCACTACAGATACCCTATATTCAGCCAGACTGAATTCCAAGTGGGGGAAAAAAAATCCCGGCCCTCAAGCTCAGGGAAGGGGCAGACAGATAACCAAAACACCCCCTCCCCTTCCCCAGCACCCAGCAACTACTGCACCCAAAACTCTGATCATTTTAATTTTTGAAATTTTCCAGTAGCTGCTGCATTTCCCCCCCTTGGCTTATACTCAAGTCAATAGGTTTTCCCAGTTTTTTGTGGTAAAATTAGGGGCCTCGGCTTATATTCGGGTCGGCTTATACTCGAGTATATACGGTACCTAAATTACCGTTCCAAGGTGGTTCGAGCTTCACATCCCGTTGTTCTAATTGTATCAGTGTATCTGTAATGTGTATGTGTGTATAGGGGAAGTAGATGGTGAACCCCATTTAGGGACAGGGCTGATTTGAAGCATTGCATTATGGGTTACAAATGAATAGTATTATAATAATCATCCCATGAAAGGCATAGATGGGTTTTTTTTTCCTGAAGGACAAATAGACCTTGTACGAATAAAGAAAAGCATGCAACAACTATCAGTATATCGTAATATAACAATAGTATAGAATATTTATTTAACCATGTACGAGAGGCAGAAGAGTGCGTTCTCATAGTGAAATAAACCCTGACCTCTATTTTTCTGTTGCGCAGTAGAAGATGCCGCTGTCCTAGCCGGCTGTATTGCTGTTTGTTCAGATGTTCTATGAACCATTTATTATCTTTCTGTATTTAACCAAAGCACATGGAAGTGTTACTGCTCTTAGATGGTTACGTCTGAGTGAAAAATATGAAACTATACAGGGCTGCAGCGTGTATCGATTCAGAAAGTCCCTCAATGAACTGCAAACTAATGTAATAAGAAGCCATCCGTCCTGCAAAGGAAATAACTGACAGCCCTGACTAGTATTCACTGAGCAATTTCTATGCTATTTCTGAGATTCTTCTGTGTGTGAAAAGCTCCGTTGCGATTATTGTGCATATGTTGCATTGAACAGATGGCCAGCCTGCCGAATCTCAAGGGCAAACAAGGTTAAAATATAATCTTCACAAAGCAATATTTAGTAGTGATGGCTCTTTTGGGTGAACAAATTGAATGTTATAACTAGATATTGTTAGAGATGGGAAAATAATACATTTATGTAAAGTGAACCTGTCACCATTGTGCTGACATGACCGCGGGCATTACGACGTGACAGGTCCACTAGTCGGCTATGTTTAACTCTAATGCATTGCTGTCTTATCTATATACAAATAGGGAACTGTCAATCATAGTGAGCCTGGGGGAGTCAAGTTATATATACACACGAATGTGTACACGGCTCTGTGAGAGTTGGTACATGGGTGAGATTAATATGTTGTCCAAGGACTCATACATGTCAATAAATGAGCTTAAAAGAAGAGAGGCACCGAGCCGACCTTGGTGTAGTATTTTTTGAATCAAAAAGTCAGGGTAAGCAGAAACAAATGGTCGCTCACCTGGTGGGGTTGTGTGAGACACAACCACCTCTATAGTCTATCTTAGGAATGGATGGCACAGGTAAACGTGGGCAGCAGCTGGATATACGTCTGGGAAATGTCAAGGCAACAATATTGGGGGTGAACCTTCTCACTCGAGAGGAGAACAGAAGAACCGCGCTTGCCCGGGTAAATCAACAAACTTTATTTGCACAACATGTTTCAAGCCTATCTTGCTCTTTCTCAAGTGCATACAGATAACCTTCCCGTCATCCACTGTGGGAAGGTTATCTGTATGCACTTGAGAACAAGCAAGATAGGCTCGAAACGCGTTGTGCAAATAAAGTTTGTTGATTTACCTGGGCGAGCGCGGCTCTTCTGTTCTCCTCTCGAATAAGAAGGTCCACCCCCAAAAAATTAGCTTGGAGTGCAAAACCAAAAGGAATAGGAACTTTCCTTGGGCCCAAGGCCCTGTATGTAAACCTGTAATAATACATGGTCGTGTGTATGGGGTCAGAAAAGAATGGGTCAGTGTGCCATCCATTAAAAAGATGGATAATACACTGACAAGGCACATGGTCATGCCATGGCGTAACTACCGGGGTACCAGCGGCAGCCACTGCCACAGGGCCTATGACATTAGGGGAATGGTGGGCCCCTGATGTTTTTTGTTTGTTTTTTCAATAGGCCATTAGCTGCTGGAATAACTCAGAAAGGTAACAGGCGCTATTTATTTACCGGTCCTCGCTCCTGATCACAGCTCCCTGTGCTTCCCCTTCTACAGAGGTGGCTGTGATCAGGAGTGGGGATTGGTAAGTGAGGTCATGGGCCCGTGAACCCCACAAACACTGCTATCATTATACTCATGGTGGTCTTCTCAGACCCCGAGTATAATGATCAGAGGACTATGGGTTTGAAAAGACTCCCAAGTATAATAATTGTTCATGGGTGGTCCGCAATGCAGCATAATAATGTGTGCAGGGGCCACTGTGAGGCATAATACTGTGAGCTGGGGCCACTATAGGGCATAATAGTGTAGATAGGAATGCAATTTGTGTGCGGGGGGAGTTGGGTCTATCGGTTGGAGTCCGGGGGAGGGATGAGACCCATGTCAAATGTTCTCCTTGGGAGCCAGCCATTCCTAGTTATGCCGCTGGTTTGAGCCTTACCATAGGGACACTTTCCCCAAACCTTGGCATGGCCAAATGAGAAACCAAATATTTTGCATAAAACACTAAGTATTTGGAACACTTTAAAGTTAAAAGTTTCTCCACTATCCCAGTAAAGATTCCGTAGAGTTGCCACACACTTATTGAATGCCCACAAATGCCCCATTCTATAAGATAATCATTTTACACTTGCTTAGCATAAGGTGTGCTATCTGACTGTGAACAGCTGGAAATTTGGCCAAACATAATTTTTGGGGCAAAATTCATAACAAAGCAGTTTATTACTAAATGTGCTCAATTTGTGGATGGAAGAATATATGCTCATTTGCTTACATGTACTTCTGGCTTGGTCTAGTAGCCCTATACAATATTCTTCATAGTCGGTGACGCCTCCCTTGGCAAGAACAAAGACTCTGAGCTGCTTTGTGTAAAGGTCGAAGAACACTTAACAGATCTTGTATGAATTTGACATTTAAACTTTTTGTGGTCTTTTTTGGAACTTTTTATTGTTTCCTTCTTTGCCAGTAGCTATGAAGGCGACTATACAAAGCTGAATTAGCACATATATCATGTTATGTTATGGTGTCGGAATATCTGTCCATTATGTATTCAAATTTATTTTTACATGACTTGTAACTTTTGTAAAAACTTAAAACCATACGATTTGCACATTATATAGCGAATCTGTTAAAAACATTCTGCAATAATAATATTAGCTTGATATCCATAGCTATACTGTCTACTGAGAGAAAAACATTGCACACAGAACAGATGGCTTCACAAACAAACTACAAGTGCAAGTAAGGTTAAGAAGAATTTATCTGTATGGAACAATATTTATTTCAAGGAAGTTGCAATTAATGTGTCCTAAACAAAGAAAAAAACCTTTAATGTGTATAATTGAACAATTAAGATGTTTGTTACAAATACAGTTGAGGGTGACTGCGGCCTAGTCCCCCCTCTCTGATACTAGAACCTGGGGAAGCCACTACACAGAGAACAGTCTTTTCTGCTTCCCGCTCCTTTCTCCATGTATTAGATGCTGAGAAAAATCTAATTGGTGGGGATATTTGGTGTTAGACGTCCAACCAATCTAATATTGATTATCTGTTCTTCAGATAGGTCATTGACATTTTTACCCTGAAAAACCCTTTAAGCTGAGGCCCTACAAAACCAAGAATGGCTACAAGAGGAATGGGAGATATATAGAATATCAGTTCTTATACTTCTACCTTCTGCTCAATCCACTCCTGGGTTTGGCTCAAAAAAATGCAGCAAAATCTACAACAAAAAAATTGCAATGTGAGTTAAAGAGGACCTTTCACGTCCTTAGGCAGATTTTCTTTTATGTGCCCCAGGAGAAGAGATATCAGTGTCATTACCGATATCTCTTTACTGTCAGAAGGGTGTTCCTGACAGTCTAGCTGGTCTGTAAGGATCACCCCCCTGACAGTACTGTCCATAGCTCTGTACTGTCAGAGGGGACATTCCTTACTGTCCAGCCATGATGCTGAGTGGTGAGGAATGCCCCCCTCCCAGTACTAATCTATGGACAAGTTCAGTCCAGAAACCCACCAGATTGGCTAAATCAGAGACCAAGCGCAGATGTGAATCCACCCTAAGCTGTGAGGAACACCCGCCAGAATTAGTCTATGGATGAGTGCTGTCAGGGAAGGGCGTTCCTCACAGCGTAGCATCATCGCTGGGTGGTAAGGAACACCCTCTCTGACAGTACATAGCTATGAAAGAGTACTGTCAGGAGGGGAGTTCCTCACAGCCCAGCTAAACTGTCAGGAACGCCCTTCTGACAGTGGACTGAGATCTTTTCCATTATAATGACAAGGATATCTCCAGCCCTGGGGCACATACCAGGAATGCCGACAGTGCGCTGAATTCAACGTACTGTCGGCTTTCTAGCGTTATATAAAACCGCATGTGCCCAAGGACATGAAAGGTCGTCTTTAAGTAGACAATGAAATGACTCTACTGACTATTCCAGTCTATATAATAAAGCTGTCAACTTATTCACAGCAAATAGGAAAGTTCACCTTATTGGCATTTTTATCATGAAATCTAAAAAATAACCACAAAAAAATATTTTAGAAAAAAAAACAATTAAACAAGTCACTTTTTCATTATACTAAAACAGAAACAGTACAGCCATACATGTATATGATGGGATTTTCCGCAATGCTTTCTAATGGTCACAATTATCACAAACACAATAACAATTGGCCCATTAATTTTACAATGGTTTCCAGTGAGTCTGTTTTTATGTCTACAGATGTCTCCTTGTTTTATTGTGTGATCACCTTCCTGAAATTACATATGGAATATTTGCTCTGGCTCTGGTCTGCTTTGTTAGGAAGATATTATTCTGTAATATACATTTATTTTCTATATTGTAAAGTTAGGTTAGATGTAGAGGAAATACTCTTCTATGTAAAGACTCTAGAATACAATATCTTGGTGAATGTGTCGCATCTTATTCCACTTATCTGTCTTAACAAAACTGAATTCATTTTAGAATTTCAAAGAGAATCGCAAGATGTCAAGTTGATTTGGATTCCAAGTGCACCTTGAAAGAAGATGTTTAAAAATTTCTGTAAGTCATCTTGACAGAATAACGGAAGAGTTCACCCAACATGTTCTTTTCTTTTTATAATTATCATCTTCCTCTGAATTATTGCTAGCTTTTTTAAGCAAAAATCTTGAAATAGAACAAAGATATAGTCAATGTGATATGTCAGGGCCCGAGAGCAGACATTGATCATTTCTAACAATCCCAAAAGGCTCCGTCACTTTGAGAAGTAAGAAATAATGTTAAGAAATCTTAGAAAGTTCATGAAGATGATAGTACAGCTGGAATTCCACTGCCACAATCAATAAGTAATCCTGTGTAAAAGCCAAGTATCCACAATTTAAAAGACGGGCCAGATGTATTAAATGTCAGACATTTTCAATTTCTAGAAAAATAAAACTATACTTTGTAAAATGTCGGATTTTACTCTGTGATGTCATGGCTAATAAAGAACAAAAGAGGAAAAAAAAACACAGGAATGGGGGGCAGGGGTTGGTGATAAAGGGGTTGTCCGGGATCAAATGATAATTAAACACTAAACTAAACACCATACCCCCCCACCTAAGTTAAAAATTTCTTGCTTTATAAAAATGTAACCACCCCATTTTCTGAATTTCTGCTGATGTTCTGTTTCCCCATTTGTAAGATGCCACATGAAAATGGCCGATTGGACATGCACCATTGGCTCTGTCCAAAGCGAAATGGCAGAGCAGATTGAGCATGCGCTGGATTTGAATCCTGAACAGAGACTTGGCGTTTGCTGACACCGAGGACAGGCATCAGCACAAGAAGAGAATCCGTGAAAATAACAAAGGGAGTCTGCACTTCACCGGGAGATCCTTTAAAATGTAACTTATAATCCAGCATTATTAAGATATAGTACAAAAAAGTGATAGTAATAAAAAACATACAAAGTGGTTAAGACCTGCCGACGCGTTTCGGGGTGTTCTACCCCTTAGTCATAGCATACGTTAAGTAAAATTTTAAAGGTTCTCCTGGTGAAGTGCGGAATCCCTTTGTTAATTTCACAAAAGCTGTATACCTCTCAAGTCCAGAGGATATATTGTCGTGCACCCTGAGGACTCCGGTCAAAGATTTACGGTGAGCGACAGTCTATTTTTTGCTTTTTTGATTTACAAGAAGAGAGTGCTGAATCTTCAGAAGAGCATCTTCTTTGAGCACAGGGGGCGCCCTCTGTGCTTTCTGAAGACTCATTTAAATAAAGAAGAAAAACAAAAATTTTCCAAAACAGCGACGCAAAGCTGAAAAAAAAAGATAGGAGAAGAATAGCCTGACTGAAGGTTATTCCGACGTGCTGTTTGTGGAGAATTGGGTTTCCCAATGATAGAATCCCTTAAATGATATTATGCACAGTCATGGCCATAGGCAGAAATATCCTGAGATGCGGGGCAACAAGGTGGCTCAGTTGTTAGTACGGCAGCCTTGCAGCACTGGAGTCCTGTGTTCAAGTCCCGCCAGGAGTAACATCTGCAAGGAGTTTGTATGTTCTCCCTGTGTTTGCGTGATTTCCTCCCATACTCCAAAAACATACTGATAAGGAAAAACTTACATTGTGAACCCTATATGGGGCTCACAATCTACATTAAAAAAAAAAAAGAAATATCCTGAGATGAGGAGTAGATAAGCTGTGACATCATCTATTGTCAGTTGTAGGTGCAATGATTAGAAATGAGCAAATTTTTCAAAAATTCGATTCGGGATCTTCGCCAAATTTTCTCACACAATTAAATTAATTTTCTCACCACAAAATTAATTTGTGGTGAATCGCGGTAAAACAGCTATTCCCTGGCTGCAGAGAGCCTGTATAGTCGTGTAGAAGACTGTGCCTTGAGGTAACACGCATAGGAAGTCTGCTATGGTTTTTAGTGATATCTCACTAGGGGACCTGAACCAGTGATGCACTGATCACTATTTCAGCACTATCGACTGCAATACACGTGTTTGCAGTCTATAGAGGAACCAGATTATGGGGATAATGTCACTCCTTAGGGAGAGACCACCTTTTTACATCTTGGGAGACAGATTTGCATATTCTTCCTATGATCCCTTGCAGTGGAGCAACTATGGCTGTATAAGTCTCCACACACCTGAGAAGGTGGTCTCTCCATAAGGAGTGACATTATCCCCATAATCTGGTCTCTCAGCCTCTCACTTCTACCAAATCAGTTCTCTCTAGACTGCGCTGATGAAATCCAACCAGACAGAAACGGTGCCATCCGTAGCTGAGAAATTTATTTGGTTATAACCTCGCATTATGCAGTAAAGACTTCTGGGAAGTCGGGCATGTTGTTCAGGGTGCTTGCTATAGAGGGCAGCAAACAGAGGCACTGTCTCCCTGTTTACATCTTGGGAGACAGATTTGCATATTCTTTCTATAGAGGAAGTCAGTCTATGCAGACGCATGTTACCCTGGATTTCACCCTTTAATTTTTATGGGGATCTGGAAAATCCTCCAGATGACCACCAGGCTACTACCTCTAGGAGTAGTCGTACTTCAGTGCTTGCTTATCCAGGCAGATCAAAAGATGACACTGCTTTACAGTGGAAGGAAAGGCAAGGTTAGTGCACAAGCAGAGGTGAGGGCAGACAGAAGACATTCCCCATGAGGTCAACCAAGAGGTCAGATGGGATAGAGTCAATACTGTATCCAGGCAGAAAAGAAAAAAGGCACAGCACTGAGCCGATCCTGGTGTATTATCCTTGGTTTTGAAGGGATGGTAAATAATACAGGTGACTGCTCACCTGATAAGGTTGTGTGGGACACAACAACCGAAAGAGCTTGTCGACCATGGTAGGTATAGAGGGCAGCTGCTTGAGTCTGTCACGTGGACGTAAGGACAAGTGGGCAAATGGACAAAACTCTGGAAAGGACAGGCAAATGACAGCGCTCACCCAGATGGATACAGAAGAACAACTTTATTGATACACGACGCGTTTCGGGCCTTAGGGCCCTTTCTCAAGTGCAAATAGATCTTAAATAAAACATACAAACCATATTTGAGTATCAGCATATGACTAGGTATACAGGTATAAAAAGAAAAAATGAGTCAAAAGAGCCCAAAAAAAGTAAAATAAAACAAAATGAGATGACAATCCATTAAAGTAAAAGGAATCAAATACAGTGGAACAAAATACAAAGTACAGTGGAGCCAAACTAAAGTGAAAGAATGAATAATTGTTAGGATCGGGTCTCGCAGGGTTCCATCATGGCGCATAGCGCCACCTGCGGGTCAATCCGACTCTTGCCCTCGGCCTCATGCAGTGAGGCGACTGGAGTCTAAGTGCCATTTCTCCCCAACTGAGCATGCTCGGACCTTTTGGAGCCGCTCACAGCCTAAGTGCCAGTTCTCCCCGACTGAGCATGAGCGGTGAGGTCATGGCCACCGCCCCTATTGGGCGGGGACTTCCATTTAAAAAGAGTGAGTCGACGCCCGCCCGGCGCTCACACTTTATCTGAAATTACCAGTCCTCGTGACAGTAGTCCCAGGGAGAGTCTCCAGTGGTTAGGCAGGTTACAGTATAGGGCGCTACTAGTTACACCAGTAAACCCTGAATGACTGTCAGCTCTACACCAAGGCCTGGAGCAATAGACATTGTTCCAGCCTGTGGAGCTGCAGCAGGTGTGGTTCCCCAGTTAGCTGTGCTCGCCCTGTCTAACACTGTTGGAAGCTCCTAACTGTGTGCAGGAGATCTCCTAGCTACTGTAGGGGATTATGTTTGTCGCTGACCTGGGGTGAGTGTTAACCCTGGGCAGCTGTCTTTTGTTTGTTTTTACTTGTTCACATTGGGAGCTGCACTGCCATTCACTCAGTGAGTCTAACTGGTGAACTTGTGTTGCTCCCAGTTCACACTGTGCTGTACTATTGCACACAGACATACAGCCGCCCATAGGGCCTGTGGACCTCGCTGCAGTGCCTTTGCAGCCCAAGAGGTTCTGCGGTTTCAAAATATTATTTTTGTATATATACCCAGAACCATAACAATAATTCACATATCAGTACAGGCTCAAACCATGAAGATGGTCATGCATGGGTGATAGTAATCCTATTAATATTATAAAGGTGAAAGTTTGTGAGTTTGGATGTTTGTGGGTTTGTGTTTTTGGATGTTTGTTCCTCAATCACGCAGAACCCGCTCCACCGATTTGGCTGAAATTTTCCACAAACCGATTTGGCTGAAATTTTCCAAAAACATAGTTACTACACTGGATTGCGCAATAGACTACTTTTCGTCACAATAGCGCACATACGTTTTTCCCAGGACCCCCAAAAAACCCAAACTCACATCACTATCTCTGCAATCTCACACACTTTGGACCATAGCAAGCCACAAAATTCATATTACTCTCTCCAGCAGAGGTCAGCAACCCCTGGCACACGTTCCAAGAGTGGCACTCCTGCCATATTTCACTGGCACACCAGCAACACAGGACCTGCAAGAGTTAAATGAAGTCGGAGCGTCGCTTCAGTGCTCTGCTAGAGCTGAGGCATAAGGACACTTCCCTTCTCTCACTGCCCTCCAATGAGAGGGGTGCAGGAAACCCAGGGGGTGGAGCTTAATCGCTCAGGTCTCTGCCTGCTATAGTGATAGCTCCTGCCGTCTGCATCCTGCAATGGTTCCCCGAGGAGGAGAGGAAGCTGCTTCCTTTAGTTCCTATTCTCATTAATGTCAGGCATTTGGGGTTATTAGTTTAGTGTTAGTAACTCCATGTGCCTCACATTAATAGGAATAAACCCCATCATGTCCCTCATATTAACCCGTGTGCCCCATATAAAGGTTACTAATATGTGAGACATATGGCGGTACTAATAAAAGACCTCAATAATGAAGATACTTAATTATTACCTCCAAGTCTCTCACATATCATTAACTCTTACACAAGGGTTAATGTGAGGGACATGATAGGGTTAATTGCTATTAATAAGAGGCGCATGGAGTTACTAAACTGTCATGCACAGGGCCAGACTTTTATCTACAATTGTGGATAACACTATGGCCCTGCACATTTCAATGGACCCATACACATAGATCCTGTTTTTGTGGCTGTATGTCCGGGACAAATTGAGCTATAAAATATAGAGCAGGTCCCATATATGTCCTATACTTTTCCTACACCTGTCTGTATTTGCAGCCCTGTTAATTTATTTTTAATCTATAGGTCAGTGAAAACCATATCCATGCCATTTGTGTGCAGGAGGCCTAAGGCTGAAGCGCCACGTTGCGTTAACACATCGTTTTGGTTGCAAATTTTGCTGCGGTTTTATGAGCCAAAGGCAGCTGAAATACAAATTACATTCAACACAAAAGTCTCACATATTCTCAGAATTACAGCAAAAACAAGATACAAAGTTACATTTTATATCCCATACCTTATACACAGTATGAAAACCTTACCCGCGCCTGTATTCACCCACTTCTACAATCACCGCAGACGAAGTCGCAGGTACCAGCTAGTTCTAAATATATAAGAAGAAGGGGACTCCTGGAGACTGCTGTGGTCCCCAATCTTAGACTCCGCCTCCTCACAGACGAGCCTCCGGCAGAGCCAGCATTGATTAGCTGAATGCTGTACACTGGCCAATCAACGCTGGTCAATTCATTCCTATGAGAAAAAGTCAGCTCCCTCATAACAGCAAGCTGCCAACTCTCCTGACTAGCAAGGACGAGCCTGCTGCAGAACCAGCGTTGATTTGCCGCAGGCTCGTCTTTGCTAGTCAGGAGAGCTGGCAGCTTGAAGTTACGAGGGAGATTACTTGTTATCAGCGCAACTGCAAGCGCTGTGCAGTTAAAGTGCATGGACCCCATAGACTATAATGGGGTCCGTGCGCTTTAACTGCACAGCGCTCCTCCTAAACACTCTACGCCTGCTACTCATGGACTTGGCAACTCTCCTTTAGTCGAGTTTTGGTTTCCCCTGAAATGAGCATTTTTTCCCATAGACTATAATGGGATTCGATATTCAATCGAGTAGTCGAATATTGAGGCTCTACTCGAAACGTATATCGAATCTTTAATATTTCACCGCTCGCTCATCTCTACTAAACATTCATATCTTACATTTGCTAGTATCATACTGAATTTCATGCATTGTATTCAGTGGCGTAACTAGGAATGGCGGGGCCCCGTGGCGAAATTTTGACATGGGCCCCCCCCCCTTCCTGACCGACACCGAAGACCTCAACCGACCGACCCCCCCCCCCCCCCGCCGCATTCCTGCACGCTCTATTATGTCCCATAGTGGCTCCTGCACACAGTATTACACCCCATTGTGTCCCCTGCACACGGGATTATGGCCGATAATGAACACCCATGAACAATTATTATACTCTGGGGTATTTTCAGACCCCAGAGTATAATAATCGGAGACCGAGGGGAGATACAGACATGAAAAAAAAGTTACTTACCTGTCTCCGACTCCGCTGCAGTCTTTGCTGGTGTTGGCCATCTTTAATAATGCACGGATGTCACATGACATTTCATGCCCTCCCTCCATCTGCCCCAGTTTCATGCACCCCTCATCTCTGCCCACATTTTCATGTCCTCCCCACCATCACTGCCCCTAGGTTACTGTTGCTCCACACCACACACACATACACACTCACACACACTTACACACAGACACTCTCCATCCTGCATCTCCCTCCCCCCCTCCCCTTCATTACCTAGCAGCACACCTCTCCTTCTCTTTCCAGGACTGCATGGGCTATAAAGACACACCCACCCAGTCATGTGATGACATCACACAAGGTCCTTCAAGCTTTCCCCGCTCTTATCACAGTTAAAACAGTTTGTCTGTGATAAGAGTGGGGGTAGCAGCCAGGGGTAGCTGTCACCGGGCCCCTAATGTCCTGGGCCCTGTGGCAGCTGCCTCTGCTGCTATGGTGGTAGTTACGCCACTGATTGTATTGTAAAAATGATAAGTATCACAATGGATACAAAACTTCATATTGAATGACACTTTGGCACATCAAGGTTGAAAACATGTTTTTATTATACATAAAGGCAGATGTTACAACTACAATATGGTGTCCATATATAAAGGATAGAAATAGTGGAATAATATTAGTATCATCTCATAGTGCAACTAATTTGCAACGTTCCTTTAAGATACTGTGTCACTGATAAAGGACAGGTAGGTATTAAAGGAGACCCTTTAAATGTCATTAAATCTGTCATTGGGGAAATAGTGAAACTTTTTGGTGCATTTTAATTTTCTTTGACAACATTAAATAGAAACCTTTGTCTATCGCTGCCATAGGCGCTTTGTATATAACCTTACATTGTATTCTATTGTTAACATTACTCATAAAACACCTTCTGATCATAGTAAGCTCTTCTAGCTCAGTTTTCTCTCTGTGGGGGATTGTTTTAATAGTTTAATTAGAATGACAACTCTGACATCCCGGATTGTGGTGCCCGCCTGCGGTTTACAATAAAGGGATGTAACAGCTTTATTTTATCAATATAAAAAACAGAAAATTAAACGACATTTTGGAAAATGTGTCAATACATTTTAAATAACTTTGTACATTGCAACATGTTTTAACTTGAAGTCTGTATAAAGGCAAGTTTTATTTGATCTGGTGGATCAACTTTCATTTATATCTCACTTTACAAGCCAACAAAAAATTCTTGGATGTCTACAAGACTGTTGGTTCTCCAGGTATCATTCAGGCTGTGTTGACATGTACACATTTGTAGTTATGTCTCCTCATAGGGGTAGAACAATAAAAATTACCACAGTGATGGATCCATCACATGACAGACATCAATGTCGATACCATTTGCTAATATCCTGTTCCTTTCAGTGTGTCCGTATCCTGTACCTACTAAGTACCCTGCTGGTCTCTGCTTCAGCAACTTGTGCTCCACTCACTTCTATGGAACTTGGGGACATTTTGGTCCCAGAAGAATCATAGAAGTGAAGGGAGTAGCTGTCAGACATGTGCACTGGCTTCATGCATGTGGAGAATCGGGGGGAGTTTCAGGGCCACTTTCTCACAATCGGTGGAGGACCTGACAGTATGATCTCACCCATCTCTCACTTATTCCCTATCCTGTATCTTTCATGGCTCAACCCTCCTAAATCTTTAATGGCAGATGTTCTTTTAACAATTAGAGATGAGCGAACACTAAAATGTTCGAGGTTCGAAATTCGATTCGAACAGCCGCTCAATGTTCGTGTGTTCGAACGGGTTTCGAACCCCATTATAGTCTATGGGGAACAGATACTCGTTAAGGGGGAAACCCAAATCCGTGTCTGGAGGGTCACCAAGTCCACTATGACACCCCAGGAAATGATGCCAACACCTCTGGAATGACACTGGGACAGCAGGGGAAGCATGTCTGGGGGCATCTAACACACCAAAGACCCTCTATTACCCCAACATCACTGCCTAACAACTACACACTTTCCACATTCAAAAAAACCTCTATCAAAGTGGGAAAATACCTGGAAACCTTCTTTACTCCCCAAATGGATGGACACAAACCCCAATTTAAGCTCAACAAACAGTAACAACCACCCCTTTAAATCACGTTCCCCATGACAACCACAAATGGAATAGGCAATGGGAATTCCAAAAGCCCTCACCCTTAACTGTCATTTTGAGTGTGTGTGTGTGTGTGTGTGTGTGTGTGTGTGATGTGGTAAGACCTTCCAAAATTCACTTTTCTAGCCCTTAACATGAGCCCTTCCAAACAAAGTTACATGACCTTAAGCTGAGCTACCAGCAGAGATTGAGGCCCTTGGCATGAGTAGAGCCTTGCACCAGCAGTGTTTTTGGCACTTAGGGTGAGTTGAGCCTTGTACCAGCGTGTGTCCCTTAACATCAGGCGGGCCCTAAGTTCTGCGCTTTGCACAAAAGTTCCACATTAACTAGGCTGAATGGTACAAAGATTAGTAGGCCCGAGAACCAGGAACAGGTCTTGCAATGGCTGTCGGATAACGCTTAAAGCACATTGTCCACCAGCCAGTCAGCCTCTACCTCCTCTTACCCAACAGTCTTGTCCTCCTTCCACCCAAAATTCCCAATCTTCTCAGAACAATAACCCCAACTGTCCCTGCTCCCCAGAGCTGTTCTCCCTTCCTTTGACTGTACCGCAACCTGCCCCTCCATTTCGCGATTCCACGGACCTAACAGACGAGTATCTGTGTCCAGATGCTCAAACACTAGAGTCTCCTCCATTCCATCTCCGGTCGATTTGGTGGCGGATGACCAGCAACCCACCCTCATCGACGACGATGAGACGCAGTTGCTGTCAGGGCAGCCAGTTGACATGCGCATTGTGCAGGAGGAGGAGGCGAGACAGGAGTTGGAAGAGGAGGTGGTGGACGACGAGGACACCGACCCCACCTGGACAAGGCAGATGTCAAGCTGGGAAAGTAGTGTGGATGTTGAGGCAGGTGCAGCACCAAAAAGGGTAGCTAGAGGCAGAGACATGTCCAGAGGCAGAGGTCAGCTGCTTTGCCGAAGCCAGGCCAGACCCGGAATGTCCGAAGATGTTCCCTTTTGTACCCAGCCCAGAAAAACTCCCCCATCGAGGGCACGTTTCTTGAAGGTGTAGAGTTTTTTCAAGGAATGCGCCAAGGACAGATATAGTGTCGTCTACACAATTTGCCTCTCGAAATCGAGTAGGGGCCCTGAGAAGAGCAACCTGTCCACCACTTCAATGCACCGTCATTTGGAATCCAAGCAATGGAATCAGTGGCAGGCAGCAACGGCAGGACAAACGTCGCCCGCCGTTCATGCCACTGCCTCTGCTCACAGTGCTGGCGATGCACTCCAGAGGACGAGCCAGGACATCACTTCATCTGCCTCCGCCACTTTGTTGACTTCTCCCTCATCCTCCCCTGTTTCTGTCTTATCTCCTTCTCCTGCACCATCAAAGGCACCATCAGGCGCTTCTTTACAACAACCCACCATCTCTCAGACATTGGAGCGCCGGCAGAAATACACCGCTAACCACCCACCCACGCAAGCCTAGAACGCCAACATCGCTAAACTGCTGGCCCAGGAGAGGTTGGCGTTCCGGCTTGTTGAAACTCCCGCCTTCCCGGACCTGATGGCAACTGTGGCACCTCACTATGCCGTCCCTAGCCGTCTCAACTTCTCCCGGTGTGGCGTCCCCGCCTTGCACCAGCACGTGTCACTCAACATCAGGTGGGCCCTTAGTTCCGCGCTTTGCTGCAAGGTCCACTTGACCACCGACACTTGGACAAGCGCCTGTGGTCAGGGATGCTGCAGTGCTTATCTTTAATGACAGGCAGGGTGAATGTGGTGGAGTCTGTTCCTCGGGTGCAAACTGGGGTGGCCTATCTCCTCTCCCAGGCCAAAATTCATGGCAGGAGTAGACTGAAACCCTACGACGCTGCAACCTCCACCACAGCTACTAGCGGCAAACGCTAAAACACTGGTGTGGGGAGACGTCAGCAGGCGGTGCTGAAGCTCATCAGCTTGGGGGACAGACAGCACAGTGCCTCCGAGGTCAGGGATGCCATCCTGGCTGAGATGGCATTTTTTTTTCCCTGCTACACCTGGGGCCTGGCATTTTTACGCCTGTGATAATGGCTGGAACCTGGTAGCGGCTCTGGAGCTTGCCAGCCTCCAACACGTTCCATGTTTGGCCCACGTCTAACCTAGTGGTGCAAAGTTTTTTAAAAACATACCCAAATGTACCGAAGCTACTGTTGAAAATGCGGCGCTTGTGCGCCCACTTTTGCAAGTGCACAGGAGTCGCTGCTAGCCTAAAAACACTCTAGCAAGGCCTACATCTGTCCAAACACAGGCTGTTGTCCGTCATTCACACACGCTGAAACCCTACAATACCATATCTTGAGCAGGGTGTGTGAGCTGCACAGACCTTTGATGGAGTTCCATCTACAAAACCCAAGGGTTCCTCAAAGTCAGCAACCAAAGTTTCTGCACCATGAGTTTCCAGGGGTGGCAGAGTTATGGCTAGGGGAAGAGGCATGGATAGGGATGATGTCTAGGGGCAAAAGCAGTGTGGATGTGGAGGCAAGCTAAGCAGGAAAAACTGGGGGTACAAGCTAAGGCATGGACTGGGGTGATGTCTAGGGGCAAAAGCAGTGTGGATGTGGAGGCAAGCTAAGCAGGAAAAACTGGGGATACAAGCTAAGGCATGGACTGGGGTGATGTCTAGGGGCAAAAGCAGTGTGGATGTGGAGGCAAGCTAAGCAGGAAAAACTGGGGGTACAAGCTAAGGCATGGACTGGGGTGATGTCTAGGGGCAAAAGCAGTGTGGATGTGGAGGCAAGCTAAGCAGGAAAAACTGGGGGTACAAGCTAAGGCATGGACTGGGGTGATGTCTAGGGGCAAAAGCAGTGTGGATGTGGAGGCAAGCTAAGCAGGAAAAACTGGGGGTACAAGCTAAGGCATGGACTGGGGTGATGTCTAGGGGCAAAAGCAGTGTGGATGTGGAGGCAAGCTAAGCAGGAAAAACTGGGGGTACAAGCTAAGGCATGGACTGGGGTGATGTCTAGGGGCAAAAGCAGTGTGGATGTGGAGGCAAGCTAAGCAGGAAAAACTGGGGGTACAAGCTAAGGCATGGACTGGGGTGATGTCTAGGGGCAAAAGCAGTGTGGATGTGGAGGCAAGCTAAGCAGGAAAAACTGGGGGTACAAGCTAAGGCATGGACTGGGGTGATGTCTAGGGGCAAAAGCAGTGTGGATGTGGAGGCAAGCTAAGCAGGAAAAACTGGGGGTACAAGCTAAGGCATGGACTGGGGTGATGTCTAGGGGCAAAAGCAGTGTGGATGTGGAGGCAAGCAAAGCAGGGAAAATGGTGGCTAGAGGCAAAGGGATGTCCATAGGCAGCAAGGGCAAAGATGCAAAACTCTCCCGTTTCAAGAATTTTCCTGACTTGTTTCCCCACAAAACATTCCTGGGAGGAGGGCTGAAACACCACCCTCCTCCTCCTCCGCTGTTAGATTTACCCCAGCTACGAGCTGAAAACGCTGCAACACTGGTGTGGGGAGACGTCAGCAGGCTGGGCTGAAGCTCATCAGCTTGGGAGACGGACAGCACACTGCCTCTGAGGTCAGGGATGCCATCCTGGATGAGATGGCAATTTGTTTATCCCCGCTGCCCCTGGGGCCAGGTTTTTTAGCTTGTTGGAGGGCTCTGGAGCTTGCCAGCCTCCAACACGTTCCATGCCTGGCCCACATGTTCAATGTAGTGGTGCAATGATTTTTAAAAACATACCCCAAATTAGCTGAGCTAAGGGTGAAAGTGCGGCACTTGGACACCCACTTTCCCAAGTCTACAGTACCTGGAGCTAGCCGCAATACACTCCAGCAAGGCCTACATCTGCCTGAAGCACCTACTGTTGTGCGAGGTCACCACACGCTCTAACCCTAGATACCGTATGTTCAGCAGGGTGTGTGAGCAGCAGAGACCTTTGATGGAGTACCAGCTACAAAACCCAAGGGTTCCTCAGAGTCAGCTCCCTCACTTTCTGCACCATGAGTTTCCATGGGTGGCAGACTTATGGCTAGAGGCACAGGCATGGATAGGGGTGATGTGTAGGGGCAAAAGCAGTGTGGATGTGGAGGCAAGCTAAGCAGCAAAAACTGGGGGTACAAGCAGCCGGTGACATCATCACTGACAAGTACAGCTGTCTGTCAGCTGACAGGCTGACTTTCACCAAAATGAACAGACAATGGATAGACTCATCATATACATGTCAGTTACATGACAAATTTAGTGCAATTTGCAAGTCCAAGATGGTTTGGAGATCTGCGGAGAGGAATCTCACCACCTCTTGCGGGTGCCATCATTTGGAAGGCAAGCCCTGGGCTGGGGTGAGAGCAAGCGCAGGATAATCGTCGTTTGGCCTGGCGGCCACTGCCTCTTCCACTGTTGACAGGGCTGGCGCTGCAGTCCAGACCAGGAGCCAGGACACCTCCACATCTGCCTCTGACACTTTGGGGAGTTCACCCTTATCCTCACCTTTTCCTGCCATTTCTCCTTTTGCCCGCGCCATCATGCGCCTCTTCCCAGCAACTCCCCATCTCCCAAGCCTTTCATTTCATGCTAAAGTACAGCGCAACCCACCCACATGCCCAAGGCTTCAACGGCCTCATCTCAAGAAATCTGGCCCAGGAGATGTTGGAATCCCGGCTGGGGGACACTCTGCCCTTTTTGGGCAGAGTGTCTACTGCGCCACCGCACTGTGCCGTCCACACCAGCACTTTCCCCCAAACATGAGGCGGTCCCTAAATTCAGCGCTTAGCCCTAAAGTTCCATGTGACCAGTTACGAATGGACAAGTGCATGCGGACAGGGACGCTACCTTTCAATTTGGGCACAGTGGTTGAATGTAGTTGAGGCGTGGACCGGGTCGCAAAATGTGGTGGCCTGACTTGTCTCCCCACACAACATTCCTGGGAGGAGGGCTGAAACACCACCCTCCTCCGCTGTTAAATTGACCCCAGCTACGAGCTGGAAACGCTGCAACACTGGTGTGGGGAGACGTCAGCGGGCCGTGCTGAAGCTCATCAGCTTGGGGGCCAGACAGCACACTGCCTACAAAGTGAGTCATGCCATCCTCGATGAGACGGCAATGTGGTTTTTGCCACTGCACCTGGGCCCAGGCATGTTGTCATGTGTGATAATGGCCGTAACCTGGGATTGGCTCTGTAGCTTGGCAGCCTGCAACATATTCCATGCCTGGGCCACGTTTTTAACTCATTGCTGCTAATCTTTTGAAAAAGGTACCCCAATGTTCCTGAGCTACTGGTGAAAGTGTGGCGCTTGTGCGGATAGTTTTTAAAGTGTATAGTTGCCGCTGCTAGCCTCTATGCACTCCTACAACGCCTGTACCTGCTGGAACAACGGCTGTTGTGCGACGTCTCCACACTGCTGGCACTAAACATATCATGTGTTGAGCAGAGTGTGTGAGCAGCACAGACCTTTGATGTAGTTCCAACTCCAAAACCCTCGGGTTCGTCAAAGTCAACTCCCTCAGTTGCTCAACCATGAGTGGCCATGGGTGGCAGACTTATGTGAAATCCCATCCCATCCATTGCACTGGACACGAAACATTAGCATGCGCTCAGCACAACTTCGGATATGGCAGATGCGTTAAGCAGGGTGCAGGGTACAACACAGACCAGGCCCGAGCACCAGGAACAGGTGTTAGAAATACTGCAGCATCTGCCATTTCCTTCCAATTTTGGGGTTTTGGACCCGCCACCGACTTGTCTGGACCTAAGTGGGGATCATGAGACACAGTTGCCATCAAGGCAAGCTGTGGTCATGTGCGGTTTGCAGTAAGGGGGCAGTGCGCAATTGGAAGAGGAGTTGGTGGATGACGAGGCCACCGACCCCACATGGACAGGGGTGATGTCTAGGGGCTAAAGCAGTGTAGATGTAGAGGGAAGCTAAATCAACAAAAAACCTGGGTAGAAGCAAAGGCATAAACTGGGGTGATGTTTAGGGGTGAAAGCAGAGTAGATGTGGAGGGAAGCTAAGCAGCAAAAACAGTGGGTAGAAGCAAAGGCATGCAAAACTCTACCCTGTTGGAAGACTTATTCCTAGGTCTGGAACACGTTAATGGCCCCCCTGGACAAATTACTGCCACTCAGGGGCCTAGTGTCACCAGGAGGGACAAGTATAGGCGCATGTTGTGGGAATACCTGGCCGACACCAGCTCTGTCCTCTCCGATCCCTCTGTGCTCTACAGCCTAAACTTATTTTCTCATCTTTTTTTCTGAACTGCACATCTCTTGCCTGCTTCCTTTGGGATCTTAGAAATGGTGGTCCACTTCCACAGATGGTAACTTCAATAGACAGTGTAACGGGAGTAGCTGAGGGATCGCTGTCTTAACCACTTTTTGGCACAAAATTAACTTCCAAAGCCAAATATGGTGCAAGTATATGATGCAAGGACACCTACACACCTATCTCTGACACATTGGGGAGTTCACCCTCATGCGCCCTTTTGGCCTGCACCATCATGCGCCTCTTCCCAGCCACTCCACATTTCCCAAGCTTTTCATTGCAGGCAGAAGTACAATACAACCCACCCCCATGCCCAAGCCTGTAACAGCCTCATCGATAAACTGCTGGCCCTGGAGATGTTGGTGTTTGTTTATGCTTCTGGAGACCCAGGCCTTCCGTCAGCAGATGGCAGCTGGGGCACCTCCCTATGCTGGGCCTAGCCGTTACTACTTCTCTTGGTGTGCTGTCTCTGCCTTGCGCCTGCATGTGTCCCATAACATCAGTCGGGCCCAGAGCTCTGCGCTTTGCTGCAAGGTCCACTTGACCACCGACACATGGACAAGCGCCTGTGGTCAGGGATGCTGCAGTGCTTATCTTTAATGACAGGCAGGGTGAATGTGGTGGAGTCTGTTCCCCGGGTGCAAACTGGGGTGGCCTATCTCCTCTCCCAGGCCATGGCAGGAGTAGACTGAAACCCTACGAAGCTGCAACCTCCACCCCAGCTACTAGCGGAAAACACTGTAACACTGGCATGGGGAGATGTCAGTAGGCCGTGCTGAAACTGATCAGCTTGGGGGACAGACAGCACAGTGCCTCCGAGGTCAGGGATGCCATCCTGGCTGAGATGGCATTTTTTTTTCCCTGCTACACCTGGGGCCTGGCATTTTTGCGCCTGTGATAATGGCTGGAACCTGGTAGCAGATCTGGAGCTTGCCAGACTCAAACACGGTCCACGCATGGCCCACGTTTTCCAACTTGTTGGTGCCATGTTTCTTTGAAACCTACACCATTGTGCCTGATATACAGGTCAAAGTGGGGCCATTTTCGTAAGTGAGAACTAGCCTCTGCTAGGCAGAAAACATTCAGAGCACACTCCTCTCATCTTCGCACCGTTGGCTGGCGGAGGAAGACGAGGGGGTTGGAGTGGCATCTGATGTCCCTATCCCACACGAGGCTAGAGGGTGCACTTCAGTGCATCCCATTGCTTCACCACAAATGGTGTGAAGGGGAGTGGAAAATGGAGGAAATGGAGAGTGACCCTTACAGTTGGGGCCAGCAAAGGCATGCCAAGTAACACACTGGCACACATGGCTGACTTCATCTTGGGTTGCTTTTCAACACATATTTCACATCATGAAGAACAAATAATACTGGATTTTTTCAAGCCTCGAACCCCGGTCTAGGTCTAATGTCTGTTCCTTTCTTATATTAGGGGAGAGGGAAAAAAAATTACTTCAGTGATACGTTTAGCGTACATAGACTGACTATTAATGTGTATCCCACTTAGTGTTGTTAGGGTTACACACCGTCACAACCTGGCTAAAGCTTCTATAGCTGTTAATAAAGTCAACATAACTTTACGGTATCCAAAAAGACAGCTGGTACCGACAGAGAGCAAGACAAATGTCACCCAAAGCTGTGAGCTCTGAACACCCACAGTGACTTTGGCGTCATCATCATTATAAGGGAGTGGGTGGTAATAAATAACTTGGCAGTGCCTAAAACCCAAAAAGCTTATACAACTATATTTACATTAAGATACACAAATGAAACTTTTCAGTAGCATGTCATGAGACAAGCTGATAAGCTCTTCCTTTGTGCAGTGCTATTTGAAAGTTAAACGCTGCCTTTATTTTAATTCTGGAGAAGGTGCAGACATTAGATTTAGAACATGTTGTCTTCATTGTCCAAATCCTCTATATAGGTAACGCGTTTTTCGGGCCGAGCTGTCTGGGAACGAGCTGGTGCAGCACTGACAACCTGGGTGAATATGGCAAGAGCCTGAGATGTAGGGTGAATGAATCCCCAAATTATTTGTGGAATTCCCAGTGAGACAATGGCACTGTATACCAGTATTAAAAATTGTGGGTGCACATAACCCCCATATATTCTTTGAATTCCCAGTCAGACAATGGCACTGTATAGCAGTATTAAAAATTGTGGGTGCACGTAACCCCCATATATTCTTTGAATTCCCAGTCAGACAATGGCACTGTATACCAGTATTAAAAATTGTGGGTGCACGTAACCCCCATATATTCTTTGAATTCCCAGTCAGACAATGGCACTGTATACCAGTAGTAAAAATTGTGGGTGCACATAACCCCCATATATTCTTTGAATTCCCAGTCAGACAATGGCACTGTATACCAGTATTAAAAATTGTGGGTGCACATAACCCCCATATATTCTTTGAATTCCCAGTCAGACAATGGCACTGTATACCAGTATTAAAAATTGTGGGTGCACGTAACCCCCATATATTCTTTGAATTCCCAGTCAGACAATGGCACTGTATACCAGTATTAAAAATTGTGGGTGCACATAACCCCCATATATTCTTTGAATTCCCAGTGAGACAAAGGAACTGTATAGCAGTATTAAAAATTGTGGGTGCACATAACCCCCATATATTCTTTGAATTCCCAGTGAGACAAAGGAACTGTATAGCAGTATTAAAAATTGTGGGTGCACGTAACCCCCATATATTCTTTGAATTCCCAGTCAGACAATGGCACTATATACCAGTATTAAAAATTGTGGGTGCACATAACCCCCATATATTCTTTGAATTCCCAGTCAGACAATGGCACTGTATACCAGTATTAAAAATTGTGGGTGCACGTAACCCCCATATATTCTTTGAATTCCCAGTCAGACAATGGCACTGTATACCAGTAGTAAAAATTGTGGGTGCACATAACCCCCATATATTCTTTGAATTCCCAGTCAGACAATGGCACTGTATACCAGTATTAAAAATTGTGGGTGCACATAACCCCCATATATTCTTTGAATTCCCAGTGAGACAAAGGAACTGTATAGCAGTATTAAAAATTGTGGGTGCACATAACCCCCATATATTCTTTGAATTCCCAGTGAGACAAAGGAACTGTATAGCAGTATTAAAAATTGTGGGTGCACGTAACCCCCATATATTCTTTGAATTCCCAGTCAGACAATGGCACTATATACCAGTATTAAAAATTGTGGGTGCACATAACCCCCATATATTCTTTGAATTCCCAGTCAGACAATGGCACTGTATACCAGTATTAAAAATTGTGGGTGCACATAACCCCCATATATTCTTTGAATTCCCAGTCAGACAATGGCACTGTATAGCAGTATTAAAAATTGTGGGTGCACGTAACCCCCATATATTCTTTGAATTCCCAGTCAGACAATGGCACTGTATACCAGTATTAAAAATTGTGGGTGCACGTAACCCCCATATATTCTTTGAATTCCCAGTCAGACAATGGCACTGTATACCAGTAGTAAAAATTGTGGGTGCACATAACCCCCATATATTCTTTGAATTCCCAGTCAGACAATGGCACTGTATACCAGTATTAAAAATTGTGGGTGCACATAACCCCCATATATTCTTTGAATTCCCAGTCAGACAATGGCACTGTATACCAGTATTAAAAATTGTGGGTGCACGTAACCCCCATATATTCTTTGAATTCCCAGTCAGACAATGGCACTGTATACCAGTATTAAAAATTGTGGGTGCACGTAACCCCCATATATTCTTTGAATTCCCAGTCAGACAATGGCACTGTATAGCAGTATTAAAAATTGTGGGTGCACATAACCCCCATATATTCTTTGAATTCCCAGTCAGACAATGGCACTGTATACCAGTATTAAAAATTGTGGGTGCACATAACCCCCATATATTCTTTGAATTCCCAGTGAGACAAAGGAACTGTATAGCAGTATTAAAAATTGTGGGTGCACATAACCCCCATATATTCTTTGAATTCCCAGTGAGACAAAGGAACTGTATAGCAGTATTAAAAATTGTGGGTGCACGTAACCCCCATATATTCTTTGAATTCCCAGTCAGACAATGGCACTGTATAGCAGTATTAAAAATTGTGGGTGCACGTAACCCCCATATATTCTTTGAATTCCCAGTCAGACAATGGCACTATATACCAGTATTAAAAATTGTGGGTGCACATAACCCCCATATATTCTTTGAATTCCCAGTCAGACAATGGCACTGTATACCAGTATTAAAAATTGTGGGTGCACGTAACCCCCATATATTCTTTGAATTCCCAGTCAGACAATGGCACTGTATACCAGTAGTAAAAATTGTGGGTGCACATAACCCCCATATATTCTTTGAATTCCCAGTCAGACAATGGCACTGTATACCAGTATTAAAAATTGTGGGTGCACATAACCCCCATATATTCTTTGAATTCCCAGTCAGACAATGGCACTGTATACCAGTATTAAAAATTGTGGGTGCACATAACCCCCATATATTCTTTGAATTCCCAGTGAGACAAAGGAACTGTATAGCAGTATTAAAAATTGTGGGTGCACGTAACCCCCATATATTCTTTGAATTCCCAGTCAGACAATGGCACTGTATACCAGTAGTAAAAATTGTGGGTGCACATAACCCCCATATATTCTTTGAATTCCCAGTCAGACAATGGCACTGTATAGCAGTATTAAAAATTGTGGGTGCACGTAACCCCCATATATTCTTTGAATTCCCAGTCAGACAATGGCACTATATACCAGTATTAAAAATTGTGGGTGCACATAACCCCCATATATTCTTTGAATTCCCAGTCAGACAATGGCACTGTATACCAGTATTAAAAATTGTGGTTGCACGTAACCCCCATATATTCTTTGAATTCCCAGTCAGACAATGGCACTGTATACCAGTAGTAAAAATTGTGGGTGCACATAACCCCCATATATTCTTTGAATTCCCAGTCAGACAATGGCACTGTATACCAGTATTAAAAATTGTGGGTGCACATAACCCCCATATATTCTTTGAATTCCCAGTCAGACAATGGCACTGTATACCAGTATTAAAAATTGTGGGTGCACATAACCCCCATATATTCTTTGAATTCCCAGTGAGACAAAGGAACTGTATAGCAGTATTAAAAATTGTGGGTGCACGTAACCCCCATATATTCTTTGAATTCCCAGTCAGACAATGGCACTATATACCAGTATTAAAAATTGTGGGTGCACATAACCCCCATATATTCTTTGAATTCCCAGTCAGACAATGGCACTGTATACCAGTATTAAAAATTGTGGGTGCACGTAACCCCCATATATTCTTTGAATTCCTAGTCAGACAATGGCACTGTATACCAGTATTAAAAATTGTGGGTGCACGTAACCCCCATATATTCTTTGAATTCCCAGTCAGACAATGGCACTGTATACCAGTATTAAAAATTGTGGGTGCACATAACCCCCATATATTCTTTGAATTCCCAGTCAGACAATGGCACTGTATAGCAGTATTAAAAATTGTGGGTGCACATAACCCCCATATATTCTTTGAATTCCCAGTGAGACAATGGCACTGTATACCAGTAGCAAAAATTGTGGGTGTATATAGCCCCAATTCTATTGCTAGGGGACTTGCAGGGTATTTCTGAGGTGAAGGTGGGGGGGCACACCGTTGGAACGGGGATTTGGGGTGTATATATGGGGTATACGGGAATACACTGTCAGTGTGTTCCATTCAGGATCCTGGGAAAGCTGGGTTGCGGCGATTGAGCCCGTCAGTGCCACGTTACACTGACAAGCTTCTCCCTGGAATTGAAGTCATATGTAAGCCCAATATATTCTTTGAATTCCCAGTGAGACAATGGCACTATATGGCAGTAGCAAAAATAGTGGGTGTATATAGCCCCAATTCTATTGCTAGGGGACTTGCAGGGTATTTCTGGGGTGAAGGTGGGGGGGCACACCGTTGGAACGGGTATCGGGGGTATATATCGGGTATACGGGAATACACTGACAGTGTATTCCATTCAGGATCCTGGGAAAGCTGGGTTGCGGCGATTGAGCCCGTCAGTGCCACGTTACACTGACAAGCTTCTCCCTGGAATTTAGCTCTTATAAGAGCTGTTGGTTGTCTTCTCCTTCCTATCCTAGCCTGTCCCTGCCTACCCAGAATCTAAGCCCTAGCTAGCTGGACGGAAACCTCCGTCCTCGGTGAATTGCAAGCTCAGAATGACGCGAAGCTGGGCGGCGCTGTTCTTTTAAATTAGAGGTCACATGTTTTCGGCAGCCAATGGGTTTTGCCTACTTTTTTCAACGTCACCGGTGTCGTAGTTCCTGTCCCACCTACCCTGCGCTGTTATTGGAGCAAAAAAGGCGCCAGGGAAGGTGGGAGGGGAATCGAGTAATGGCGCACTTTACCACGCGGTGTTCGATTCGATTCGAACATGCCGAACAGCCTAATATCCGATCGAACATGAGTTCGATAGAACACTGTTCGCTCATCTCTATTAACAATATTTATGTCCTAACAATTTACCAATCTTGGGATCATTCCACGCAATACGAAATAAACTGTCCTCAAGAGTCCTCAATGATTCTTTAGAATACATGGTGATTAGAGATGAGCGAGTAGTACTCGATCGAGTAGGTATTCGATCGAATACTACGGTATTCGAAATACTCGTACTCAATCGAGTACTACTCGCTGTTCGAATGTAAAAGTTCGATGCAGAACCAGCATTGATTGGCCGAATGCTATGCAGTCGGCCAATCAATGCTGGTTCTTCTCCTACCTTTAGAAGTCTTCTCCGTGCAGCTTCCCCGCAGCGTCTTCCGGCTCTGAATTCACTCTGCCAGGCATCGGGCCTGTGCAGTGCCGACTGCGAATGTCTGCTTGTAGTGCATGCATGCGCAGTCGGCTCTGCCCAGGCCCGATGCCTGGCAGAGTGAATGAAGAGACTTCTTGGAGGATCCAGCCCGACACTCACTCGTGGACTTGGTATGTATAATTTGATCGAATGTTGCCTACCCCTGAAATGAGCATTTTCCCCCCATAGACTATAATAGGGTTCGATATTCGATTCGAGTAGTCGAATATTGAGGGGCTACTCGAAACGAATATCGAACCTCGAACATTTTACTGTTTGCTCATCTCTAATGGTAATGAACTAATAATGAAAATATGTTTGTTTTTTTTCCTCCCTTCCTTGAAGCCCTACAAATCAGAATTGTATATTTTGTTACAATCTTTCTCATATGCAAATTTTAGATGATAAGGTTATCATTAAATATAGAATAAATTCACCTAATGCTTTCAGGCCTCCTTTCAACAGAATTATAAAGTTATCAATACAGCACTTATATACCAAAAAAATCTCAGCATATGGATTTGAGGAGTATTTAAAAATTCTTTCACCTAGTTCTGCATGTGGAAGTTTGGAAAACTAGGGGTGAATTTCACCCCCATCTCGGTACCTAATTTTTGATTGTAAAAGGTTTCTTTGTAAAGAAAAATAGTTTCTCTGAAAACAAAATTTGCTAACACACCATTTGACATTACAAGGGCCCTATTATTCTTATACATTTTAGGCAAATAATAAATTACAAGGATTTTATTCTTTTGCCTTCTATAACACTGCACTTAATTCTTGCTTATAATTATTTATGAAGTTAGGTCTTAATTTTTCATAAAATTTTTCATATTCCCAGAAAAGATGATACAGCTCTTTATTATAATTGTCTTTATTAAGATGACCCCTACCTTATCAGCTGGTTTCACTAATACTCTGGTATTATATGTTATTTTTCTTTAAATCCCTACTTATTGATTCTTACTGATTGAAAACACTCCACTAAAATACATCTATTCACTCACTGGGAGGAATGTATTATGTCAACTATGTACGTTTTCTGGGGTAGATAGGCGTATATGTGTGATATAGTTCTGTGTATATATATATATATATATATATATATATATATATATATATATATATATATATATAAATATAATTATTTTGACAGAACCTCTTGACTGCGGTAGTGGCTGCAGTCGAGGTCCAGAAGCCCCAGAAGGGCAGCCGTCTGCCTGAGCGAAGCAGCAGTATGTTCGCGCGGCTCAAGTGTGAACAGGGACCAATGCACGTTCACTAGTTAACTTCACTGAGTGAAGGCATCCGTGCAGCTCCACTGTGAACCGGCTGCACAGGAGGATTACACCAGTTGACTTCACTGGGCAGGTGTTTTGTGCAGCTTTAATGGGAATTGACTGCAGTGAGGTTTACACCAGTTGGCTTCAATGGGCAAGTGTTTTTTGTGCAGCTTGAATGAGAACAGGCGGCAACACTGGTTCGCCAGTATCTTACTGGGGAACTGCACCTGAGTATAGGCTGCAACCAAGGCTGCCAAGGGTTAAATGTCACCCCTGGTCAGAATCACAAAGGGCTCCACAACAGCTTTGGAGCTACAATATTGCTGAACAGACCCAACAGGCTATACAGTTCCCTACTGGCAGTACCCAGGAATCCTACACTAGAATACCTGCACTGGTAACCTGGCATTGACAGGAACCTATCCCTGAACCTCCCTGTCTCAAAGTAATAGTGAAAGTGTGAGCACCCGTTGGGCGTCGGCTCACACCATATAAAGGAAAGTCCCCGCCCACAGGGCACTGGCCATACCTCAATGGGCATGTCCAGTATGGGTGGAATGGGACTTAGCCTCAGAACATCTCCAAAAAGTCTGAGCATGCTCAGTAGGGTGAGAATGAGACTTGGCCTCAGAGCGTCTCCAAAAAGTCCGAGCATGCTCAGTAGGCCAAATGCTGGGCTTAGACTCCACAAACCTCATCGTCCGACGCCGAGGGTGAGAACTGGATTGACCCGCAGGTGGCGCTGTGTGCCGGAAGGAAAACCTGCGGGACCCCATGCTAACAATATGGTGCATATTTGGCACACTGCCCTTTCTTGTACCAAAGACACACCACATTATTCCTTTTGCGCTCCAATTTGTGTGCGAAGTGGGATTGAGACCAAGGCAGGCCTAAACTGGGACATCTCGGCCCAAACAATTTACTATAACTTATGACAACTCTTTAACAATTTCAATTAAGGCTATATACAAATGGCCACGTACATGTAGCTGCTCAGTGGTGAAATGTCATGGCATCCTTGTGCCTCCTGTACCTCCACAGACATATTCACTGGATCTAGAGAGCCTGGGATGCAAAATTGACAGATATAGGACCTGTCCTAAGCTTTGCCCCGGGCTGCCACATGATAACACATGGGTGTATATATGGGGTCACTGAGATGAATAGGTCAGTGCTGTAGCTGTAAAACACAGGGCTAGCACTCTGACAAAGCACATGGTTTTGATGCGTACAGACTTATATTTATACTCTTCTATGTAAGCATTTAAATTACAATTTTTTTCTCATGTTTATAATGAAAAGCATGGCATTGTATAACAATTGGTCCTGGACATCTTTCTCATCGTGTTTAATTGTAAGTCCCATCTAAAACTTTCTGGTATAAATATTTCCCTTACATGATTGCATAACAATGCCATATCCTACAATGTATTAATCTCTTTTATCATCAAGGTTTATCTGACTTGGGATCCATCTCCCCTTCACTTTGAAAATCACCTGAAAATTTGGTGTTGGATTGTGCACAGAATTCAAAGATGTTTATTTGCTTAAAGTGTTTTGTTTCATCTAAACAAGGTCCAGGTTTGGTTTTCAAAAAAAAAAGTATTTTCTAGACACAATATATAACCAGTATATGTGAAATGTTACTTTAATAAGCATAATACTGTAGTTTGAACAAATACACCTTAAAGTACAAAGGCAGAATCTTGTAGCACTCTCCAATTTGAACCATTGTATTAGAATCCAGAAATCTTGACTTTTGAGATATTTGGATCGATGATGGATGATTAGATATATAGGGTGTCCGAAAAGTAAGTATACCATATGAAAGCGTGGACATTAGCCGGTATATGAAGCATTTTTTATTAATGAACATGTGACCTGAAATGCCCTGTGGCGGCGCTGCAGGTAGACAGGCACAGTGTATTTCTGCAGGATGATTTGCCCGTGTGTTACAGTTCTGTGTATATTTTTAAAAATAATAATTTGAAACAACAGAACCTCTAGTCTGCAAGACACTGCAGCGAGGTCCACAGACCCAATGGTGGGCGGCTGTATGTCTGAATAGTCCTCCACCAGTTAAGCTGCACTGGCAGATATGTGATGCGATACTTAATGTGAACAAGCTGCAAGAAAGCCCTGACAGTTAACCTCACTGGACAGGTGCACAGTACAGCTAACACAGCAAGGCTGCCAAGGGTTAACAGTCACCCCAGGTCAGCAACTAAACATGCTCCTGCAACAGCCGGGAGAGCAAAGGAAGTTTTGACAGTAAAGAGGCTGAGAGCCCAAACCTGCTGCAACGCTATGGGCTGGAACAATGTCTACTGCTCCTAACCCTGGTATAGAGCTGGCAGTTCAGGACATACTGGGTACTAACTACAGGCCTAGTCTGAACCCCTGCCTGGATACCGGAGCCTAGCCCTGACCTACTGTCCTTTAACAAACTTCAGTCTTTCTGATTCAAAGTGTGAGCCCGGGCGGGCGTCGGCTCACACTATTTAAAGGCAAGTCCCCGCCCAATAGGGGCGGTGGTCATGACCTCACTGCTCATGCTCAGTAGGAACTAAATGGCACTTAGCCTGCGAGCGGCTCCAGTAGGTCTGAGCATGCTCAGTAGGCCAAAAGCTGGACATACACTCCAGACACCTCACCAGGGGCGGATCCAGGGCCGGGCGAGCCGGACAACCGCCCGGGGCCCCTCGCTTAGCGGGGCCCCGCGGCCCGGCCCTAACAAAATGGTCCCGGTCAGGCAAGTGCCAGGGCCCACAGAGCCTCTGGGGGCCCCCCGACACTTGCCTGTCACGATTTCAGCTCATCGGCGTCCGTCCGCCGATGAGCTGGAATACATACGCGATGCAGGAGCTGTGAGTTCAGCTCCTGCTTTAAAGCTCCGGCCCGGCTTGCGTGTGTAGGCGCGATGACGTCATCACATCACGCTTACACACGCAAGCCGGGCCGTAGCTAAGCAGGAGCTGATCTCACAGCTTCTGCATCGCGTATGTGACTGGAGAGAGGAGCGTCGGGGGAACGATGGAAGGTGAGTGTAAGTGTTTGTTTGTATTAAATATTAAGGTGGAACATAATGAAGGGGGCCCATGAAACTGGGGGGCAAATGAAGGGGAGGGGGGGAACGGCATGACACTGGGGAAGATGAAGGGGGTGGGGAGAGAACGGCATGAAACTGGGGACAAAGATGGAGGGGACCCAAAGTAACTGGGGGGCAAATGAAGGGGAGGGGGGAACAGCATGACACTGGGGCAGATGGAGAGGGGAGAACAGCATGACACTGGGGCAGATGGAGGGGGGGAGAACAGCATGACACTGGGGCAGATGGAGGGGGGGAGAACAGCATGACACTGGGGCAGATGGAGGGGGGGAGAACAGCATGACACTGGGGCAGATGGAGGGGGGAGAACGGCATGACACTGGGGCAGATAGAGGGGGAGAGAACAGCATGACACTGGGGCAGATGGAGGGGGGAGAACAGCATGACACTGGGGCAGATGGAGGGGGGGAGAACAGCATGACACTGGGGCAGATGGAGGGGGGGAGAACGGCATGACACTGGGGCAGATGAAGGGGGGAAGAACGGCATGACACTGGGGCAGATGAAGGGGGGAAGAACGGCATGACACTGGGGCAGATGAAGGGGGAGAACGGCATGACACTGGGGCAGATGGAGGGGGAGAGAACAGCATGACACTGGGACAGATGGAGGGGGGGAGAACAGTATGACACTGGGGCAGATGGAGGGGGGAGAACAGCATGACACTGGGGCAGATGGAGGGGGAGAACGGCATGACACTGGGGCAGATGAAGGGGGGGAGAACGGCATGACACTGTGGCAAATGAAGGGGGGAGAACGGCATGACAGTGAGGCAGATGGAGGGGGGAGAACAGCATGACACTGGGGCAAATGAAGGGGGAGAGAACGGCATGACACTGAGGCAGATGAAGGGGGGGATGGCATGACACTGGGGCAGATGAAGGGGGGAGAATGGCATGACACTGTGGCAGAGACGGGGGGGACATGAAACTGTGGGCAGATAAAGGGGGAGAATGGCATGAAACTGGGGACAGAGATAGAGGGGGGGGACATGAAATTAGGAGTAGATGAAGGGTGTATATGAAAATGGGGAGAGATGGAGGGGGGGCATATAATTTACAGGTGACTGTAGGAGGATTATACTGTGTGGAATCACATGAAAAATTAATGAGAATGGGCGGAGTCAACATAAAAGTGGGCGCAAACCCTGGATCCGCCACTGCACCTCACTATCCGAGGCCGAGAGCGAGAGTTAGATTGACGCGCAGGTGGCGCTGTGCACTGAGCGAGAACCCTGTGGGACCCAATCCTAACACTGTGTTGCAGAAGACGTGCCTTTGAACATGAGGGCAAGGATGTAGCTCAAGCAGGATGGAGCACCTCCCCATTTTGGCGGCATCATCCGTGAACAAATCAACAGCTGATGGCCAAATCAGTGGATTGGACACAGCAGACCTGTGCTGTGGCCCACTTGCTCGCCAGATCTGACCCCACTTGATTTTTTCTTGTGGGGACATGTCAAGTCCATTGTGTACGCAACGCCTGTACCAACCCGCGAAGAGCTCATAAAGCACATCCAGGCTGTGTTCGTTGCAGTGAGGGCTTTGCCAGGAGTCTGTGAATGGATGCATCTATCCATCTCCCAGCATTGGAGTGCTTGCATCGAGGCAGTTGGCTAGCACTTCGAGCAATTCTTGTAATAAGTAACAGTGAGTAAACTGATTTCCCATCAAAGTGCTTTCTCTTCTTCGTTTCTACTTTCACATGGCGGAGTCAGAGATAGGAAACTGACATTTCAGTCTACATGCAGCGCCACAACGGTGCATTTCCGGTACATGTTCTTTAATAAAAAACGCTTCATATACCGGCTACAGTCCACCCTTTCATTTTGTGTACTTACTTTCCGGACACCCTATGCTCTGAAAATGTAGGCTATGTGCGCGCTAGTTGGGTCTGTTGGAGATTCCACCTCTATGTCACATCAATATTCACGATGTTACTATTGCCTATGTGTCCAGCAGTGGACTCCACTTATATGAATACAGATATATAAATGTCTATTAATCTATATTGTTTGAACTTCAACAACCACATAGAATCAATAAGACTTACAAACAAGAATCCAGCCCAGGTCTTCACGTTCATTATTATAGTATGGACTTCATCATTCTGGACCATCATTGGACTTCATAATATCATTATAATTCCAGATTGTTGCAAACATAAAATAATTTATACATTTTTTTAGATGTATAATTTGTTGGCAAGATGTGTCAGTACTGAATATTTGCTTTGTTTATGCCGTCTGTTCTCTTCTATATCAGGTATTGCAATACAGTTCAGGTTTTGGTATAACATTGTTCATATAACAGGTGATAATGTATGGGGAGATGTTCATTCCCGCTACTCGGAAGTCACAAAGTAACACTGAAATGAGTCTAGAAAATAAATAGTAAGTCTGTTAATAGAAGAAGTTATTTATTACAAGGATACATCATAACCTAGCCAAGTAAACCATAGGCAGAACTTATCAGACTCTGGCTCATTGCTACCAGTCGAGCCCATAAGCAAACACATTTCTACAACGGCTACAACTTGTGAATACTTGTGCAAAAGTGCCAAAAATCAAATTACAGATGTGCGATGTACTGCAAATGGACTGACATTATTGTTGGTGAGGAGCGCATCTCAAAAACCTGTTACCAACAATCTCACCCATGGCACTCAAGCACGTTTTTCCAGGATGTGGATATTATTTTATTTATACTCTTTGATGAATAATTCCACCAAAACACCATAATAACACCAAAAATGTTTGTGTTTTTGTAATATAGTGAATATACTGTATGGATACACAAGGACTGTACTATTTTTCAACTATTATATAAATGTTTTTCCTTTCTTATTTATGCATTACTATCAGTTATCCTCGACTTCGTCTGCGGGTTGGCGGTGGCGTTGAACTGCTTATATGTGTTGTCCCCCCATCTCTGCCCCCAGTTTGTTGTCCCCCCATCTGTGTCCCCAGTTTCTTGTCCCCCCTTCATCTGCCCCCAGTTTCTTGTCCCCCCTTCATCTGCCCCCAGTTTCTTGTCCCCCCTTCATCTGCCCCCAGTTTCCTGTCCCCCCATCTCTGCCCCCAGCTTCATGTCCCCCTCCTACATCGGCCCCAGTGTAGTAGCACTCACCTTGGCCACGCTCCCTCGTTGCCGCTCTCTCTGCTCGCTCAGTGCATATAGTTCTCGGGCTGCTGCCTGTGTGTGGCGTCAGGTTGCTATGACGCCGGGCCCCGCTCTGCTGCATGTACGCCACACAGGCAGCAGCCAGAGAACTATGTGAACTGAGCGAGCAGAGAGAGCGGCAACGAGGGAGCATGGCGAAGGTGAGTGCTACTACACTGGGGCTGATGTAGGAGGGGGACATGAAGCTGGGGAATGTGATTGATCCCTGGGGACACCCCCCTCCCCCCTGGGACTCCCCCTGCTGCACTGACCTGTATGTGGAGTGTCGGTTGCAGCAGCCTCCTCCATCCGCGATGTGTGCAGGTGGCCTAGTATAGCTGCGGCTCCGGGACGATGTGGGCTGCCGCCATCTTGTTTACTGTGTCCTTGCTCAATCGGCACACCCACATTCAGCCCCCAACCTATGGTGCCGCAGCCCTGGCTCTATAGCCCGCCCACAACCTGCCATGCACCAATAGGAGGTGCGTGGACAGACCAGCGCTGGCAGAATGCCAGCTTCTACAGCCGAGCCCGGAGGGGCCTTTGGAGGGTCACAGTGGCGATTTGGGGTGAGTGATCCACATTTTAAATAGCCTACTACCTTTTCCTGGCAAATATGTGTGTGCGTGTGAAATTTCCCCAAAATCCATTCAGCCGTTTGGCTGTGATTGAGGAACAAACATCCAAACACACAAACTTTCACATTTATAATATTAATAGGATAATTGTACTAAAACATAATATATGCCATTCAGAAATATGTTATAAATGCCATGCATCATATACTGTATTTTGGTGTAAATGTAGACAGAAAAGTGTCGGAACTGTATTGATAAATAAGCCTCAGTGTGGATGTTTCGGAGTATTTAGAGCTTTGTATGAGAAAGACAAGGCTGTGGCTGCTATAAAGATTAAATACATATATATTTAGAATGCAGCTGGATCTCGAATCAATACACTTTGCAGAGTCTTTCAGGTTTTTTGCAGCTTCTTATTAGCAGGATAAACAACCTCTGTACATGTCACTCGGCTCTGCCATTCTAAGTGACCCGGCCTTTGTCTGATTGATTGCAACGCTGATAACATCATAAGGAATCTGCACCCTAAGGCTAGCACAAACTTATTGGAAATCTCATGTTATTAGCTACATTACATCCCCAAGCAGTTTGCTTCCTGGAAAATATTCAAGATTTTCCCTGACTTAATGTTGGTTTCATATGAGTATTTTTGTATCTCTTATGGAACGTTTCATGTTGTTGGTAAGCTTTTCTTTAGATGTCCATTTCCCATTCGTATAGTTTATTTTCATATGCTACGGAACAGGAGAAAGCACAGCAATAGTTCTTACATGACTAATAGAAAGCTTGCACTAGTATTGTGGACTCCTTCCTACAGGGGACTCACACGTGCAGGACTGTCAATAGTGATTGTAAGACCTCTGACCATACAAGATTCACGGCCACCCTGTCAGTCAGGAGTCATGAGTAAATGAAAAAATTTCACTTGGTCCAAGAACCAAGTGAAGCCATTTTATTCATCCTGTAACACACAAGTAGAAGAAATACTAAAATAATGAAAAGCTAAATATAAAAGTGTCCAACACCTTCTTCTTTGCCTTCATATAACTTTACTAACAGAATTATCAAAAGGTCTATTAAAAAAAAAAAACTAAACATATAAAATATTAGAACGTTTCTCCATTATAGAAACCAGAGATCATACAGAAGTTCTTATCATTTGGGGTCCACATGTCATGACCCTCACCAATTACTATAAAAATATCGTCAATACTCTGCAGCCATCTATATCCAGAAGCTTCTCCACCGAACTATTGTACATCCACTACAAATGCAAAACGTAAAGAGCAAGAGCGAATATCTGTCTACAGATGTGTATATGGCGGGGTGAGAGTAACCAGTGCTCACCCAAATACTGCACTCTCTCCAAACAGCTGATCAGTAAGGATCCCGGGTGTTGGACCCTGCTGAGGTTCAGAGTAGGTCATCAGTTGGTAAGGTTGGAAAAACCCCTTTAAGTCCAATGACATTGATACTGTAGCGGCATGGCTTACTAGGAGGATCAATAGGATCAGCTCCATCTTTATATAGCACTGACTCAGGGGTGAACCATGGCTTTCTGCCACCTGAGGCGGACGTCAGAAAGAAAGAAGTGGAAGGGGGCGGAGCCGCACTGAGGGGGCGGGGCCGAGCGGAGCGAGCGTCTTTAGCAGGCAGAGAGCAGGCAGGGAGAGGACCTGCTCTCTGCGTGAGGGGCGGCCGCTGGAGCAGCGCTGCTCCAGCGGCCTCCCCAATCCACCACTCAGTGACGGTGACTCTAAGCCAGTCCAGGACAGCTTGTCCTGGACTGGCTTAGGTCAGCAAAAATGCCGCCCTCCCCGTGGCCCTGGCAAAGCGCCGCCTGAAGCGGTCGCTTCAGGTCGCCTCATGGGAGGTGTGGCGCTGCACTGACTCTATAGTCAGCAAATGTAAAACCTGGCTCCTTTGTAACACATCCTTCTCCTGACGTCTCAGATGTCTATTGATAGATCTCTGAGATGTCAGTAGATTGGTAAGCTGGAGGGTCCGGGTCATACACCATGCAGCCTATTTTAGAAACGTGGTTACTGGAAATTGGAAAGATAGCGGAGGACAAGAATGGACAACATAGACACAAGCTCTTAGGTCACAGGCCATTAAGTCCAAATTAAGAAATCTTGGATTGTGACTCCGTTCTATGTGTTATCTACACACAGCTAATGCTTTTACCTTTCTGGTTTCATCAGCGGAGAGTCAACAGCTTTATTCTACTGATATAAATCCCCAATCTGAGGAGGAATGGCTGAATGTACAATAATATATGGCTAATGTATTCTCCACCATTACCATCCTGAACACTAAACTCTGAATGAACTTTATTCTCTGCACTTTCCATTTTGCATTTGATACAGTAATTCTCAAGACTTCACAGGATCTTGGTCGCTTGGATCACGGCAATCTCACATTCAGCATAGCGCTCCAATAGAGGCTGGTAAACCTGGAGATAAACGTGCAGGAAAGAGTTAATATAATTCGTCAGCTCCTAAGGGGTAATTCACACATATTTTGTGGATGCACCATGTCTGTGTAAGTCACGGACTGCATGAAAATCATGGACAGTACATGGATGCCATCTGTGTGCTGTCTGAGTATCATAGACCCTGACACATAGAAATGTATATGAAGTAAGTCGAATAGTTTTTGATGAACCATGGACAGCACACGACATGACATGTCCGCTAAATGTGACATGTGAATGAGACCTAAGGCTGCTCACTTACATTACATTTCACATAGAAGGGCTGTGTAGTACTATGAAAACACGTGACATCTCGAAATGGACATTTTTTTTCACAGTGGTCCAGAAATATACTAATATAGAGATACTATACATTTTGCACGTTTTTAAATATATATTATATTAGCAGGAGGACACGGCTTCGCACGGGTATATTTTATTTTTTGTTTGTGTAGTGGCCTCATAAGAAAAGCCCAGTTTTGCACTGGTGTATTTTGTATGTTGTTTGTGTATGTCTATAAGTGTCATGTGATCATGTGTATCAGTTTGGATATCAGTAAAAAACCTGCGATCAGTTGTTAAGGATACCTGGAGTAAAGCTGTGCGAATGTGACCATGTGTAACAGAGTCATCCACAGTTCCCTGCCCCTTTAAAGCTTACATACAGCAGTGAAGAAATATGGCTGGGTTGCTATGGAAACCTGGAGTAAAACTCTAATGTGTGGTACTCTATGCAGAGCCGTGTATCTAATCCTCTGACGCGTGGTACTGTGTGCTGATGCGTGTATCTAATCCTCCGTTATGTGGTAGTGTGTGCTGATGAACGTATCTAATCATCTGGAGTGTGGTACTGTGTGCTGACACATGTATCTAATCCTCTGATGCGTGTATCTCAGTTTGGATATCAGTGTTGTATTGTGCATGTGGAGTGACAGTGTATTGCAATTGGAATATGAGTGAAAGACTTGCAGGTTTGTATTGGCTAATGGGGGGGGGGGTCATTGTTTTGGGAAAGCTGTATCTCCGGAATGGTACATCCGAGCGAGTTGAGGCTTCATCGTAAACCTTCCCGGACACCTGAAGTATCTCTGTACCAAATTTGGTGATGATCAGTCCAGTTGTTTGGTCGCGCATAAAGAACAGACAGACAGAAATTTTTATAATATAGAGAGATATTTCTTTAAGAACAGTTTTTTCTCTATTGTACATACGAGATAGGTGTATTTTACATGTTGTAAAAATTGTGCAAAATACAATTAAAAATACTTTTCCAATATGAATTCAATTAGAAAGTCGGCAGTAGTAGACATGTCACACATGTAAATGTCCCCCCGCTGTAATCTAGAGCATCAGTGCGAGTTCTTCTCTGTCATCTCTCACATCACCTTGATCTGTCCCAGCGAGTGCTAATAAATTCTTACCCCATCCTGAGACTGGTGACAGCCACCAGCCTGAGAAATCTTTCTCCTTATCAGTTAGATGTGGTAATGACAGGGAGAATTCCAGATTCACAAACGTAACTGTCTGTTTATGTATAAAGCCGTGGATTATTTCTATGTATATCTGTTCTCCAGCCAAAGAGCCTGACAATGTTCACAGCAGTCCAGTCTCAAAGCGTCAGACAGCTGGGATGTATAGGATTGTTACCAATGTTACACATTTCAGACATTTTTATATAACATTTAACAAAATTGAAAAATGAATTGATTATTTCTGCAAAAATAACACAAAATGTTATTTGTGTCTATAACAAGGGTTGAGCCGATCTTGAGATTTCAGGATCGTTTTTAAAATCCAATTTTCGATCATTTTCCAGCCAATCCCGATCGCGATCGTGAAATTTGCTCGATCACCGGTTGGAATGCGATCTTTCCCAATCCCAATCACTCAACCCTAGTTACTTTATGTTTATGGAGTAGGGTTGAGCCGATCTTGAGATTTCAGGATCGTTTTCAAAATCTGATTTTCGATCATCTTCCAGCCGATCCCAATTGTGAAATTTGCTCAATCGCAGATCGGGATTCCGATCACTCAACCCTATCTATAACCTCTTTCCAACATACGTCACACATGTACAATGCAGAGGGCAGGTAGTTCCTTCAATGTGTCTTACATATACACTACAGTGATGGCGTGGGCACAGGAGATGCCCCATCAGCAGTGGGTATAAGCTATATGATACATTTAACACCCTGCTGCAATGGCCAGGTTTGGCGATAACTCTTAACATGGTTATTTAATCCCTTAGATGCTATGTTCAATACTGACCACAGCTACTAAGTGATATACACACAAAGGGGGCTCTGTGCATCCTACTGCTTTCCCTGCAAAATAATCGCTGGGTACAAATTTTTTCTTAACATTGGCCCCTTGGTCTGCTACCTATTAGAACCTGTGAAACACAGGGCCTAATAGGCTGCCTGTCAATACTGCAGTGATCCCATGTTACTGTACCCGAGAGTTAAAAAAATAAAAGTAAAAAGAAGTAAAATAAAAAATGTATATATTTGAAATGTTATAATAAATCCTAAAATTATACTACAATGAAGGTCCATTTGTTAGGACAGTGCGGCAGATGTGGCCAAGGGGTCGGGTCGCAGCCTGTTCCTCTGTTGTGGCGCCGTAACACACTGTCATTCCCTCCTTGTTGCTGGCACTCCAGTACAGCAGGGGTTAAGTCCTTGCAGCCAGGTGGGCGTGGTTGGTCGCCTGACTGACAAGGCATGACTGGTCGCTTGACTGACAAGGGTGTCGACCAGTGAGCGCTCGGCTTAGGCAGTTGGGCTGGCTGCTTGAGACTGCCCTTTCCCTATTTAATGAGGCAGGTGAGTCAGCCTGCTGCCCTAGCCTCAACTCAGAATTATCTATGTGGTGTGATAGCTGCATGTCTGACTGGTCTGTTCAGGGCCGCCATCAGGAATTTTGGGGCCCCATACAGCCTAAGTGTCTGGGCCCCTCCCCTGCCATTTTTGCTTTGCGCGCTGCGGGAAATTTAGCCCCACCCACTGTTATGTTGACTCCGCCCACTCATTAATTTTCCATTTGCCCGCACACTGTATAATCCTCCTACAGTCACCCGTAAATTATATGTCCCCCTCCGTCTCTCCCCTAGCTTCATATACACCCTTCATCTGCGCCCAGATTCATGTCCCCTCCATCTCTGCCCCCAGATTCATGTCCCCACATTTCTGCCCACAGATTCATGTCCCTCCATCTCTGCCCCCAGATTCATGTCTCATCTCCATACCTCCCAACTTTTGAAGAACTAAAAGAGGGACAAAATGTGTGGCGCGCTTAGTGCGCCGCAGCAAATTTAGCCCCGCCCACTTTTGTGTTGACTCCGCCCACTCATTAATTTTTCATGTGCCCGCATACAGTATAATCCTCCTACAGTCACCCGTAAATTATATGTCCCCCCTCTATCTCTCCCCCAGTTTCATATACACCCTTCATCTGCCCCCAGTTTCATGTCCCCCTTCCATCTCTGCCCCTAGATTCATGTCCCCACATCTCTGCCCCCAGTTTCATGTCCCCTCCATCTCTGCCCCCAGATTCATGTCCCCCATCTCTTCCCCCAGATTCATGTCCCTCCATCTCTGCCCCCAGATTCATGTCCTCTCCATCTCTGCCCCCAGATTCATGTCCCCACAGTGTCATGCCGTCCCCTCCTTCATCTGCCCCAGTGTCATGCCGTCCTCTCTTTCATCTGCCCCCAGATTCACGTTCCACCTCCACATTAAACTTACCTTCTCCTCCGCTCCCTTGCCGCTCTCTGCGCGTCTCTCTCGCTGACACATGCGGCTGAAGGAAGGAGCTGACACGGGTCAGCTCCACGCTTCGCCGCTGGGTGTCTCTCTCGCTGACACATATGCGGCTGAAGCGAGGAGCTGACCTGTGTCAGCTCCTCGCTTCGCCGCTGCCGCCTCTCTCGCTGACGCTGACATGTATGCGGCTGAAGCGAGGAGCTGACCTGTGTCAGCTCCTCACTTCGCCGCTGCCGCCTCTCTCGCTGACACATATGCGGCTGAGCCGGGTTCCGGCTCAGCCGCATATGTGTCACCAAGAGAGGCGGCAGCGGCGAAGTGAGGAGCTGACCTGTGTCAGCTCCTCGCTTCAGCCGCATATGTGTCAGCGAGACAGGCGGCAGCGGCGAAGCGAGGAGCTGACCTGTGTCAGCTCCTCGCTTCAGCCGCGTATGTGCTCAACTCAGATCTGCGTCCTCTCAGGACGCAGATCTGAGTTGAAACAGGACATACAATGACTGCTGCCGGCGCCAGGGGGCCCGGGCCCCCCCCATTTTAAAATTTGGCCGGGCCCCTGACGCCAGTAGCAGTAGTACTGGCCTATCGGCGGCCCTGGGTCTGTTGTCCCTGCAGCAACTGTGTGTTTATGTGTGCATGGTTCCAGAGCTGTTGCTTTATAGTTGGCCTTAGTTAGAATATTACCTTTAGATAGAATCATATTTTTAGTTTCCTTTGGTCAGCAAGCTGTTTGTTATAGGTAGCAATGGTAGCACACACCCTTATACAGTCTCAGTCTAGCTCAGGAGTTCTGACTAGACTTCCTATTTCTTTAGCAGCAGCTCTGAGCTGCAGAGGCTGTCTCTGTGCTGCTAACTGAGTTTACCCAGATGGTGGTGTAGTCCGGCAGTGACGCTAACGGCGGGGTTTAATTCACACCAGGGTGGCTCTGCGGCTCAGAGCCCAGTTGGGCTCCGCAGGTTATTGTTTGTTTAGTAACACCATTCTTTCAGTAAACGTGCGCCAAAAACCCTGATCCGCACCTTGTACAAATGTTGCAATTGTGTGAATGTGAGTGGACACAGGGCAGGGATCAGGGTGGGGATGCTTCAGCAAAGCAAATTTATTATAATTCAAGCTAATTTTCTGGCATATACTGGAAGTCTAAACTGGTTGTTAACTGGTGTAGATTTCCATTCTGTCACAGGGACATCTAACTGATGTATAAAGAGGCCGCAGCTTCTTCATAAATTTCTCTTTCTCTGCCATTTGGGCTGTTTATTAAAACAGGCCTACAATAAATTTGCCCCAATGTTTTAGAGATGGGTGTGAAAAGGGAATCTTTGTTCATATGGTTTATTACTATAGGTTCATCAATGGGCATATCAAGTATCCATGGGGTCCATAGTAAAACGTCTACTGGGGCGGCTGGAAATTAACCATACAGATGAAGATAAGGGACATCACACAGAGAACTGATGGGAACTCATTTAACTAGAATAAATTTGCACGTCAAGGACTAGAGTAATATAAAAAAAACAAATAAAGGTAAAATACTTGCTCTACCTTGTCTGCTCCAGGTCTTGGAGTAACTACTAACTGATGCTGAGGAGCTTTTAGAACTTCTGCAAAAGTTGAGGAAGAAGACAGTGATGCGAGTCCTGAAAGGATTAAAAAAAATGGATTAAAAAAAAAAAAACAACAACTCAATAATGCAAATGGAGAATGAAGATTATCCCATCTGATTAGACTACAACTTGCATAATATGGGATGTTTCTAATGTTATGGCTGATCATTGTATGATAGTTTTTGTCTAAGCACTAAAATCACAACAATCTCAAGAACAATGGTGGAGAGCAAGAGCACTATGAATGGATGCCAACTCAACTCCATGTTCATCTGTGCACCGTGTCTGGCATTGTACATTGGCCCCATGCAAGTTAATGGTACAGAGACCAGATACAAAAACAGACAAAGCTGGAGCTGTGACTAGTATACAGTACATGGAATTGATTTCAGTACTTCACATGACTCATGAGAATGTATTATATCAGTCTTTAAAAGTTTTAGTATAATAGGTCATTTTTGTAACGTTACCTTTCCATAGCCAGGGATAGGATGACAACTGGTTGGAATAACAATATGGCTGCCTTGCCAGTGAAAGGTGCTGCCTAGATGGCATACAAAGAATCCTTCATAACCAGTAGAGTAGGGACCCACTATAAAGAGGTCGCCGTGAAGTGGCTAGTGGGCTTATACACCTTGATCAATATGTATACTAAGAACCTCATGTTCAGTATCGTAGAATTTGCTGAGAAGCACAAGATCAATGTATAAGACTGGGATGTGCGGGCCATGTCTTTCTCTTTTTGCATACCTATCCTCTTGATGAGTTAAATATTATCATACAAATCCACACCAGTCCTCACTACTATCCTTATATCGATGTACATGAACACGATTAGAAACAGATTGTATAAAATAGCATTTGCAATGTCAAGAGTAAATGTTTGATGTTTCATGAATTTCTTGATGTCTTCTCTTTGTACTTTCCTACAGCTGACAGCATTTTCCATGTAATTTAATAGTTTACTAGCAGCAGTCTCTGTCGGCTTCATAACATAACTTCCTATGATTAGAATAATGCTGCCATATACGTGCCCAGCCTAATAACAGCATTATGTATCTAAACATTTATCATCATATATATATAATAGACAAGGGGGAGGTGAAAAAAAATCCTGTCCGCTGTCCTCCTTAGCACGGCCCGGTCCAGCTGCTTGGGTGTTTTCTTGAGGAGAAACTCCTTGCTGGCTGTGATGTCCCAGAACCCTTATATGGAAGCCACAGAGGTCATTGGAAGACAACAATGGACCGTTAGGACCATACAGTGCTGGGAGGCACCAGAGCATTGGGGAAAGGTATGAATTTTTTAAAATTTTTTCACTTCCCTCTTGTGCACCGCCACACTATGACATTGCATACTTTATTTATATCATTGTACATGCAAACTGAGTTATTGCATCTTCTGTAGGACCTCCAGAGGCCATTATTGGACCACCGTATTTTCTGGTATCCAAACCTAGAACTATAGCTATGTACAAAATGGCGATACTTGTGTCATTCAGGTAGGTAAGTGAGCATTTGGCAGCAGTAACATACAGCCCTATTATAAATGTATTTGTCAAAAAAAATCTGCATTACTCAAGAGGAGAAATGTGAAATCCTATGCAGATGTATGTCACCGTGCCTTATATCCTTGTTATTTGGATACTACTGATAAATGATTATTCTCTGACCATATTGACCTGTTCTGCTGCTGACTGTCGGAAATAACACCAGGAATCGGGATGATTAAAGGATCCGCCGTTAGAAGGACACCATTAATGAGGGAATAGCAGGCAAGGTTACTTGGAAATTAGGATGCTGTTTATGAAGAAAGATAACCTGGCTTTCTTCAAGCAATTTCTCATTCCTACTACAGACATGCCTGTTTCTTCTCTAACCATTGGTGGACTTGCTCCTCCCTGAGTAACTCCAAAGGTCCTGGTTTATTCCACTAGTCTTCTTCACTCATTCATTGACATGTCGTTTTTACTATAGCCAGAGCGCTTTTATTGAATTCAATTTGTTAGCATTTTACATATCAGAAAACTGCTGCATAAGGGCTCGTTCACATCTGCGTTCTTCTTTCCTTATTGCAGGTTTCCGTTTCCTGCATAAAACAGAGGCAGGAGACGGAAGCCTGCAGGAGACTTTCTCACCCATTCATTTGAATGGGTGAGAAAGCTGTCCGGCCGTGCGCGGCAGTGAGCGTTTTGCGCTCTCCGCCGCGAAACCGGGTTTTATAATCCGGACACAGAGTCGGACATGCAGTACTCTGTGTCCGGATAAAAAAATCCGGTTTCGCGGCGGAGAGCCTAAAACGCTCACCGCCGCGCACGACCGGACCCGATCTATGGTTTCCGTCTTCTGCCATGCAGAAGACGGAAACCATAGTACGGAAACATTGAACGCAGGTGTGAACCCAGCGTAACATGTATTTATTTAACACTTCTGCAAAGATTAGTCATACTTAATAGATCTGAGATTTAAGCAAAATGTTATTTTCACAAAAAAGAAAAATGAATCACAATTATTTTAGAAGGAAGATTATCCCATGCGAGTAAGACTCAGGTATGAATGCTGCTTTAACCCCTTAGGGATTCGGATAGCCATTATGTGGTCACCCATATAATGATGAGATCTTTTGTAGAAACCATTCCACCAGCAACATTAACAAAAGCGAATATTCATGTCAAACACTAGTATTTTTGGCTGACAGATGGTTAAAAATATCCAGCATGGACGATCTGTTTTTAGGAGACTGTTGGACAAAGTGCCCATTTGGCCAAGAAATGGGTATGGCTGGCTTTAGAGATAGTTGTCTGACTTGGTCAAAATAAATCTAACTTACAATTTGGAAATTCTGAGCTATTAGAGGGAATTATCCCACTTTGATCCTCATTTATTGGCCATTGGGAAGATCAGTTACAATGAGTATCTGCCATTCTGGAAAAGTTGGGAAGTCCATGCATTCCAATGTGCACCGCGCACCATATAAAACTTGTTTTCACTATGATAGTACACTTGACCACTTTCCCCGCGGACTGTAGCTGTAAGACAACTTACAATCAGTTCATTTTCTGGAACTTTTATTACAAAAAGATACTGTAAAAAGTGGACAACCCCTTTGAGAAGATCATAGTATAAAGGTAATCTACCACCACCAAGATGGCTTCTAAACAACGTATAGACTGTCGTATGGGTGGTTACTGACATAGGTGAAAAAAAAATTTTTGTGTCAAAGTGTTAATCTTGGTGCCAAGAAAAGTAGTAAGTTTGTTGCACTTGTTGCACTTTGTGCTGAGCTATCACACTGCAGAGCTATTTTTATTGTGCCTGCCGCAAATTGCTATCCATGGCACTTGGCAATCTTTGTTTTGGGAATGGCAACTTAAAAAAAAATGGGTGCTATAGCTGGAGTGGCTGAGCCATAAGTGCACCAAAAAGTTCATTTGCATATGGAATAAAAGTTGAATATTTCAGTAGCAATACTTCACTTTGACACAAGAAATATGTGTTCACTCCAACAGCAGTATATCAGAGATTTAGAAGTGATCTTGGTGGAGGTAGACTCCCTTTAAAAAGAGTCTGTCAGCACAAAATTGATATATAAACTAGTCACGGTACCTTGTAGGGGTGTCAGCAGTTTACAATGATGTATTTTTTATTTAGGACTGCTGCTCCATTCTTATAAAAATCATCCTTTTATCCCTATGCAAATGAGCAGATAAGGGCTTTAGGGGAGTGGCTTTACATCAATGGGCTTCACTATCTGCTGCTGCTAACTGCTTCTAGTTTACTGACATCCCCCTTCTCAACCTCAGCACACAGCACTCACTGTACTGGGCATGGATGACTATCATCAGCCTGTCATCATCAACCATGCACAGTACAGTGAGTACTGTGTGTGGAGGCCGAGGAGAGAGATGTCAGTAAACTAGCAGCAGTTAGCAGCAGCAGATAGTGAAGCCCATTGATGGAAAGTCACGCCTCTAACGCCATTTTCTGCTCATATGCATAGGGATAAAGGAATAGAGCTGCGATCCTGAATAAGAAATAAATCATTGTAAACTGTGTTGACAACCCTACAAGGTACTGTCCTTAATTTATATCTCCCTTTAAGCTTTGCTGGATCTTGTAATGGTCACTGTTGAGCTTCCAATACTTGTTGACTGTGAAAAGGTCACATCTGATGCCCGGCTCCCATAATGCCAAGTTCAATCAAGCGAAATAATTGCATATTAATCTGATTTCATTCAACCTTGTTTGTGAATCATAGATCGCTCCGGAACAGTCCATTGTACTTGATCAGTTATTAAATATTGTAGAAGTGAAGATTGATTAACAAGGAGAAGCAAATATTGACAAGAGAAGCCAAGGTCACCTTATTTCTCCAAGGACAATAAATCACAATGTTACTCAGAGCAGGGTGTAATACACACATTGTTTCGCGCTTCGTCATCTTGTATTCATAGTATTATTTTATTACTATTTCACAAAGCCCATTATTAAATCTGGAATTCAGAAGACAAAGCCAGCCAGGTAAGAAAATGGCAGGAAATGAATGCGCTGAAACTCCTGACTTCTAAAAAACAATTAGAAAAATAACAAGCATAGAGCACAATAGATATATAAATCATGACAACGATTCCATCTATAAGGGCACAATGACAGAAAGACAATGAGATATATTCAATGGAAGCTCCATTATAATGTGTTCCATCAATATAGACACTTGTGTCGCAGCCATTAACATTGTACAGTGTTCAGGATTCTCTCAGTTAACTATATAGGCATCAGAATGCTATGTAGGGAATTATTAATAATGCCTAAGCCCTGGGAATTTCTATAGAATACATTTTATTAATTTATTGTAGTTTCACATTGCTAAAGCATAGACTGAGCTTTCAAGGAAAACTGTCACTATGAAGAATGGCGCCAAACTACTAATGCTTGGATATGTAAGATTGTAGTGCGGCACAGGGGTGTCTCGGCTATATATGGTGCGAATAGTTTAACTGCAGCAAATGTAGATTTATTGTTAGATTTGGTGGTGTAAGAGTATCATAATGGCCTCACTAAAGGGTTCGGTCAGAAGGATGGGGGACAGAACAGCAGAGAGACACGGCACAAAGGGTTATCCATCCGATAGGTCACCAATATTAGATCTATAGAGAACCAATAGCTGGGACCCCCAAAATAAGTTATTATTATTATTGTTTATTTATATAGCACTATTAATTCCATGGCGCTTTGCATTTGAGGGTTTACATACAGTACACAGAATATACAAATAGATATATAGTACTAACAGTGACCGACTGGCACAGGGGGGTAGAGGGCCCTGCCCGCGAGGGCTTACAATCTATGGGAGAAGGGGGATAGAGACAGAAGGAGAGGGGAGAGACTGTACAGATGGCGGTGTGGTGACAGTAGTGTTATTGGAGGTTGTAGGCCTTCCTGAATAGATGAGTCTTCAGGGCCTTCTTGAAGCCTGTGATTGTGGGGGTCAGTCTTATGTGTCTTGGTAAAGAGTTCCAGAGTATGGGGGATGCACGGGAGAAATCTTGGAGATGGTTGTGTGAGGAGCAGATGAGAGCAGAGCGGAGTAGGAGGTCATTGGAGGATCTGAGGTTACGCGTGGGAAGGTAGCATGAGATTAGGTCGGAGATATATGTAGGGGACAGGTTGTGGATGGCTTTGTATGTCAGCGTTAGTAGGGTGTTGCAGTAATCTAAGCGGGAGATTATGAGGGCATGGATGAGCGTCTTAATAGTTTCAGGGGTGAGGTTCCATGACAGTATTGAACATGTTGGAAACCATGGTTGGATGTTCAGAATATGTTGTTGTGAGAAGTCACAATAACCTTAAATCCATATCCAAGTCTCAGGGCTTGTATATGGCTTCTCATGGCCAAATGCACAGGAAAACAAGGAGGACAAGCTTTGGTCAAAAAAACAGGGCTTATGAAGTTCTCGAGAAGTGGAATCTAGTCTCATGTACTGAGTGCTGTAAAAAATCCTTTATTACATAAAATGTCAAGGATTACACGTTTCAGAGTGAGAACTCCTTCCTCAGATCAACAGCCACTGAAGACTGTTTCTTTTTTTGGATGAAATATATCAAAGAGACAGTCCCAGCACACCATAAATTATCTGAAATCTCGTATTCCAATGGTGTAATTATTATCTGAGAAGTCACTTTCACTACCCTAAAGGATGCCCACAAATAGCCCACTCTCTGTATGCTAATAAGGGATTAAGGAGTCCTCTCTACTATTTTCTGTGAGCTCAGCTGAAGTCCAGGGGGTGTCGAGTATTACATTACAGAGAACGGACTGTTTGAAAGTGAGTTCAGAGACAATACTTACATCTTTGAAATGACTGTTGCCTTAAAGGGGTTGTACCAACTTCAGAAGTCATCCCCTATCGATAGGGTAAAGGATAACTTCATAATCGGTGGGGGTCTGACCACTAAGCCCCTCTACTGACCTTGAGTATGGGTTGAGTATGTGTCGTGCTGCTCCATTCATTTTCTAATGATGCAAAGCACTGGAGATAGCTGAGTGTTGTATTTGACTATCTCTGTGTAAAGGAATTGCAATAAGAGCAATTCCCCAGTAGCTGCTGATGAACTGTGGGTGGAGAGCACAATAGACAGTGAGCCCTAAGCCGAAACCCCCCCACTTTCCCTTCCTGCTTGCCGGTTCTATCCTAAGCAATAGGCGGCAACTGGTCGACAGGCCCTTCCTATATAAGTGACAACAAAGAACGGAGACAAGACACACAACAACAATGGAAGGTCAGCTAGCCAAGGGTCCAGTAACCATCAAGCAATGCAGTACAGAATCAAAATCCAAGAAAATAGTCACAAGGGTAACCCAGAGGTCAGAGGTCAGTAATACAATAGTAGCAGACAGTGGAGCTTAGCAGGGACAAAGTCAATAGCCAGCAAGTCTGTGTGGGCTGATCTCATGTATATAGGAAGCCAAAGACCCATCCTAGGCTTGATTGGAAGACAAGCTGTCAATCACACAGACAAAGCTAGAATTATCCAATTGATGAACAGAGGGAAACAAAGTGCAGGAGAAAGGTGTGGTGAAAATTCAATTACAGAGATAGAGCAGTGTTCACACAGTGCAACGAAAAACACTAAAGCAAAGAATCAAACTGAAATCACCTCCTGCACCGCAGCATGAGAGCGGAGGGTGGCGCAGAGACCTGAACAAGCCGAGACATTAAACTCTGGCATTCAGATAGAGAATGAATGGAATGGTATGCTCAGCCTGGCTCGCCATCAGGACAGGGAAACCAGACCCCCTTCTCAGGATCGGTGGGTTTTAAGCAGCCAGACCTCCACCATTTGTGAAGTTATCCCCTACCCTATCTATAGAGGGTAACTATGAAAGCTGGTACAACCTACTTAGCCACATATTATAGTTCAGAGATATTTTTCATGGTGACATTCTTTTTAAGCAGAATTTTCCAATGTATTGTTATGTTGTATGAGTTGCAATGACCGAGCTTCAAACTTTATACTAAGGTAGAGTATGGTAAAGGTTAATGGATTGCTGTACTGCCTTCAGAGATATTACTGATTCTGTATTACAATTATCATGTCTGTGTATAAACCTATGGTAGGTATAATACACATGACTCTGGTGCCTTGTATTTGGGGATGTGATTTAATGTATGGTGCAAAGGGTTGAAGATCTAAGACATATATTAATGGGGACGGGGGGCATTCTTGTCTTGTCCATTAGTTATGCTGAATGGTATAGATAATAAGCCACTCGGGAGTATTTTAGCTGAGCGATTTGAGCATAGTGCTTTGACTGCTTGAAGAAATGGCCCACTAAATCCAAATTTCTCTAGAACCTGGACTGTATACATCCAATTTAATCTATTGAATGCCTTCTCTACATCCAGCAAAGGGAGCATTGAAGATGTCCGTGTAATTGCTACTTATTCTAGTAACTCTATGAATCTTCTGGCACTGGCAAGGTTGGGGGGAATGTCCAACAATCTAGAAGCCACTATCTTAGTGTATAATTGGTGATATATGTTGGGTCCTTGTGAAGTTTAGGAATGGTAGAGATTATAGCTTGGACCATTTCCATTGGGAAAGTGCTCTCCAGTATTGCTGTGTTAATGACTTTGCATAGTTGAGGGGAGAGTATGTAGAATGTACTGTAGTACTCATTGGTATATTCTGACCCTGTTTTTTTGTGTGTGTGTGTGTTGAAATAGCTATGTGGACTATATCACTGGTAAATGTGGTGAATGGAAGATTTATTTATTTATGTATGTATTTATTTATTTATTTTTTAGAAAGGATTGGATACTCATTGCATTGGATTGAGCAATAGTAAGAGCATCGGCACAAAGCTACGCAGTTAGCGCATGCCCCAACATGACAGGGAGTTTCAGCAACATGAAGGGATGGTGTGAGTAGTTAGGGTATTGCAGGGGTTAACTTCTGGCTGGCAGAAAGGACAAGGGGTCATGTTTTGGTGGGCAAAACAATGTGAGGGGTTAAAATACTATCAACAACAAATAAAGATGGTCTAATAGCAGCTTATATCATCAGTACACTGACAACCTGGATTCAACATGGAAGATGGTTCTCATTGGTGGTCTGGAGTCTGGGGGGCCTTATCATCATCTTCCTCTTGTCAAGACAGCCGGCAGTAAGAAGGTCTGGCAGGGCAGGCTTCAAGGCAGAACTTTCATGGAAAAGGAGACTGCTGGTGGTATGGTAACCCTGTTGTGTGTTTGTTGGAATGTTATATAAGGACATGGCATAACATTATGCAGCACCCGGGACATATTTGTCGGCTCCAGAGTCGACGCGATGCGGCTGGGAGAATTGTTAGTAGAGGGCTGCTTCTGACGGGCCCTCGCCCGACCTCTCTTAGAATTTTTGTAAAAGAAACCTGTTAATAAAAGTTATTATGTACTTTGTTGTGTTCATAAAGATTTAATAAAATTAACCGTTGTGGCCGCACAATTCCATCGATTTTAGTGTCTGGCCTAGTTATTTCAGATGGCACAACTGTTGTACCCATGGTGGTACTGTAATGCCATAAGTGATATCCCAGTCATGTATTATCTTGGTATAGGTTATAGAGTGTAGAGTAATAATTGCTGAAGGCTTCGCGTATTTCTTTGGGGTTAAGGATCAAATTTGACAAACACTCAGTAACCAACCAACCAATCAGTAACCTCAGCAGCCTAAGATAGGGACCTGGGAATGTCACATACGACGAGGACTTATGCAAAAGGAGACAGTCAAGCAGCAGGATCAGACCTCACTGGGTGGACACTGGAGCACCCCGGACAGGTGAGTATGTTTTTTTTTTTTTTTTTTTTTTTTACCTCCCTCAGCTTTTAAAAAATAATATTTTAGCATGGGCAACCCCTTTAAATGAGGTCTTGCACCTCTGTAGGAATGGAGCAATATTGCACCACCATTCAGCTTTGCCAGTCCTACAGCATTAAGTGAAGCAATGGTCACACATGGGCACTACCACCCCATAAAAAAGAGAACTCGGGCACCCCTTTTCTCATGAACAGTGGGGCTCACAATGGTCGGTCTCCCCGCCATGTTACATTCATCACCTATCAGTTGATAACTGTTTGTTATGTGAAAACAAATGTATCACATAGTTCCATTAGTCACATTTTTACAATGAATCTCCCATACATTTCAACCCAGTATTTTACAAATGCCAATTTATTCCAACAATTACTTTGCATTACAATGTTAATTTCTCAGTCAACATCAGTTCATTACCATTCTCCCTGCATAGTTTAAGCTCTCTCTTCAGATCTGACAATGCTGCTCATTTTGGGCTTTGTCATTTGCAGACATATTTATACTAAGAAAACAAATATAGCACCGCACATAAGATTGAAATCTGCTGGTGTGACAAGCGTAACAAGAGGGTTGCGGACTGCAGAAGGATTAGATAGCAATAAGAAAGTCAGTAATTTTTAATGAGCCTCCTTACCGTGAGCTGCTCGATACGCACAACCCAGACAGGCAGAGTTAGCGGTGGCGATCGTGTGCACCGGAGCATTGAAAATATCTGACAAAACCTACACGTGTAATAGAAAGATGGAGAGGACTTCAGTTTGCATCACAATATTATATCACTGGGATTAAACTCAATATAGAACCAATCTATTCCTTATTTATAATCCCATAATCTCAATCTTATTTTATCTCTATTGTTTGATATACTATATTTTTTTAGATTATTTTTTTTATCATTTTATCTTTTTTTTCATAATTCTCAATTATCCTTATATTATGTTTAACACATTTACGTTGTCCCAATAATAATAACTTTCTCTGAATATAATCCACTGTAGTTTCCTGTATTGAAACCTCTTAGGTCGAGTATACAGGGGATCCCATCCCATCCAAATCCCATCCACATGTTGCAGCATTGTTCGGCACAAAAAGTGACCTGCGGCGCAGATTATGAAGTTCAACAATGTCACAATTTCTATTGGATTTTAACCCATTCAATGTTGCAAATCCTGAATCTGTGAAAAGGTTTCCATCACATGCACCTCTATCCTTAGTTACATCTGGTTCTTGGAAAGCATCCGGCAGCATTGCTTCTGACCCAGCTTTCTACTAATGGCAAATATAGTAACCATGTACTCGTGATCGGCGTATAACTAAGTGCTGTTTCCTAGAAGAAAGTCTTGTGATTTCTTTTTAAGATGCCTTCCGGGATACAGCACTTTATATTTGCCAAGGGAAGATCTCAAGTGATACATTTTTTATTATTGAGTAACTTTAGGGTTCTCAGCCCTCTGGGACCCCTATCTATTAGCTACAGATGACTGGTGTTTCCACCATCACTCTTGGCTCTGGCAGCCATAGGTTTTTCATTGATAGATGTCCCATAAAATTAACCATGGTGTAGATCAACATTGTGCATTTATCTCCATTTATATTGGAATATATATAATAATATTTGTCCAATTGAAAGTAAATGTGAAGCATGGTTGGACTTTTGGCTTATCCCTGCAGCCATAACGCAGTGGTATCATGCAGACTTTACGACCATGGATCCATGGACCCAAACTACCAGCATCAGGATCTATGGTGTCGCTATTTCAGGTCTTCATATCTGCAGTCAGGAAACGATTTGTGTCCATAATACAGTCTGTATAGTAGTACTGCATTACAGGCTTCTGAATATGCCCTTGGGGTGAAGCCAGGGGAAGGGTCAGCCTGATGACGTCCGAAGATACCGAAATAGGGGAGGGGTCCCTCTAACTAGGGTAGTGAAGCCAGTTAAGAAAGTTGAAGTGAAGGTTTATAAGACTCTGCCTGCGGTGGACAAAAGCCATCCTGATAAAGAGAAAACTAAGCACTGCCCCCCCTCCCCCAATGTATGGATGTTTTGTGGGACAGTAGGGCAATAAAATTCTGGACTCTCAATGAGTAGTTCAAATAGCAAATTTTGTCTGATTACAAACTGCGCCTTCTTAACAGGCTAGGTCCTGGTAACCCAGGAAGGGGTAAAGGGACGTACATAGTTATCAAGTCAGTTAACTGGTGCCTACAACCCAGGTCTTATTGACTGACGGTAACATAATGGGTCAGATCAGATTTTGTGGCTTTGAGAACCTCCATTTGGCTGGTAACGAATTACTGATAATATTCTGGTTATATATTATGTAATGTTGGTACTGTTCTTCCTGTTGACATTAAAGGGGATTGGGACCTTGCATGGGGTGAGGTACGCTTTCTAGTAATGTTTGTTATGTATGTTACTAAAGTGGCCACTTAAATACATATGGTGGGTTATTCAGGACTAAACAACAGAAGTAATCGACAATACTCCTGTAATGTAACCCTAAAGCAAGCGTAGGTATTTGATCTCCATTACGTGTCGTGTAAGGGTCGATATACTGTATCTCAATGAAATAAGATCCCATTCACATGAAGGTGAGAATCTCAGATCAATGTTTTTGAATATACTGTGAAAAGTAATTGGTGGAACGTTTCACCCCCTTTCTTCCGTGGAAACCAACTTGCATGTTGTATGTATCTACACTGTACTGATAATATATACTAACATACAATGTGATCCAGTATTGTATAAAACCATATATAACAAATGAGCTGATATGACGCTGAACAACCCAGTTTACAATGTAGAGACAGATATACATGCACATCTCTCCAAGACTGTTTCATAAAATAAAAACTGAAAAGATATGAGGTAGATTTATGAGGACGGCGCCTGAAGGGAAATATATCCCAGTTCATAGATGTGTACAGTTCCCGTATCATCTACGCAAGACGTCTGGTGTAAATGATAATGAATTTGCACTTTATTGTGCAGAACGCAGATTTGCGCAAAAAGAATTTATACTTTTTATGCCAGAAATCATGTGTGGCATAATAAATCTGCCCCATAGCTCTTTAACATACTATTTTTTCCACCATTCGGAACAGGTGGCTGTGTTTGAACGAGTGTTTGTCTAAATACAGATTATTTAATATAGATTAACGGAACGTTAAACTGCTGCAGCATACAATCTTATTGAAGAAGACAATGAAGTCACTGCATTGCATTGTTTTGTTTTTTATTTGGTTGTCTTCTGTGATAAGATCTCACACTGCAACAGTTTAACCAATTGCAGATGTTTGGGTTAACTCCGCTACATCTGTATATGCCATAACACATGCGTAGAAATTTGGTGCCTACACTTGTCCATCCTAACATTTCTTTTCAGTTGGACCTATCCAGATACGTGGCACAAGATAACTAGATTTTCAAAACAGTATAATTACAATTATAGATGAGCAAGTAGTGAAATTTTCGAAAATTCAATTCGAGTAGACCTCAATATTTGACTATTCGTTCGAATATCGAATTCCATTATAGTCTATGGGAAAAACATGCTCGTTTCAGGGAAACCAAAATTTGACCAATTGGAGTCACCAAGTCCACAATGACACCTCAGGAAACGATGCC